>NW_024885311.1:20497-345625 GCF_019232065.1 Centrocercus urophasianus
CCCCCCCCCCCCCCCCCCCCCCCCCCCCCCCCCCCCCCCCGACTCTCTTTGCAACCTCTTTGCTTGCTCATTGCGTGGTTTGCACCATCCTCCCAGGTCACTTCTATTGCTCACTTCACTTCCCTGACACCCTTAGCATGGAGCTGCCCCTGTGTGAGCCACCAGTGCTGCTCCCAAACAAGCCTTCCATGCTACCTGATGGGGTAAGTGGCCATGAATAGGGTCAAATAGCGGGAGGGAATGTTTGGGTATAGCCTCACACTCATCACTCCTCCGCTACCCCTGCGGGTCTAGGATGCTGTCACTGACCATGTGCTCTCAGATGCTGGGAGCCCCTGTGCATCCCCTGAGCAGGAGGAGTCCGGACCCCCACCCACTTCCCCACAGCCACCTGGGGAGCTCAAGGTAGAGGAGGGTGTGGGCACTGGTGAAATGAAGGATAGTACGGGCACTGGTGAGATAGTGGAGCAGGAGCTGCTGCCTTTGGGGATGGAGGATACAATGGAGGAGGATGAGAAGAGCGAAGGTCCCAGCACAGAGCCTCAGAAGGCAGTGGAGGATTCCGAAGAGAGTGGTGGCAGGAGGAAGATAATCCTCTCAGACCTGGAGAAGCTCCATCTCTCCTCCCTGAGCCTCATGGGTGACACAGAGGCTGAGCCTCCCCCCAAGCCAGCACGGCTGCGGCTGCAGGCACCACTTGAGGCCATGCTAGGAGTGCAGGCACAGGTGGCCTGGGAGGAGGAGGAGAAGGAGGAAGAAGCAGCAGCCATGGAGGAAGGTGGGTGGCTGCTGAGCTGGGCTGAGGGTCCCTCTTGGGCCCCATTGTGCCTCAACTGTTCTGTGCTTTGGGGGAACACAGATCTGGAAGAAAGCAACAGTGAGGAAGAGGAGGAGGAAGAAGGCTCAGACCTGGGCATCGTGGGAGAGTTGGTATGTTCAGGCAGCAGCAAACCCACTGGTCCCACACTGTCCCACACCAAGGCATCAGGTGTGGCTCTAATGGCCTCACCCTCCCCATGTGCCTGCATAGAACCTGATAGTGGAGGGCACAGAGAAGTACCCCGTCTGGAAACGCACACTGGACCGCCGTGCACGGGAAGCACAGATGAAGCGGTTCTGCAAAGCCCAGGTAGGGAGCCCTGCTGTGGAGGCCAGTTCCCATCCCTGTCCTTACCTCATGCACTGGGATGCACTGGCCACCTGCTACCCCTCCACACCCCACAGGCCATCCAGCGACGGCTGGAGGAGATCGAGGTGACATTCCGAGAGCTGGAGCAGCAGGGTATCAAGCTGGAGAAGTTCCTTCGGGAGGACAGTGGTGAGGATTTGGTATGTGGGGCTTCTCAGTGCCCAAGGAAGAGACTGACATCACTCACCCTGCCCTGCCTCACAGACAGCCCAGCTGACCAGAAGACGCAGTGGATGAACCAGTTGCTGTACCTGGTGCAGAAGAAGAACAGCCTGATGTTGGAGGAGTCGGACCTCATGATCACGTAGATCTGGGGATTAGGCTGCATGGGCTCCTCCCCGCAGGTCCCTGGCCCCATGCTCACTTCTCTCCATTTCTGCCCCGCAGGGTGCAGGAGCTGAAGCTGGAGGAGCAGCAGTGGCAGCTGGACCGGGAGCTGCGTTGGTACATAGAGAAAGAAGGTAAGCGTCTGTGCATACTGGGGGCAGCGGCTGTGTGTGGTGGGGACCCCCAGCCATGCTGCGGCCCCTGCTACTCCCACAGAAGCCCTGAAGACCCCTGAGGATCATGCAGCTGAGCAACAGATCCTGGCTCAGCTGCTGAAGGTGGTGGACAAGCGCAACGCACTCATCCACATGCAGGAGGAGAAGCGGCTCAGTGAGCTACATCCCTGAAGGATTCTCATGGCGGGAGAGGTTCTAGCAGTGCCCCTCCCTAGGCTAAGCATCACCCCAAGCTGCTTTGCAGGCAGCTGCCATGGTGAAGCTGGCTCCCCACTTGCTATGGAGGGGGTGACAGCAAGGAACATCCCCGTTCGGCAGCACAGAAGAAGTGCCTCTCACATCCAGCTTAATTTTGCCTTGGCCTTGTGCTTGCTTGAAAATGAGATTTGCAGGGCACATGAAATACATGGGCTGCATGGCTCTGCCCAGTATTTGCCAGAGGAGGAAAAATCCCCATAGGGGAACTGGAGTCTCTCTCGCTGCAAGAGATCCCACAGCTGTGTCCCCTTCCAGGCACATGCTGCCACAAGGCAGAACTGGCGGCATCGAAAGCTTTTGGTCCTGCAAAACCCCTCGTGCTCAAGCTGCTCCACTGCCTTCCTCAGGACAGCGCTTCAGTCCCAGTGTGTGACAGCTCCATGCCCACCAGACCCCAAGGGCCCATGGCCACCATGGGCAGGTGGCAGCTTCATGCCAGATGTGGTGGGGCAGCAGCAGGAGCAGCGCCTGGAAGCCACTCTGGGACATCCATCCCAATCAAGAACATCCATCCCAGCTGGGGACACCCATCCTAATCAAGGACATCCATACCAGATGGGAACATCCACCCCAACCCCTGACATCTGGCTCTGCAAATGGGGCCACCAATGGCCAGACTAGACTGAGCCCATAGCCCTGTATCACCACTTTTGGGTGCCAACTCCATACTGTCCCCATCCACCACAGGATACAAGGATCAGAAACTCTTGTGCAATGTGATGTGGGATGACGATGTTTCCCCAGCAGCTCTCCTAGTGGATTTTGCCCAGAGCTGGCGCTATCTGTGACACAGAACAAAGGGCACATCCTCCTTGGCCCTTTTGGGCTTCTCCAATTTCAGTGCCTTTGCATGGACCTTTAAAGGGTTTCCATTTGCTGCAGAGCTGTTCTCCACAGTGATGTGGTGCTTACAGTATGGGAGTTCTGGGTGTGGGATGCTCTGCACCTCCCACTCTGCTGCAATCCCTGCCTTGGAATAAAAACTCCTTGACATGGCACAAAGGGTTAAAACACCTCTTTTATTTTCTTCAGCTAAAAAAGGGGTCAGGATGGGGCCGGGTCAGTGGCAGGGGAGAGGCTGTTCCTGCAGCCCCCGCATCGCCATCTCCATCTGCTCCTTGGTGCCCTGCAGCATCTTCACCTCGATGCTGTGGAAGAGGTGGAGGCCAGCAGCAAGGAGGAAGGTAGCAAGGGCAAGGAAGGCCAGCAGGGAGAAGGAAAGAATAGGGAAGGGCTTCCCAGCCGCCAGCCCTCCCAGCACACCCAGCACTCCCACCGCCTGTAGCAGCAGCAGCAGCATGGCCAGCACTGCCATCCTGCCCGAGGAATAACGCTGCCGCCGTGCTGTCAGCAGCCCCATGCACACCTCCGTCCGTGCCTCACTCAGCACCTCCACCAATGCTGGCACTGTGGGAACAGGGGCTTGGGGGTGACACCCATCCACACCCATTTGGTCCCCATCCAGCATATTTCTGTCAGCTCCCTTCTAAGGGGTGCCCCATAATATCCTCCCCATTTCAAAGCCAGTGGTCAGCAGTATCCCCAGTGCATGCAGGACCCCACTGGCTTCCTCAGACTGGTTCCTCAAGGGAACCTCACTGGTGTCCCCAAATCTTACTGGCTGTGCCAATGGTGACACCCGCTGTCTGTCCCCTCCTTTGGATGCACAGCACTGCCATCACAGCCTCATGGTCTGAGTAAGGGATGTCCATTCCTGGGACTGTTCCCATGGTGGTTCTCAGCTCTTCACACTTCACTGTGAAGCTGGAAATAGCCTGGGAGATGGGGCAGTGGGGTCACTGGCTGTCCTCTGCCTCATGTGCAGCATGGAGGGACCCTGTCACCTTGTAGAGGATGTAGTCGATGCGGATGCCCAATGGGAAGGGCTGTAGCTCCGACTTGACAGCGAAGCAATTATTTGGAATGAGAGTGCAGCCATCCTCACAGCCCTGGGAACAAGAGCCCTGTGCCATACACTGGGCAAGGATGGGCACACGGCCAGGGGGTGTGCTTGCTGAGCCACCACTCACCTCAAAGTGCTTGGCCTCGGTGAAGGCATCCTGCAGTCCCGTCCAGCCACGCAGAAGCCGGATGCCCACGTCTCCAGGGTGCATGTTGAGGTCTCCCCCCAGCAGCACTACATCAGCTGCCTTCGCCGTGTGGCTGCAGGGACAGGACTGACTCAGCCCTCTGGTTCAGCCCTGGGGGAGGGGGCACCCCGTGGTGCACCCCTCCCATAGTCCTGGCTGCAAGCTGTGAGCACTCACCAAATGAACTGTGCCAGTTCCCAGGCTTGCACCACGCGGTGGGGCAGGTAGGCGTCCTTCTCCCGGCTGTACTCAGCATGCAGCTGGAAAAGCAGGGGACAAAGCAGCCATGATTTCCTCCCTGCAGCACCTATCGCGCTCCACAGCTCCTTGCAATGCTTTGGTCCCATGGCTCTGCCTTCATTCTACTGACAGCTTGGGACCTTCACTCCACTGTGCTGCCCAGCTGGGGTCACTGTCCCCCCACACTATGCAGTATTGAATCACTGCATTTTAGCAGTGTCCCCAGAGAGGGGACAGCAAAGGAGGGGTGCAGCCACCTGTCTCCCTCAGGTACTCACATGGGTGACATAGATGTTGAAGGTGATCTCGGCAATCCTGACAACGACGAGGCCCACAGACTTGCCGCAGAACCAGTCTCCATGGTGCAGCTGCCAAAGGGGAAGGGGGAAGGCAGAGCCTTGCACAGCTCAGCAGCACCCTGTGGATGCCATGTGCCCTACCCACCCCACTCACCATATAGGGGTATCCATTGAGCGAGTACTGGTAGAGCAGTGTGTCCAGGATGGGGAACTTGGAGAAGACGCAGAGGCCGCTGCCGATGACACCACTGTAGGGGGGCACAGTGAACAACCACCTCCCTCCCTCTAGGGAATATCCCAGCCCTTCTCACCTTCGGAAATAATGGGAGAAGGGGCAGCAAACACCCAGCTTTGCCTTCAGGTCACTGTAGTCACGCTCACTCCATATCTGCAGGACAATGCGATAGGCTGAGACTGGGTGTGCTCAGCATGTGGGCTGGGACTGGCACGATCAGTTCATGAGTGAGCTCACCTCCTGCAGCAGGACAAGGTCGAAGCCCTCCTGGCACAGCCGGTCTCCAATGAGGTGGATGCGCTCCTGCCGCCGCTTGCTCAGGTAACGGATGGCCCTAAGCCATGGAGAGGAGCTGAGGATAAGGGCTCATGGGGACACAAATTGGGGAAGAGGGTATGGGGCAGGTTGCAACTCAGGTGGGGGGAGATGGGATGATAGGGTCGTGGGGCAATAGGGATGTGCAGGGGAGGCTCTTTGAGGATGGCTTTTCCCACCTCCAAGGTGAAGCAGCGCATCCCCATTTGGGGGGCACATGGAGGGCTCTTTCCACACGGGAGAATGGGGAGCACAGGGGAACAGACAAGGAGTAGGACAAAGCCCAGCTGAGTGCCCTGCCCTCTGGGCTGTGAAAATAGTATGATCCAACAGCCAAGCAGGCATGAAGGTGGTGCTCCTAGGGCAGATGTCTTCATACTCACAGCCTCACCAGGCTCAGCACTTACCAGCAGTTGAGGTCAAAGACACGGAGCCGCAGTGCAGGGTCCTTCTCCATTGCCCAGCAGCAGCACACTGGAGGGTCCTGCAGCAAGCAGCTTTGGGGTGACAGAGCCACACAGAGGGCACAATGCTCAGCCTGCCACCTGCTCTCCCTCCCTCTCCCCCTGAACCTCAAATTGCCCCAAAATAGGGAGCCAACTGCCCAAACCTGCTCTGTGCTGATGGGGACAGGGAGGGCGCTGAAAGGGGTGGGGGCAGGGATGGGGCACCTCCCTATACTGAGTTGTGCTCACTGGATAGACTTTAACCACAGTGCTACAGCACGGCCCCAAGCATGAGAACAGTTATGGAGAGCTATGGGGAACGGACCCTGACCCGAGCCAAACTCCACCGTCCCACTGCGCGTCACACAAAGGAGTTTTAAAAACTGGAAAAAGAAAAAATAAAAGAGCCATGTGCACGTTCCCCGCCGCCGCGCTGGGCGCCTGAACCGGCCCAGAGCTCCCATTCGAGCTCTCACCGAACTCTCAGCCCGGGCCGATGCCACTCGGCGGGCGGCGAAATCGGGACGAGGAGCAACAGGTGGGAGCGGAGCAGAGCGCGGTGCCGGAGCGCGGCGCAAAATCATGAGCGCACCTGGTGCGTGTGTGCCGGTCCAGCTGCGGTCCGATTGCGGTGCCGTGCCGGTTGAGGTCGGGTTGCAGTGTCGTGCCGGGGGACTACAAGTCCCGGCAGTCAGCAGTGCGGAACGGGAAGGGGAAGGCAGCAGGGAGCGGCCCCGGGAGGGCGGCGCGTAGCGACTAGGGGGAGGGCGGCAGTGCGTGGAGTCAGTGGAGTCGCGGAGTCCCCCGGCGGTGCGTGGTGCGCCGCTGCAGACTGCCTTCGGGTGGTGCTGCCCCGCTGCTCCCTGCAGCCCGCTACTCTTTTTGTTCCAGCGTGCAAGCTGAGCTGGGTGAAGTAGAAATAAGTATCTCGGGTGCCGTCATGCCACGCTGGACAGTTTGGCTTACAGAAAGAGGAAATATGGCCAGTGTTAGAACACGGCCTCTGTGTCGCCTTGCGATGGGAGAAGATCGGGTGTTAAGTAGCCACGGGAGTGAAAGCAAAGCTGTAAGGAGCGATTGTTATTGACAGCACACACTCAGACCTCCAATGCCTGATGCTGGCACAAGCAGTCTGCAATCCCCTAAATATGGGTCAGTGAACCCAGCAATGCTGCAGGGCTTCTCCCTCCAGCCTGGGAGACAGGGCAGGGAGAGAGTGGGAACAGGGCAAGGCCAACCCTGTGAACCCATTACCAACCTAGGCAACACTACAAACCCGTTATCAACCCTGTAAACCCATACAATTCTACAAACCTATCACCACTCATTCAACCCTACAAAACACAGTAACCCACTGCAGGATGCATTCCAGCGCTGGGTTAATTGCAGAAGTGTAACCCAACCATAGCTGGCCCCATAGACCCCACTGTCACAACAAACACCAAAGGAACGACAGAACTATTTGAGCCAACACAAGAACAAATAATTTTAATGGTTTTTCAGCAGACCGTACTTTTCTCGGAGCTCCACAGTCTCCTCTCTTTGAAGTTGGACAGATACAGTAAACACAACAAATACATGATACAACCCATCACAGCTGGATTAAAAAAATACACAAAAAATATAATACATAAAAAAAATTATTATTTTTAACATTGTGGACTGACACAGCTCTAAAAATGGTGATTGTAACCCTGGTAAAGCTTTACAAAGTCTTTAAAAAAATAAAACAGTACTTCATGTGAAATTCATAAATACATTGGAGGAGAACAGAGGGGCTATGGGGAGGGCAAGGAGGATCTCTGAGGCCGTGGCTGAGTCTTAGCTGGGGCAGGAGGGAGGGATGGAGGGATAGAGAGAAGGAGGGATGGATGGAGAAAGGGAGGGATGGATGGAGAGGTAGATGGAGGGATGGAGGGAGGGATGGAAGGAGCACAAAGCGGTCCAGTTAACGAAGAGCTCCATGTGATGGTGGGAGGTTTGAACTTGGATTCCCAGAGTTTAAATCAGTGAGCGAAAAAAAAAAAAAAAAAAAAAAAAAAAAAAAAAACCAGCACAACCACAAATAACAAATGAACATGCTACATATGAGAGCCTGGGACGGGGGGGCTGAGGCTGTCCCTGTGATTTTCCCCTTTCTCCCTTTGACCCGGCACTGGAGTGGCTCTGCTGGGATGGAGCCCCAACACATGGCATCAGCAAAGGGCATTTCCTGAGCTCTGCGCTGCCCCTGCACACCCAGCATCCCATCACCAATCCCCAGCTCCATCATCCCAAAACACTCTGCACTGCACCTCCCACTGCCTTCAGTCTTCCTCCAGGCGGACAAAGTGTTTCTCCTGCCCCCTGCTCCATGTCACCCTGCACAACCCTCCTGGGGATGCTCTCCCTTGCAACCTGCAGGACTGGACAGGGTACATTGGGTTACTGTGGGCTGTAGCCCCATATTCCCTCTGAGCAGAGCCAGTCTTGCATCCCACATATCCTCTGTCCCCTCTCGGTCCCCTCTCTATCCCCTCCTCTTCCCATTCACAGCTCAGCTCCATGATCCTCCGGACTCAGCTGCTTCCCACTGAGAAAAAGCCAATATCAGAACTGTAAAAACAGAAAAACAGGCCAAAAAAAGATGGAAAATGTACATATGCAAAATAAATCAAGCAAACCCACTGCACCATGGCAAATTGCACCGAGGGGTGCTGGGGCTGGAGAAAAGCCTGAATGCAATTCCTGGAGTATGCACAAACACCACAGCAATGTGATGACCACAAGCCCCATGGTAAGCTCTGGCCACAGGCACCAGAGGTGACAGCAGGGAGTCCTGGGCACTGTGGAGTGGCACAGGATGGAAAAAGCTCAATTCTGTGCACAGTATTAAAAAGCACTTTTCAATTAAAAAAAAAAAAAAAAAAAAAAAAGCCATTAAACAATGCTTTGCATCTCCCGCTCCCAATACTGCCAGGACAGGATGAGGAACACTCATCCTCATCAAGGCACAATGCAACTTTCTCCTGTTCATTTCTCCTGCTTAAGGCCACCACCCCTGCCCTGCTCCCATCTGATCCCACCTCTGCCCTGGGCTCCATGTCCTCACCACCACTCCCAGTGCCGGGTTACACCACTGTTCAAGGGTTATCACCATGGACCCAGTGACACCACGCGGGGACCTGAACAGGGAGGCAAAAGCAGCACCATCCACCGCTCCAACATCCTGCACGGTCCTGGCTCATCGGCACCACTGCATTCCCCATCCAGTGCTGGACACGGGCTCTTCTCCTTCCTCCCTACATTTCCATTCTCATTCTCATTCTTCTTCTTCTTCTTCTTTTTTTTTTTTTTAATATATATATTTATTTAAAAACTGTTCCTAAAGTAGAAAACATCTGCAATCACAAGTCAGTCTTTTTTGGCTATTGCTTTTCTTCTTATTCCTCCTCCTCCTCCTCTTCCTCCTCCTCCTCCTCTCTTCCAATGACTCCCAGTGGGGCTGGGGGGCACAACAGGCGGCGCTTCTGCACAACCCTCCCCACGTCCCTGTGTTCCTCAAGCCCCTGCCTGTCCCAAGGGCCCCTAGTCCTTCACCAATTTGTAGACATGATGCTGGGCGCCGTGCTCACTGGTGGACACCTCAAACACGAAGGCGATGCAGAGCAGGGTTTCCTGGGTATCCCTGTTGGTAACAACCTGTGGGGAAGCAGAGGGGCATCAGTAAGTGTACTGGGGGTGGATGCTGTTATTGGGGGTGTTGTGTGGGCTCAGGCATGGCAGCTTTATGTGCACTCATTTTGCTATCTGCTATTTGGGGGTTTGTGCAGAATCAGAGACAGCTGCACTAATCTGCACCACCAAAACTCTGTCCCCCTCATTGTTTAGGGAGTGAGTGCATGGGCTTGGGCACAGCCATTCCATTTTCACCATCAGAGTGTGCTCCCTGCAGTGGGTATGGGTTGGGGATGGATGCACTGCTGCTTTCAGTGTGCCACCCCACGCTTGATAATCACCATCCAGTAGGCTGCATGCACTTGGGCACAGCTGCTTTATTTGTGGCACCACCACTTGGTGTCCATAACTGGGGCAGTTCGCAAGGCCCCTTGCAGCAATCCATAGCCAATATGACGTCCCACCATTTGATCCATGCACAAAGCTCTGGGAAGGGTGAATACCTGCAGGATGGTGAAATTCTCCAGGACGCTGTTCATCATGTACTTCTCCGGGAGATGCTTGAGTTTGTGGATGAAATTGATCATGTATTCGCACATGGGGGAGCGGTGGATGCGGTAGACAAAGCGGCTGTTCTCCAACCGCGCGTACTCTGTCTGCAATGACAGCCAGGCATCAGCGGGAGGGTGACACAATAATGGGGAATGCATGTGGCAGCCAACAGGGACACCGTGGAATAACCACAGCCTGTGCCCACACGCCCTACATTCACTTCTGGGGTTTTATCCATCCCACACTGTCCCAGGACTCGAAGCATGGACGCCATTCCCAAATACTCCCAACACCGCACAGCACTCACCTCCACCTTCTCCACAACCTGCTTCCCAAAGGAGCACACCTTGGTGGACACTGTGATGGTCATGTTCTCTGCACTGCTGTACTGACTGCTGACACCATAGAAAGTCCCTGGCCCATCCTGGATTGTGCTGTTCAGATCAGCCTGAAGAGAAAAGAGAGGGATGCTGTCATGAGCCACTGTGTTCTTGGGAAACAGGACACTAAGATGGGTTATACAGAAAATCTGTGGGTGCCCCATCCCATGCCACGCATGGGGTCCTGGGCAGCCTGATCTGCTGGGGGGTACCCAGCCCACAGCAGGGGTGCAGCTGGGGGGGGGGGGCTAAGATCCCTTCCAACCCAACCACTCTATGGTCCTATGACCTTTAATGTCCCTCCCAACCCAACCACTCCATGGTTCTAGGATCTTTAAGGACCCTTCCAGCGCAACCACTCCATGATTCTATGATCTTTAAGGGATGGAGGTCAATCCTCCCAGTCTCATACCCAAAACTTGACGAGGAAGAAGGAGTTCTGGGGCCCACGCTCATAGAGCTCCTTGAGGCCACCCTTCTTCTCAGGGAACTTGTCGTAGATCTGGCGGATGTCTACAGCCTCCAGCAGTGGGTCACTATATGAGGGGTTCGTCTGCCCAATGTGCACGAAGAGGTGTTTGCTATACTGTAAGGGCAAATGGGGTCAAAACAAGGTGGAGGTCAGCTGAAAAAGCTGGGTGACACTGAGGGTGAGGGTGGCCAGGTGTCTAGGGGATGGGGAAGGCGGTGTTACCGTTTCGGCATCCCGTGGCACCTCCATGAAGGCAGAGTACTCAAGGAGCCGCAGCTTGGCAGAGGCGATGGTGCGGTCCTGCCAGACCGGCACAGCTGAGGCAGCTGGTGGCAGCGGGGCCAAGGGTTCATAACCTGGGGGGGGACACGGGGCAGTGTCAACTGTTGTGAGCCCCTCTTGTACCACCAGGATGTTGCTTGCCTTGGTGTGCTCCCCCTGTCCCTCCCGAACCTTCTAGGACGGGCATTTTGCTGTGGGGTGGAAAATTTGCACCCTATCCCAAAAGGGGAAAGTAGAGACCTGCTGACTATGGGGTTTGGAGCTGGGTTTAAACCCAAGTTTTCACCTCAGGAGGCTGGGAGAGGTACCTTGGATGGGTGACATTGCTATATAGTATAAGGACAAAAAGCATAGGGACAAAAAGCTGTGAGCGTGCCCCAGGGTGGCTGGCAACATCGGGTGGCACCATGGAGGGGACAGAAAGCTGCATCCCCAGCACAGTTGTGAGGTACCAAGTGATACCCCCAGGAAGGACAGCACTTACTGGCTAGTGATGGAGGCATGGGTGGCTGGATGGGGTAAGCTGGTTGTGCAAATGGTTTAATGCTGAAAAACAAAAAGTGCCTTGTTAGGTTAACAGGGTTGGGTCCCATGGTGGGGCTGGTTGACATGAGGGCTTGCACTTACTCCTGAGAGGGTCCAGGCTGCCCTGGGATTGGCCCACTCCAAAACTGGGGAAGAGTAGAGAGAACACAGTCAGCACCCCTTGACCCCCCAGACCCATCAGCAGCTTCCAGAGTGCCCCTTCCACAATGCAGCCAAGAGGCTGTGACTCCCCCAGGTCCATGTATGGGTTCTTTCCCCCCACCCCAAGTATGGGGACTATGGGCACAGAGCCATCCTCACCCTGGGGGCAGCAGAGAAGACGGCCTGAGGAAGAGGAGGGGGGGGGCTGAGCTTGTTCTGTAGGACGCTGGCCGACACAATCTGAGCGGAGGACATGGACGCCATGCTCTGCAGAGCCTTGTCTTTGGAGACTTGGTCCTTGGGGGAGTAAAGAGAGGAAATGGGCATTATGCAGGGCTTTGGGTGGGCTGCCCTCACCTCCCCAGAAGTTTAGCAAAGTGTGGGGGTGTTGTGCAACCAAGAGATCAGGATGGGGGGGCAGGGGGAGGGGGAAGGGGCATGGTTAATGCAGCCAATACCAAAACTACACAAGGTAATGAACACTATCACCCTGCAAATGGCCTCCCCCCTCATCTACCTCCCCTCCCCACACATGCTGTACCACCCCTCCAGGTGGGAGCTGCCAGGTCTAGGAGGTGTCCCCACTGCCTCCCTGGGGCACAAAGGGTTTAGCAAAAGGCAACGGGGTAATCACAGTATCAGAGCTCAACTTACCAAGTTCATGGCCTGTCCGCAAAAGAAAGGAAAAGACATGGTTAGAGCCAAGGGGATCTTGAGTACACCCCCTGCACTTCCACTTTGCCATCACAGCCTCGTTTTGGGACTGACTCCCCGGCCCTCATGCCATCCTGGTGGTGGGGACCCCTGCCTTCACTGCTTTGTAATACCCTTCAAATCCTGCTTGCCCCAGTGAAAAGGTGAGAACCAGACTCCTTCAAGAAATCCATTTTCCCCATTTTTTCTCGCATTTTGAGGGCAGAAGCTGACGGCAGCAGGCACTCCCCATCTGCAGGGAGAAGTGTACAAGCCAGTTCTTCACTCCCCTCCTCACCCCGCTCAGGGGTCTATGGCCCCATTTATTCACACCTGGGGCACAGCAGATGTGAGATAAATACGGTTTGAGGGAATGCTGAGCTCTGTGTGCAGGAACACATCGGCAGCACGAACCCAAAGAATATGACTGCACCTTAAAGAAGTCACCACTTGCTGACAGATGAGAGTTCTGACTCAGTGGGATGAGAATTTGTCTTAAGGTCCCAGATTTGCCTCCAGGAATGGATGTGAAAGGATGCTCTACATTCACACTGCACTGCTTCGGAGCATTGCTCTTGGTCAGACCTGAAGCATGGCTGGGGCTGGAGCCATTCATCCAGTGCCCTCTTAAAATTACTTTTTGCAAAGCTTTCTGTTGTCATTCATTCTATTCCACCAGCTGTCCCCGCTCCTGGGCTTGGGGTCTGGTGTACAATCCAAATCATTTGGGGTCCCCTCCCAGCAAACAGCTGGGGATGACGGCGGATGGTCCTTGTGGCATTGGGATCTACCTGCTCAGCGCTTTCAGAGGGCACAACGTGGTAATCCTGGAATTATGCCCCCCTGCCAGCCCCAGTGCAGGAGCACTCAGACCCAAATGGCGGCAATGTTTAGGGGACTGAGTGAACCTCACCCAGAAGTTCTGGAGACAGAATGCTATATTCTTGGGGCCAGAAGCTTTCAGGGCCCCCAGATGAGCCTGAATCCAGCTGAGGGGACTGAATCAGGAGCAGCCCAGGCTGTGCAAATGGGATGCCCTCTATGGTCACCAATGGGGACCACTGGGTGGGGACACCTGGGTGGGTCCAATCCAAGGAGGGCTCAGTCCTTTGGGCATATCAGTGCCTGCTGTGTCCCTCCATTCCTACCCTCCCAACAAATAACACCAGGAACAGTAGAAATGGTTAAGGACAGGTTAGTCGGGCTGCAGTTAGGAGGAAGGAAGGAAAGGAAAGCCAACCACAGCAGCAGGCGATCCAGTTTTTCCTAGCTTGGCTCCATTCACCCCTGGAACTATGGGTCGTCCTGGGACCATCACTGTGTCCCCAACTGGGAACACTGTCCCCACAACATGGTGTGTGCCATCCTTGAGGACACTGCTTGGGGACATTGCTGTTTTAGCCTCTGACAAGAGCAGGGGGAGACAATCCTTGTGACCATCCCAAGTCTGGGGAAACCTTTTGGGTTTTGCTTTGTTGCTAGTTGCACTGGGATGGGTCTTTTCCCCACTGGGAGATGCCCAAAAGAGCAGAGTGTATCACAAGGGGAGGATGTAAATCCAATTCCATGTGATCCAGGTCGGGGGGTGGAGAGGACACCATGGATACCTCCACATTTTTGGGAGACAAGAGGGAACACGCAGCCCTTGCAGCCACTCCAATCCATCAGTTCCAGGAGCAAAGGGAGGAGGGAAGCAAAAAAAAAGCCATCAAAAGGAGAGGAAGCTGCACACTAGAGAGTGGAGAGTGTTAGTGGTCAGCAGGCAGGAGGGAAGCGGGCGCATACCTTCAGCTTGGACTGAATCTCCCGAGATTTCCGTCGGGCAAGAACCTGCAAGTGGCTAGAGACCTGCAGAGAGAGAGCAGGAGAGGGGAACAGCAGAGCCGTCAACCAGAGGAAAAGAGAGGAAGGAGAGGGGCTGCCCATGCTCAGAGAGACACCGCCGAGGACACCTGGGCACGGGTGCCAACGTACCTTGATGCCAACCTGGTACTCCCGCACCTTCTTCCGAGCTAGAACCTGGATGTGGCTGGACACCTAGCGCCCACCACGCCGTTAGAAAGGAAAACACAGAGCATGAAGACATGTCCCTGCACTGCCCCAGGGGAAAGTGTATGGGAAAAATGGGGCACGTAGATCCAGAGTGCTCCAGGAGATGCTCGTGGTCTTACAGCATTGCAGTTGCCCTGAGCTGGAGGAAGGAAAGTTGGGGGGGAGGAAGTGGGGTCCATGGGGAGAAGGCGGTGGCTCAGTGTTTACCATCTCTCGGAGCTTCCCAAAAAGACAGCCCCACACCTGTGAGCGCACACATCCCTGTTGTGCTTTCAGTAGAGCTGCAATGAAACTGCTGGTCCCAAAGGGGATGCAGCATACCTGGGACCCCTGCTGATACTGCAGGTGGGAAATTCAATAAGAGGTTTTCTTTTGTGCAGAGCACTCCAAGCGCAGGATGGGGCTGATCTGCAGATCCTGAGTGCATGTCTCTGCTCCCAGTAGGGCTCACTTTGGGGGGGAGCAACTTCAGCACCAGCACCCGACTCTCTCAGACAACAAAGGCATGAGGGGGACAACGTCACATACATTGATACCCCCAGAGTATTGCTTTCATCTGTGCCCTCTCCTTCTCTCGATGGAAGGAAATCCAAGTGAGATGCTTGCAACCAGAGATACCCAGCATGAAGGTGAAACACAAGGCTCAAAGCCAGAAATGAAGAATGCAGTGGCTGTGGCTGGACCACAGTCCTCTCCTCCAGCATCAGTCTCAGAAGAGTTTCCCCACAGCATACGGGTACCAGGATCCATCCTATGCAGGGACAGTGGCATGGGGCCACTCCACTATGGGTCACCCCAACCCCTCTGTCCCATGTCCCCTTGGGGAAGGTCATCACATCCATGAGGATGCACAGTGGGCAGAGATGAGCCATGTGTATGTTCTAAGTGGGCACAGTGCACAGAGGGCCGCAAGCACTGTGCAAGCAGAAAAGGAAAGCCGTGTTTCCCTGCTCTGCTGCCACCCCCAATGCTGCCACTGCCAGGCAGTGTTACTCTGGGGACCATTGCCACACCGCTGTCCCCTGGCTGCAGTGGGCACAGCTGGGACTCAGCCCTCAGAATACCTTCAAGCGCACTGTATGCCACACAAGGCACACAAACAGACAAAGGAGCTTTTGGGACATGGGAACAACCTCTGGCTCCAGGTGGAAAGAAAGGGCAATGCGTGGCGATGCTACAAGAGCAGCAGCTCGAGTGCTGTTACGGAGAAATTGACCCAGTGAGGAGAAAGTACAAATGCATGGCACAGCCAGACCCCTCTGGGTACCCCATCCCCAGTGCCCAGATAAAAGCACCCTCAATAAAAGCAGAGTGCCAGCCTCACCTGCTTCCTTGTCCGTGTCTTCCCTGTCCGCAGCTTGATGTAGCGCGCAATCAATTCGTTGCGACCTGCGGGGATGTGCAGCGTCAGCCCCAGCACAGCGGGGAGAAGGGGACAGCATGGGACGAGGGGACACTGGTCTGTAACAGGGAGGAGGCTCTGCCAGGAGATGGCGCTGCCAGGACAGCTGTGTGGCCCCAGGGAACACTGGGGTGGCCCATGGGGACATTGGAGTGGCCAACCGCCAGTGAATACATGGGAACATGGGAACATCCGTTGTGTCCACCACCCCCAGCACCATGGAGGACAGACTGGCGGTCAGGGGGTGGTATCCACTGGTACCCCCCCTACAGAAGTGTCCCCAACATAGGTGACCATGGATCCCCTAAAACCATCCCAATAGGGCACTCCTTTGAGCACAACCCCATTCTGTACATGGGTCCTGGGTCCCCCCTGAGCACTGAGCTTCCCCCAACACACCAAGCTGCCCTTTCCACCAGTATTTCCTAACGTCCTGAGCTTAATTCAAAGCAGAAGTGCTTTTGCACCACATTTTACAGGGCCAGCTGTGGCCAATCTGTGCTCCAACGTCAGAGCAGCTGGGAGCATTCTTCAACCCGGCCCTGTTCCCCCCCAATGCCTCACCCCCCGCACACGGGGGCGGCAAGGCACGCCAGATTTATTTTAATGGACCAGATGGTGGTGGTTGGAACTTGTCGAAATGCCCTTGGAGAGGGTTTCAGCTTTAAAAATAAATAAATAAATAAAAATAAAATAAAATTAAAAAATCCCCACCACCCTACCCTGGGCAGCTCCAGAGCAACTGGGAGGGGGAGGGAGGGGGGTGAGAGGGGACACATGAGGACTGACAGTGCCAGGTGCTATGGGGTGGCTGCGGTAGACAGGGGGTGGTGGCCACAGGGGGGTCACCATGGGTCCATTGTGACCCATGTCACAATGTGGGCACAGAGAAGGGTCCCTGTGTTCAGTCCTGTCCTCTGTTCAGCAGCCATGGGTGCCCTGGTGCAACCCCATGGCAACCCCAAAATGGTGGTGCAGACATCACTCCTGCCTTTTAATTAATGAGCAGCCCCTAATGACCAGGACTCACTTGCTCTTGGTTGCCAAAACACTGGCTTGGAAGGAGCCGTGGCACCATGCACCTATCCCGGCCTCATCCTGCCCAGCACTCAAGGGTGCCCCATGCACCCATGCCTCATCCTGTCCAGCACCCACAAGTGCACCGGTGATGTGATGCCACAGGGTGCAGCAATGCCTGTGACTTGTGGGGTGTTAGGTTTGGGACCTTCAGCACTCTGGCTGCACGCAGCCCATTCCCATGTCCCATCCCCATGCTCAGCAGTGTGGAAGCAAATACGGGAAATGAAACCTGGATGCAGCGATGCACCCAACATGATGCCCAACACTGGACATCTCCCCACACCTCTGCCTCATCCCTCTGGGGTGCCCATGGCTGTGTCCTTGTGATTCACTCGGAGCCATGCCATTCCCTCGGTGAGGGCACATCCTCCTCCAAATTACCACATTCCCCAAATTCCTCTCCCCTGACACCACCACGTCAACCAGTTGGACAGCTCTGTTAAAAATAACCCAGTGGGACACGCCGGCGGCCAAAGAGCGGTGCGAGCATGACCAGCCCACCCCATGGCTCCCACCTGCTCCTGGGGCACGTGCACATCCCACACCCCATTTCCATGGGACACTGGCACCATCTCCTGAGTCAGCACAGTACTAAGCAAAGCCACTCATCCTCCCATTTGGGTGCTCCAAGAGGGTTCCCAAATCAGTGCCACCTGGAGATGTATAGCCCCAGTGTGACCCAATCGCTCTCCCTATGAATATGTTTCAGACCCTGCCTTCCCCCTTTGCAATGCCCAAAGCCACTCATCCTTTGGGTGCTCCAAGGGGGTCCCAAAGTATTGCTGTCATGCGGGGATGCTTGGACCCAGTATAAACCCATTGCTCTCCAACAGGTTTGTTCCGAACCCCACTTTCCAAAGGCACCTCTGAGAGAAGAGCCCTCTGCAATGCCACCCCCAACCCCTAAATACAGAGCCCTCTGGGTGTGCGATGGGAGGTGGGGGCCACTGCCTCTTTAAACAGCTGCCAGATGGCTCTGAAAGGCTGGAAAAACCGGTCTGCGCCCGGGTGTGCTGCGCAGGGCCAGACTCCCAGCGGCACTTCAGCTATTCCAGGAGAAATCCAAAAAATGCACCCGCTCAGGAAGCCCTGTACTGCCTTTCACCCACCAGCTCTGACCAGGGTGCCCCAGGGTGGCACTGGAATGGGGATGGGGATGGTATGTACCAGGTACCCAGTGCCCTCTGCGCCGTGGGTGGATAAGCCATTGGATGATGACGGCACTGTCACTGGTGCGTTTGGAGGTCACCACCAGGGATAGCAGTGTGGCACCGTGTCCCACAAGAAGGAGATCTGAAGTCACCTGTCAGGGGCTGACATCGTGGGAGGGAGAGAGAAGGGGACAGCCCCACTGTGGCACAGATGTGGACACACACCTTTGTCCTCTCCTTGGTGGCACTGCGCACCCCTGCCTTCATCACCCATCCTCATCCTTCCTGCTGCAGCGGAAACAAGGCTGAGCCCAAGCAAAACGCATTTCACAAATGGGGCAATGTCACCTGATGCAGAACAGGTGGCTTGGAGTGGGCTGAGGGCCACAGCCACCATTCTCTTGGAGCACTCCCTGGTTCAGGACACTACAGGGAGTGGTATGAGACAGGACCATGCCCACTCCCTGCCCCACGGCTCCACCAAACCTGTCAGTCCAGCACATTGAGAGCAGGAGGGAGGAGATGGCTGTGACAACACCATGGGGACACGGGTCACTGCCCTCTGGTACCCAAAGCCACACAGCTTGGGAAAGAACTTTTGAAGTTGGGGTGCTCTGGGTTGAATCCCAGATGGGTTCAGGGCTCGGAACCAGCCCCATCCCAGCGCACAGTGACGCACACAGTGCCCAACCCATCCTGTGTGTGCACTCACCGTACATCTTGCCTTCATCCGAGAGGATGATTTTCCGCCGGCCACAGGGGGGGTAGATTGCCAGAGCCTCCTGGAAGCTCTGCTCGATGTCCGGGCTCCACACTCCCTCAGCATCGTTGTCCAGGCTCTTGTCCATCCCGTCCTGGCCATCTTCCCGCCCCTCCCCGGGGCTGCTGCTGGCGTTCCAGCTGTTGGACGCTATGGTGCTGGCTGCTCTGGGCTCTGAGCCCGAGCCCCCACGGACACGTGGCAACCTGCGAGAACAAAGAGACACCCCTGAGACTTGGCCGCAACTGTCATGGCCATGTTGGAGTCGCAGGTGACAGCATGGTCCCAGTACATCCCCATGCTGGCACTGCACTAGGAGAGCACTCCGGTGCCAAGCATGCACACAGCTGCATGCCTTGGGGACATGGCCACGTTTGCCATTAAACACCCCAAATCCCGCAGAGCAAAGCCACCACATGCCCACCCCAAATATCACTTGGGAACAATCCATGTGCTGCACTACACACAAAGCATTTGGGCATATGGTGCCCATACAGAGCACTTGGGCACACATTGACACTTGGGGACCTGTGAGCCTCAACCCTGCACCCCCAGTTCAGCAGAGCAAAGCCACCAGATGCCCATCCCAAATACCAGTTGAGAATAGCCCATGTACTGCACTACTCACAAAGCACTCAGACACATAGTGCACACACAGAGCACACACGGGCACCATGTCTGACCATGGGACACAAGATGACATTTGGGGACCTGAGCCCCCAAAAGGTGGGGAGGGGATTTGACAAACCAGGTGCCCAAGGATGCTTCCCTGCCCTCCTGCACAGTTTTGCAGAGCAGCATTGGATTCTGTTTGGAGGTGTCTCGCTGCGCAGTGCTACGCTTCCCGTTTGGGGTGGGAGCGTGCAAAGGTCTCAGCACGCAGACATCTCCTTTTAAAGGAACTGCAGCAACTCACTGGCTCGGGCACGCGCCCAGGCTGCTTTGTGTTGTGTTGTGTTTGTTTTTTTTTTAATTTTTTTAATAAAAAAAGAAACTTTTCTCCCCCCTCCTTCTTTGCCACCACCCTCTCTGTGATGTCAGTCCCTCTGACCCCCCCTTGCTTGCTCCCCCCCATTCCAACGCCCCCCTCACCCCCCCAGCGCTCCCCCTCTTGCCGAACACTGTGGCCAAATAAGGAGAACTGGATTGCAGGATGGAGCCGGCAGCCAGGGGAGGGATGGCGGCAGCGGGCTGCAGTGCTCTGTACCCCACGCTGAGCACAGCCCTGGGGGGCTGCATAGGCTGGGGGGAGGGGCTTTGTGTGTGAGCGATGGGGATGGGAGAGGGATGGATGATGCAGAGGGGCTATCACATAGGGCTGAGCCCCCCAGCGCCCACCCCATGCAGTTCCCTGGGATCTCGTCAACATGCAAACCCCACAGTGGGTGCAGGGATGGGAGAGGGACTGCCAGAATGCGGGCGGCCTGCCTATGGATTGGCACATGGGACTGAGCCCATCCCATACAGCCCAATGGAACCCTGTTCCCATGTAAACCCTATACTGGTGCTGAGGAGACCCCCTGCAGACCCCACAGCACCCAGACCCCACAGCTCTGAAGCACCCGGAGTCTCCCCCAGTAATGTGAGATCCCCCCCTCTGCAGTGGGATCCCCCTCATGGGATTCGGGTGCCAGGAGAGGACAGACCTGAGAATTGGGTTGCAGGGGTTTTGCAGGGTGCTACAGCCTGAGGCAATGGAGGCTCTGGGGAGCCATAGGACTAGTGGTACCACTGCCCACATGGTGACAAGTGGCACATGTCACCATCCCCTTCTCCAAGAGCTCCCAGCTCCTTGCAGCCTCCCCACATCCCTCCCACCTCACTGCCTCCCTCCCCAGCAGGGAAATCCCAGTGCAGCCCTTTCAGGGAAGCAGGGGAAAAACAGAGGGAGGAGGAGGGCAAAGTGGGGCCCTGGCCAAGGTGCGAGGAAACAGCTCCTCCTCCATCAAACCTGCTTTTAGCTAGGCCAAGAGATTTTATTTCCTGGAGGGAGGGTGCAGAAAGGCAGCAAGTCACAGCTTTGACGTAAGGGGCCGAGCACAGCGCTCCACCCAACCTTACAAAACAGCAACCAGAAAAGCAATTAGGAAACCAGCACGGCTGGACCTGGGTACCAGCCTGCCCGACCTGATCAAGGCTGGGAGGGACTGGAGCTGCAGGAATAATAACATCTCAGTGTGTCCCTCCTCCTGGCTTCTGCTTGGGACAGGGACTGAGCCTCTGTCCCACAAGGACCGTGGCACCTCAGCAGAGACATTCATAGCCACACGGCAAAGAGATGCTTGTTGCACCGTGGCAACCTTGGGGTACCCAGGAGGGTACAGGATGGGTACTCACAGTGGGCATGGGGGGGGCCACCAGGGCATGGCCAAGGTGAAACTGGGAGATAGAAACAGATGTGGCATTCCTGTGGGCTGCGTGCTCACCCCAAGCTTGGCCCCAGTGCAGCTCAAGGGCTCGCCAAGGTGAGGGTCCTCAGTCCTAAAATCCTATGAGAAATCCCTGCCAAACCCTGTGGCATCAAAAGCTTTGCCCAAGGGGTTGCAAAGAGTGGGTGCACAGATTGGGGAATGGAAATATTGAGGACACAGTGGCGGTGCCCAAGTGCCCAGGTCAGGAGCAGAGTGCTGGCAGGGCACAGTGGGGGCAGGAGCAGCAGAACCTGATGCAGTAAGGACTGTGGGGGGCAGAGGATGTGTGGGAGGAGCATGAGGGCAACTGGGGCTGGGAGCACAGGGATGGAGCTGGGAGCATGGGGATAGAATGGGGAGCATGGAGTGACACCTCATCCCCAGCATAGCTACTGAGCTTGGGGTCAAGGTGCATACTCTTCTCCCCAGCATGCTTAGCCCCAAAAGCACTTCCACCCACCACACATCACTGCAGCCCCATATCCCGATTATGTGGAGCAGAAAGCCAGGATTTGGGGTCTGCCCAAAGCAAGAGAGGATGGATGGATGGAGGAAGATGCCATCCTATGGTGGCTATCATCATGACACAGGGACCAGGACCTTCATCTTGCTCCTCACTTGCCACAGCCACCCCTGCCCTCCTAGTGGCATCAAGGTGGCCCTGCTGTGGGTGACAGCTTCCCCAACTCCATGGGGAGCAGCCTCAGGACTGCAAACTGGGGACACACACATTTGAGCATGAGCAGACGCAGCACAAAGGGCTACTGCCACCACTTTACTCCCTCCGCGCGCAGCGGAATGGGGCAAGCCAGCCCTCCCTACTTGGACCCCATAGCAAAAGGATAAAAGTTCAGCAACAAGTTGGGGCAGGCATCGGGGCGGGCGCAGCCTCACCTGCACAGTAACTGCTGTGGTGCAGACACTTGATGGGGAGGGGTGGGGGGAAACACGGGGTCATCACCACTGGTGGCACAGAGGGAATCGCTCTGTTGGGCTGTGCTGCTCAGACGCTGAGGCAGGAAGGGTGCGATGTGCCCCGAGGAGGACACTCAGGGTGCCAAGAGGAGCTGCCCCCTTTGGTTCTGCAGAACCCCAAGCCAACAAACCCCAAAGCAGAAGCCCCAATGCATTGGGTGCAATGCAAGAGCCCACCCAGACACCAGAAGACAATCTGTGGGACTGTCCATGTGTTCCTCGGTGATGGGAGGAGCACAGGGTCACCCACACCATGACACATCCCACGGGGCTGTGAGTGGGGCAGTGGAGTCCCACCTGCAATGAGAACATGACCGATGTTTCAACAACACAAGGTCTCCTAGGAAGACCCCAGCAATGGGAAGATGTTCCCCCGTTCACTAATATTCCATGCTGCACACCAAACCATGATGCTCACTGTGAAATGACCCTTTGTCGGCACTGGGGCTGGAGGTGGCACAGCTTTGCTGACCCCACCCTCTTCCACCCAGCAGCTCTGGGGCTGCAGTGTGGGACTCCTCTGCTCCCTTCCACCCAGGGCTGTGCCACGGGGCCACCCACAAGTCCCTGGTACTTCCTACAGAGCAGCCTGACTAGTTTCCTTTCCTCTATCGCTTCCTGTCCCTTCCGGCTTGGCAGACGGCTCAGGAAGCAATCAGAGCAGGGAAACTGCAAGAGGCCACGTGGCAGCATCCCACCGGGGTCTGCGGTGCCACTAGGGCCATCCAATCATGGGATGCTCATCTGTGGGGTGCCCAACCATAAGGTGCCCACCTACAGGGTACCCACTGCAACCCCACCCTGCAGACCTCAGCACAGTTCCCCAAAAAAACTGCCATCACTGCACTGGTCAAGGATGCTCCATTTCAAATCACGAGGGCAAACGATGGGGAAATCTCATTGATGTGTCCCTGTAAAATTAGGGTATGGTCAAGGGATAAGACCTAGGTGAAGCTCATGGTGCCTCACGTAAGATGCTCCACACTGGTTTTTGGCTGCTGCAGGACCTACACTAGTTTCACCCAAGGCTCTGGGCCCGGGACATGGGGACAGACGGACACTGTACCCCATCCTCTGTCCCTCCTTGCCCCAATTACCCTGCCCAGCCAGGGCGTTGCACCCGTCAGGTCATAAATAGAAAGCTTTGACGGCATTAATTACTCTCTGTGTTATGAAACAAGAGCAATGAAAACAACAGGGTTGGGGTTGAAGACAGGCCACCACCATGGCCATCCCATGACACCCACAGCACCAGGTGACCTGGAACATGGAAGGGATATGAAGGAATATGCTTTGCTCCCACCCCAAAAATGTGCCCATCCTGGTATGCATGGGGACATTTACCACAGGGTGGCCACTGTGTCCAGGACCCCAAGACCCATTGCCACCACGGGCAAGGGAGAGCTGTGGGTACCAGGGCTCTGTGCACACACATGGGGCAATGTCCCCTTGCTGGGTGGGAGAGACCCCAGAGACCCCCTCAGGACACACTCCCTCCACAGAGGAGAAGGTTTGGGTGCTGCTGACCCCACTGCAGGGAGAACATCTTCTTAGGGATGGAGACTTCTGGGTGAAGAGGAGGAAGAAGAGCAGGAGGAGGAAGGCTTCAATGCATTTCTCACTTGCCCCCTTCCCAGTCACCTCCACACCCAAGAAACCCAACCCTAACCTGAAGCAGCTGCACTGCTGCCTGCACCAACACCGCGGGGTGAGCACAGCACTGCACAGAACAGGAAACCAGTGGGGCATGCAGCAAAGGGAGCAACAGCCAACCCCCAAACTCATAGGAAAAGGGTTGCAGGGTCACAGGAAGGCTTGCAGAATGCAACCTTTCCTGCCTGATTTTCCAAGCTAGGGACAGTGGGGTCACTGCTATGAGGTCCCCAGTGTCACCAACCCACATGGGACAGCCTACAAACCAAGACCATGCAAAAACAGCGCAGCACTGAGTGCTGTACCACTTTATTCCCAGAAAGGGATATTTAGGCTCAGCATCACCTCACTGCTTGCTACCTCAGACAAGCAAAGTGAGTGAGCGAAGCACCCTGCTGTGCCATGGACATGCACCATCACTTTCTGCTCAATCTCTCTCAGCACTGCCCAACCCATCTATTGTCCCCACTGGGAGTCTTGGGGGAAGGTCACTCCCACCAGGCAGGCAGGCACAGGGTCCTGCCCAGTGCCTTCACCTTGAGAGGGATGAAGCCCGTATCATCATCATCACCAAACCCAATGTCCACATTGGTTGTATGCACAGCAGGAGTCAGCAGCTGGGGGAGGGCAGTGGGGAGCTGGCACGGGCCCGCAGCCCATCCTCCATGCACAGTGCAGCTGTAAACTTTGAACATCTTCCGGAGAGAAGTTAGTGGCTGTTGTGAACAGCTGGATTTAATTTGATGAGGAGTGAGGAGGAGACAGTCGTGGGGAAATAATATGGCTTGGAGCTCCTGGGCGAGAAGCCCAGAGCCCCAGCAGCACTCCACTTCCCAACCGAGGTGGGGAAACTGAGGCATAGAGCTGCTGGGACACCAGTGGCTGAGGCCTCTGGGAGTGGTGGGATCACTGTCTCTGGAAGTGTTCAGAACCACAGAGATGTGGCAGCGAGGGACACAGTCAGTGGGTAAGGTAGGATGGGTTGAGGCTGGATGGGATGACCGTAAAGCCACGGCGCCCATCTCCCAAATGGGTAAAACCACCGCTCCAGCAACCTGTCCAAACCCGCACTGTATCGTTGTGTGCCCGCTGCAGGCTGGCATGGGGCACAGCCCCGATGGCTCACCCCATCATTACCTGCCTCCCTCCCTCCGTCCAAAAAAACATTTCGTAACACAACACGTGACGGTGGCAATCACGAACGCCCACACGCTTCAGGTGCTGTCCCCAACCACAACACAGGTGCTTGGGCTTGGCCACCCTGGCATGCTCCCAGTGCCTGACCCGGGCACCGACCCCCAAAAAAGGATATTTCCCAGCAGCACCCCAGGTTGGGCCAACACATAGAAACCATGATAGTCCCTTACAGCCTTGGAGCACATTGGCGGTTGAAGTACAAGAGGAGCTCTTTGGGATCACAATACTTCAGATAGTGTCTGTCCCACCTCTGTGAGCACAAACCCACAAACCTCGGGAATGGTTCCACAGCCCATTTTCTGCTATCCACCTCTGCCCCTATTCCCACAGATGGAAGGCAGAAAGCCCCATTTTCTCCACAGAAAGCCCAACATCATCCATTTCTCCCCATCCCAATCTCACCCTTTGTCACACTTGGTGTGTTGGATGGGAATGGTGCAGCTCCGTGATGTTTCATAGGTTAATTATAGCCAGTGAACACAGCAACTCCCACATCTCCATAAGACACCAAGATGCTCCCAGCTCCGCTCTCATAGCAAACAAGGGGTTAAACGGCGATTAAAGACGGTGTTGTTTCCGGTATCATGATAAATAGTGACCGTATGTCATGGGAAACGCAAGTGAGTTCTTCTGCTGTGGGCTATGGATGGGTCTGGAGGATGGAAGGGATTTTGCAAGACATGAGGGGGATATGGGCTGAGAAGGTTGGTCCCTGTGCAGAACCTCTTTTGTCCCCTGGAGTGCCATGGTCAAACCATCCCCATGCTCTGCGCTGTCAGCCCAGCCCGGCTGAGAGCCCCTGCAGCACCGTTATGCAATGTGGCCGCTCCCAAAGGGTTATTTTTGTTAGAAAAGCTGCTGCTGTGCCAAACCTGGGGGCAAGCCCGGCCTCAAGCTGTGCCTGAGGTTCTGCAAGGATAGGAAGGTCCCCTCATTCTCCCATCCCCACTCAATGTCCCCATCCCCACTGAGCAGGGCAGATCCATGCATAGACTCAAGCATGTCCAAACCCAAAACTTTGTACCCCAATGGGACTTATGTCCCCTATATCAGGGAGCAGCTGCCACCTCCCCACCAACTGGGCCATCCCTGGTGACCTCAGCGAGACTCCTCACGCCCCATTTGGGGAGCCACTCATGGGAAAACCACCCCAAAATCCAATGGCTGAGAAGAGCTTTGGGGCCAACAGAGCTCCAGATGTGACAGCACAAAGTGGGGCTCAATGCACCCCACAGCCCCCCAGCAAACACACAGTGCCCCCAGGCAGCGCAAAGCCCTGACTCACGGTGCACACGTCGGAAAGCGATAGGAGGGGGCAGAGGACGCTGGAGCCCAAAATACCCCAGTGCGCCTGACACAGAGATTAGCGCTTTGCTGCGACACTGTCGCCTGGCCTAGCTTGCCATGGCCCCAAGAAAAATCCCAGACCCTCTGCCCCAGTGTGGACCAGCAACACACGTGCATGCTTCCCCATTCCCAGCAGTTTTCTCCCTAAAAATGACTTCTTCCTGGGTGATTTTGGGCTGGATGTTATTTTTCTTCTGAACAGGAGAAGTGAAAAAACAAAACAAAACAAAACCAAATGAGAGTGCAAAAATAAAATAATAATAATAATAAAGATGACACATTGCCGAAAATTATACACCTAATCGCTGACTCGTTAGCAATGCACCCCTATGACGAGGCATAAAGTGTTTAGCATACACTCAGCGCATGGTCATGTGTGTGACACACATGTAACGTGACACGTCCCCGTGCCCCGCGACCCCACTGCCTTTGGGGTGGGCATGGCGGGGTGGGCATTGTGCCAGGGCTGTTTATGTAACGCCCGCTCCGAAGTATAGGCTCTATTGCACACAAGGCCCCTTTGTAACCCTATGTGTAATCCGGAGATGCACAGCGTGAAGGGGAAAAAACATGGATTCACTCCGACGCAAACCCTTTGGGATGAGAAATGATGAGTGGGGTCGGGGAGGGATGAGCCGTCCCGCAGCGCTGAAAATGGGAAATGGTTGGAGTGGGGGGGGGGGAGGGTAAGTGGGGAGAGGGGTGGGGGGAGCTGCGTGATGGGGGGGTCCCGGCACTGAGTGGGCTGGGGGCACTGCAGAGCCGTCCGGGGAGAGAAGGAGCGGCCGGGAGGAGCGCACGGAGAGGCCCCGGGGGCGCTCCCAAAGCCGAGCTCCCGCCCGGCTGCTGGTGGGTCGGGGGGCACATTGGACCCTCTGTTCACCTACCCCTCCCCCCCCGTTCCCCACCGCCATCCTATGGAGCCGGAGCCGCCCCTCCCGGGCTCGGTGCAGGCGGAGGAGGGCTGCGGGCCGAGAGGAAGGAGCGCAGGAGGTGGAGGAGAAGGAGGAGGAGGAGGAGGAAGGGGGGTAGGGATCTCTTCCCGACGGCGCTTACCTGCTCCGTGCTCCGGAGGGCTGGGCCGGCCACGGGAGCCGGGAGAGGACTGGGACCGAACCGGGACCGGAGCTGGTGCCGGGGATGGGCCGGGGGAGGACGATAGGAATGCGAGAGCGCTGCAAGCTCCGGAGTCCGCACAGGGAACCAGGCTCAGGGACGGGAAAGTTTATGCAAGGGAGGAGCAGAAAGTTGGGAGTCAATCAGGAGGCGGAGGGGCAGGGCAGACCCTCCTCCCCCGGCCTTCCTCCCACCCTCCTTTCCCGGTGCTCTTCCCTCCCTCCTCCCGAGTACTCCCGCCCCGTCGGGTCCCATGTCCGACCCTCGATTCGCGGTCCCGTCGCGGTGCGGGGATACGGAGGGTTCGGCCCCCCCGGAGCACAGCACAGCGGGAAGAAGGGGCAGCGCAACCCCGACTCCGGGAGGGACTTCTCGGAGCCTTTATCCTCCTTCTCCCTCAGCTTGGGGTGCTTCTGCCCTGTGCCAGCCTTCATTGTCCTCTGTGCACATCCTCATCTTCCTGTGCTCGCCTCCCTCACACCCCTATTCCTTCCTGCACATCTTCATCCTATAAACACCTTCACCCCCAGTATCCATCTTCACCCCCTGCACACACCTTCACCCCTTCCCCTACACTTCTATCACCCCCCCACACACACCCTTATGCTGTGCCACACGCCTTCATCCTTCTCCTCCCTCTCCTCATCCTCACACCCTCATCTTTCTGCAAACACCTTCATCCCCTCCCAAATACCTTCATCTTATCCTCACACCTTCATCCTTCTCCACACATCTTCATATTTTTCCTTGCTTATATATCCTTATCCTCATCCTAGACCCTCATCTCTCTCCAAACACCTTCATCCCTATTCTTTTCCTCATCATTACCATCCTCATATCCTCATCTTCCTCCAAACACTTTCATCCACTTCCAAACACTTTTATCCTTTTCCTCATCCCTCCCCACCACCCCCCCTTCATCCTTACCTCCTCATCCCCCTCCAAACATCTTCATCCCTTCCAAAATAATTTCATCCTTATCCTCATACCCTTATCCCCATGCTAGACCCTCATTCCTCTCCAAACACCTCCATCCTCCTTCTCTCATACCTTCATCCCTCGATGCACTCCCCCACACAACCACAGTCCCCCATTTCCTGAACACCCATTCTTCCCCGTGGCACCGGGATGGGAATTTCAGCCCATGCGCCTGTGATTCCCAGTGGAATCCCAGGGAGCCTAGCCAGCAGCAGGGCTGAGGGGTGGTAACACACTGATTGCATGCAAGTCCTTGGCCATGGCCCAGCCCCAGTGTTGGGATCTGAGGTCCCAATGGCAGAAAGCCCGGCGCTGCTGAGCACGAGTTCAGCACACAGCAAGGACGTGGGCAGGTTAGGTGACACATGGCGCAGTGCATGCAGACGTAGATCAGGGAATGGGATCCTCCAGGCACTTCACTCAGGATAAGGATGCTCCCTGCATCCCATCCCTTTCAGAAACATATTTTTCTGATTTTCATGCCAAACTCAGCTGTACTGAAGCATTTTGGGACACAACAGCCAATGGTGCAGCTCTCCACACACCCATCCAGCACATTCAGCAATCTGGGTGATTAATACGGCCATATCGCATTCTTCCACCCTTGGCCTGGTGCTGACTGCAAGAATCTGGACCAAGAACTGCAGCAAAATGGCTGCAATTCTCCAAGGGCCGTTCGCAGCACTCGTTACTCATCCCTTACTTGGGCAAAAATGACATTGACTGCTCCTGGAGATGACAGACTTAATTGAGTTCAATAGGAGTTTAGTCTGAGTAAGGCATGAGCAAACAGGCGTGCATTAGCCCATGAAGAAAAGCCTGATCTGCAAATGTTTAGGAACACATGGCGTTCTGCACAGGGGAGCAGCAGTGGGGTTACTGCTGTGCCGAGCTGGATGTGTGCAGTGAGTGGCTGCAACACGGTCTCATCCTGTTCCAGTTCTGCCCTCGGTGCTTTGCTGTGGTGCTGCTGATTGGTCTTTTTCCTAAACTTGGTTTCTGCTGTTCTTTGTCCACTGGTGGGAACAGCAACTTCCCTTCCCAAATTATAATATAAAAGAGCTGTGAGCAGCAATGCCATAAATAATATTTTCTTATGGCTGGAACATCCAAGTCTAGGCAACACACCAAGAACAGCTACAACACTGTAAAACTCTGACACTTCTCCAGAATGGATTCACTAATTAAAAAATGATTCCTTTCTTAAAGCAGTTGAAAAATATCAGCTTTCCCAGTGCTGCCTGTTGGTTATCATGCTGAGAGCAGCATGTCCTGCACACCCATACCACTGGGATGTGGCCCAGAGCAGCACCATTCCGCTTATTGGAGAGGGATGGGGTGGGGTGCTCAGCATCAAGGTAGGATATGCAGCATCAAGGTGGGATGCATTCTTCTCTCTTTTCCTTACACCTTTGCAAAAAATACAATGCATTTCCCTGGAGGATCCTGGGAAGAGCTTATGTGCTCCATGGGGCTAAACCCATCCCTGCTCCACCAGCCCAACCCTAACCCCTAAACTCAACCATAAGAAGCCTCAAAGCCTTTGCCTCAGGGTAAATCTCATCCCCTGGATTCAGAAAAGCATTTCTCTGAGGACAGTGCACACTTTGGCCTCAGAAGTTGATAAGCTCCCTCCTCTTCTTCTCTACTTTTTTTTTTTTTTTTTTTTTGATCTTTACTTGCAGCAAGCATTCCTTCCACACCCACGCACACATCCTCATCCTCACTCATTGGTCTGCCTGAGCATCCGTCACACTTTCCATCGGCCAAAGTAGATACACATTGCAACTGCCTCAATTCTTTATCTCCACTAGTGTTAACAGCCAGCGCAAACAAAGGGCCCGAACATCCAGAACCCTATTAAATTGCTTTCATTTGCTTCTTATGCTGCAGTTGGTTTGGTTTAGGAGGATTTGTGTAAGTGATTTGGGGGAGGTTGCTGATGCTGTAATTGCTGTGGGCTGTGCGTGCAGTGCTTGCACATTAGAATCGCTGCTGCTGGCAATGGGTTTGGGATGGGATGGTGTTGTGTCTCCAACCCAATGGGTGATGGGTTTGGGATGGGATTGCATTGCATCTCCAACACAGTGCTGCTTTTTGCTCTCTTTGGCTGCACCCCAGGCTGGCAATTTGGAGGAACTGCAAGTAATATTTGAAAAAAAAAATGTTTGGGTGTGCTGGAGGGAGGAACTCCCAGAGAACAGTGATGCTCTGAGAGAGGGCACTCCCCCGGGGACCCCAGTACCAAACCCCACTTTCTTACCAAGCTTTGGCTTCCTGCCTCCCACAAACGCACAGGAAACTGAGACAAGTGCCGATGGAAGCAGTCCCTAACCATCAGCTGTTCCTTTCCCAATCTCAAACAAATGTGTGGTTGGCAGCTGGATTTGGGCAGCAAGATCTGGCTTTCCCCCACATTTGCTGGCTGCACCTAGCCAGATGCTGGCTAAACCACACCAGTTGTTTCTCCTTCCAGCTTTCCCACGAGGGTAAGGGATGGGGCTATGCATGCACCCATGTAGGGCTCCATCTGCCCCCAGTGCAGTGATGACTCATGAAGCCCAAAGCCATGCAGCTTTTGGAAAACAGAAGAGCATCACTAGGCTGGCAATTTGGGACAAATCTGGAGATTTGTCTCCAAGAAACAGCACTGTTCCTGCTGACAGTTCTTAAATGAAATCAGGTATTGGGTGCTGCTGGCGGCTGGGGGTGACCTTTGGTGTGGGTATGAAGAACCGCCAACCAAAGGAGATCACATCCTCTTCTTGTTTAAAGATTGTGCTACAAAGCCCAAAACAGAAACTAAAAAAGATATATATTTCAGGTTTAACTCTTCCTTCTGCCTGAGACCGGTAACCAGCTCCCAGGGAAGTTGTCCACAGCCAGGCAAGCAGTGCCCAACAAAACGGTGCCTGACAGAGTGCTGCCCAATGGAGTGGTGTCAGACATAGGAACCAGGGGGGCGGATGGGGACAGGACAGCATGGAGCTACTCGCAGGCCAGCTTCCCATCAAAGCTGGAGAGAGCAATGGCAAAGGCCTGCACGGCACACAGCGGGTAGTTGTAGTCCATGGTGAAGGCGTCATCTGCCACACGTCCAAACTGCATCACAATGTAATCAGCTGCAGGACAGAGTAGAGAGCACGTTGGTGTGGGCTGGACGGCTCCCACACCCACACCTTCCCTTTCCAAGTGGCACTGTGAAGGGGGCACCTATGCCCAGCTCATACACTGGCTGCTGCTGCACTGCACTGCAGCTCAATTAACCAAAAAGCAGCGTTTTTGCATTGCACCTCAGAGGAGATGTGGCACTCTGGGTCCCCCCAGCACCCTGTCCCTGGGAACCAGAGCCTACTGCCCCCCATGGGACACTCACTGTTACCAAAGCACGGGTGGCAGGAAATCTGTAAAAATAACCAGGGGCCCCCGACAGGTTTTTTTCTGTCCTGTAACTCAACACCCGCGGGTGCCGATGGCTTCTGACTGCGCGGGACAGGTGACGAGGGTTGAGTGCTGCCCCATGCTGGGACGCTTGCCATGGGGCCGTGTCTGCTTTGCCGTGGGGCAGGCAGTGCCGCTGGCAAAGGGGGTACAAATGTACCCCTGAGCCACATCCGGATCCTGTGTCCATCACCCCAAAGGGTCACCCTAAGGGACCATCCCCAAGGCATGATGCACACCAAAGATGTGCATATGGGGAGCACGCATGGGGTGTGTGCTGGCAGCGATACTGCGGTGCTACAGAGTTCAGCACCCTGCAGGATCGAGTCATGCCCTATTTTGCATGACCGTGCACGACCCACGTGCTCCCTCTGCCGGAGCAGAACGCAGGGAAACCCCAGAGCAGTTGGGCAAGAAATAAACAGCAAAATGGGTGCTGGGAGTCAGCCAAGTCCCCCCTGCACCCTATCCCTCCACTCACGGTCACTGCCATGCACAATCTGGAAGTTTTTGACGGAGGCGTGGGTGACACGGCCGTGGAAGTTGAGGACATAGGACTGGGTCTCGTCATTCCACACCGGTGCCTTGTTGTGCAGCTCGATAATGTTGTCCATGTTCTTGTTTTGCCACCTCATGAGCAGCCCGTCGTTGTCCTGGGGAGGGCAAAGAGGGTGAGACTTGGCACACAGTGGGATGCTGCCCCTGGATGCTCTGGAGCACACAACTCCAAAGCAGGACATGGCTGGGAAGAGACTAACGCCACACCTCCACCTCCCACAGAGGTGCCTTGAGATTGAGGGATGCCTCAACCAGGTGAACCTCAAGTGAACCCCATCAAACCCAGCCCAGAGGGCTTGCTGGCTCCATCCTCACTTGATCCTTGGCCATCTGACTCACATTTCGGGGCCGGATGGGCACCCGCTCGTTGTCTGAGTTCATCCCAGGGATGATGACTGTCATCTTCCGGGGCCCTTTGAACCCCAGCACATTGGTCTCCTGCAAGAGATGCCCCATTCATAAAAGAAGCAACTGCTGTGGGCTGCAGCCTCATTGCACGGCTCCATGGCTCTGCAGCCCCCAGTGATGCCCCAGCAAGGGAGTGCAGGTTGGTGATCCCTCAGTCTCTGCTGGGGGGAACTCTTACATAAACCACAGCCGACAGCTCCTGCCGCACATTGGACCAATCAGCGCTGGCCCGATCAGGGTTAGAGCCATTGTCGAACACGGTGAACTTGGTCCCCATCAGGTTGGACCTGCAGCAGAGGGACAAGATTTGGTGCCACCAGCATCACTATCTCACACCAAATCCCACCATCCAGAGCCTCTCCTTTTGCACTGATCCCACTCCCATCCCACATCTGATGTGCAAAAATTGGTGGCACCCACCTCAGCTTCCCGATGAAGTTCTCCCCACCCCGTGACAGGTCTGTGGGGTCGATGGAGATGAGGTAGTTGGAGGTTTTGCTCTTCTTACGCTTCCTCCCAGCGAGCAGGAAGACCTGGGGGCATGACATGGCTAGGACAGAGCTGTCACCTCACCTTACCCTCTGCATATTGCATTGTGCAATGGGGACACGGCTGTGACGTTGCGTAAGTTGTAAAGTCATCGAGCCATTAAGGTTGGAAGTGACCTCTAAGATCATCCAGTTCAACCATCAACCCATCCCCACCATGGCCACTAAGCCATGTCCCTAAATAGAATCACAGAATCGTTAAGGTTGGAAGAGACCACTAAAATCAGCAAATCCAACCACTGACCTACCACCAGCACCACTGTGGCGCAGCTGAGCCCCAAAACACTGTCAGTGTCCCTATGCGTGGCACGAGCATTACCTCTCTGGCATCATACCTTGCATCAACTTTGGCATTTCCAAGGAAAAATGAGACAGAAGTAACCCAGTGGGGTGCACATAGGCATGCCCTAAAAACCGTATGGGTGCACTCCTAGGGTGTTCCCATGGGTCTCCGGCCCCCTGCCTGCTCACCTTTTTGTCGTTATCCAGGTGCAGGAAGTAGGTGGGGTACAGGCCCCGGTCCATACCCCTCTTGTCCCGTGTCACCCGGCACTTGATGGTCACCCCCTGTGGCGCTGGGGACAGCACAAACTTCTCCAGGTTGTCTACCTCGATGACAGGTGACAGCGGCCTCTCCTCCTTCTGCAGGGCCACACCACAGCTTTTTTGGGGGATCCCAAGCCCTGTGCCATTTACTGCCATTTCCCAGTTCCTTACACCCCACGTGCCCTCAGGATTTGGCTCCGGGGGCAGTATGGCCATGCAGACCTACCCCAGGGGAGGCTCCTGACCCACTGTATGGGTGTCTCTGGCATTTCCCCGCATTACCTTCTTAGATTTCTTCCCTTTGCCCTTCTTGTTGGAGTTCTTCTGCTGTGTCTCCAAGGCGTCCTCTTCACTCTCTGCTGCTTTAGGGGCTGTAGACAGGAGAGAATGCCAACACATCATTAATAATGCCCCATAGCCAGGCCCCCCATGGCCCTGGAGCCCCCCAGCACTGCTCCTACCTTTCTTCCTGGTTTTTCTCTCTCTGGGAGGGTCCCCACCAGTCTGGAAGAGTGACACCGGATTCTTCTTCTTACCCGATCGGATAGGTTTGGTACTGGCATCAGAGTCATCCTCCTCATCACTGCCAGTGGCAGCTGGGGGGCACAAGGACATGGGGACATGAGGACATGGAGACACAGGGACAAAGTGACACAGGGACGTGGGGATATGGGAAAACGGTGCATGGGAACACAGGGTTATGGGAACATGGGGACACCATCACACATCGTGGGAGCTGCTGGATGAGGATGCCAACCCCGCTCACCTCATACCTTTCTTTTTGCTCTTCTTCTCCTTCTTCTCCCCATTCACATGGAACACAGATATCGGCTCCTTCTTTGCGCTTTTGGTAGATTTGGCTTTGCTGTCAGCATCACTTTTGTCACCTGGAGGGCCAGACCAGGGACAGCCAGTGACAGAGGTCACATGGTGACAGTGGACTGGGACTGTGCCACCCCTGTGTATTCACCCTTTGCTTTCAGCTTCTTCTCCCCTGAGGGTGGCTCTTTCGTCAGTTTCTTCTTCAGCTTCTTGGGAGGATCTTTACTCTCCATCTCATCTTCTTCCTCCTCCTCCTCTTCCTCCTCCTCCTCAGATACCTCTGCCCAGTGGGACACAGCAGAGAGATGGTGGTGGCACACAAGGGACAGAGGGACACACATGGATCTGGGGGGTTCCCACCTTTCATGCATCAGGCTGATTTGGGGACAAAAACCACCACAGGGGTGTGCAGGATTTCTGCAGAAACTGATAGCGTGGACATAGGGATGTGGTGAGTGGGGACATGAGGCGTGGGGACATGGGGCTGGAGTTTCCCCATCCTTTTTGGATGCATGAGGCTGATTTGGGGGCAAAAAGCACCCTGAGGGGATGCAGAATTGCTGTGGATATGAGTGGGGTGGACGGTGGGGACAAAGTGCTTGGGGTCGTGACACACAGGGTTGTGGTTCGTGGGGACACATGGTACGTGAGGGAATGTGGTTGTACCATGCTGTGGTACAACCTCCATGTGCCCATGGAGGGTGGCTGCTGCCCGCCATGTCCCCTCACCTTGCTGCTTTGTTTGGCCTTTGGCCACATGGGATCGAGGCGCTGAGCCCTCCTTTTTCTTCCGAGGCTCCCGGAGGGGTTTGGAGCTGAGCTCCTTATCACCCTCCTCCTCTCCTTTCTCCTTTTTCTTCCCCACCTTCTTCACCCCTGCACATTTCAAGAGCCCGTGTGACAAGGAGCACCATGGGTGCATGGGGCATAAGCTTTGGAGGGAACAGGAGCTGGCAGAGGGCCTCCATAAGCTGCTCACCCTGCACTGGGCCATGGGGCTCCTTGGTACCCCTGGGATCACTTGGCTTCTTCACCCGCAGCCGTCGTGGTTTGGCTTCGGGCTCCATTGCTGGCTCCTGCTGTTTCTTCTTCAGCTTCTGCCCCACAGACGATGCTGCAGAGACCGACCGTGCCATGGTTCAGCATCTGCTCTTACAGCAGCTGGAGCACACTGGTGCATTTTGGAAAGGGATTCTGTGAGCACGACAGCTCTTGCATTGTTCTTGTAAAAGCTCTTGCAAGGGACGTGCTGCACTGTTACATGAACAACTTACCATGGGGTTGGCCCATAGAGGGATGGCAGGAAGGAAACAGAACGGGCCATTAGCAGGGAGATTGGAGGGCAGCAGTACCACACCGTGCCTGTCCAGGGGATGGGGGACACGATGCCATACCACCATATGTGAGCCACAAGGGATACACAGGGAGTGTGGGGATCAAAATCCCCCTGGCTCCTCTCGCCCACGTGTGTTTCCTATGGAAACCAGATTGTGGGGTGGAGATTGAAGGCCATGTGCTGAGACAGGCTAGGGACACCAGAGCTGCAAGGATCGAGGTCAGCAGAAGCAGGGCAGGAGGAAGTGGGGGATTAAAGGCAGCACACCTAATCCTCTTTACCCTGGGCTATAAATAATGCTGATTTACCAAATGCAGAGCATGTGGTTCAGCACCAGGCAGGGGACATCAGAGGGAGAGGGCACCTGGTCGGGGTCCCCCAGGAGTGATGCAGCACTGATTGCATCAGCACTGATCACATCTGGGTGCAAAGCATCCCCCCTTTGTGAGGGATTTGCTCTGAGGGGATCCTTCCCCGGCAGAGCCCCCAGCACTTCAGCACCACAAAAGGATGGATCTGCCCCACAGCACTAACCCACTGCCATCTCCCAGTGCATATTCCTCAGGGTCTCGTGGTGGGGCTGCAAATCCCAAGTTCTTTCAGCTGGCTACAAAAAAGCTCTTTCCCTCCTTTAATCACTTGAGCAGCACAGGGACAGGATGGCCCTCCACTTTGTTAGCAACTTAACAAAGTCTACTAATAACAGCAGAGTACTCAGATTGCTGCAGAGACCCCTGTCAGGGGCTGTCCCAAAGGGCTGCCTCAAAATGCAGCCACCCCTAGAAGGGGTCACAGCCTGGAAAGTGACACTGCTGACAGCTGAAATGATTAATTAAAGCACTAATCAGGAGCTGAGGCCCCATCTGATGGGATGGAGATGGGCTTGGGAAGGATGCACAGATCAGAAGCAGAGTAGGGTCCCACAAACGCCTGCACTCACCCAGGACTGAGCACCAACCCCACTCCACTCCCACCACAATGTGGCCAGGGGCTGCACCCATCCTCAGCCCGTAGAAGAATTGCTCCTCACCTGCTTCAGCCGCTGCTGCTGAGGGCTGCTCAGCTCCTCGCTGGGGCTGTGGGCAGAGGAAGCAGATGGGTGAGGGCTGGCCCCATTGGAAAGTTTATTTTTTGATGAACATGAGCCAAAACGGATAGCAGTTTTCCAAAGCAGCTTCCCCATATCCCAACAGGGCCAAGCACAGGCTGGGCTCTGCTTTGGTCAGTGCTGATGGCAGTGAGGTTAACCAGCGGGAATGTGCCCTAATTAATGCTTTTCCCATTGCAAGCCACCAAGCACCGAGGCACTGACCATTGAGGCAAGCAAACAAGAAAAAAAAAAAAAAAAAAAAGAGAAAAAATTCAACAGAATTACACTAAGATAAACCATTAAACTGAAAAGGGAGAAAAAGGGACCTCACCTGTCAGTGGCCCACACCTCACGCAGGATCTCAGTCTGCAGTGGCATCGCTGCAGTGCCTATAGGATCAGAGCTGGTTCCATGGGTGCAGCCTCAGCCCTGGTGCCAGCAGCGCAGGAGTGTGCAGAGGAGATGATTAACTTTTTATTTCTCTTGAAACTCAGTAATAGGATTTCAGGGCTGGCCGGCCCTGCAGGGAGAGTGACAGCTGTCGCAGTAATCCCAATAAAAGGGAACCTGGGGGATTTGTCTGTGGCTTGCCTCCTTTTTCTCACCCACTGTTGGGGATAGAAACACAGAACTTGGGTTGGTTTGCACAGAAAACCCAAGGATCCCTGCTGGACTTACTGCCTACCCAACTCAACATTATGGCAGCACCAAACGTACTGCTTACCCAACTCAACCCCACTGCAGCATCAAACCCACTCCTTCCTCAACACAACCCCACTGCAGCACCAACCCACTGAAGCCTTGCTCCCTGCAGCACCCAGTGCCACTAGGTGGCATTTGGACACTGCACACCCCACGCAGAGAGGAGCACCCTGAGCCATGGTGTGCTCAACACTGCCACCCTCGAGCCGTGTAGCCAGAGTTGCAAGTTTCTGTGGAGCAAGCCAGAGTCGTTTCCTAAGAAAAACATGACTTTAGCTGATCCAAAGTGACTTGTTTGCCCTGCTTGCAAAAAGAAAACATTTTTTTGCGGAGCCATCACTTCCATTCAAATTTTCACCCCAGAACCAGACCTGGGGCAAGCGAAACCCCGAAACACCAGCCCCAAATCTCCCAAACGGTGGTGCTGAACAAATAAAGGCATCAGGACAAACTCCCCAGGCTGGGAAGTCTGCACTGCTGCAACCCCAAAGTGGTGCCTCAAAGCAGGACTCCAAAGCGGCAACACAAAGCAAGACCCCAAAGGAGCACCCCAAAGGAAGACCCCACAGCAGGACTCCAAGCAGCACCCATAGGGGCATTTCAAAGCAGAACCCCAAAGCAAGACCTCAAAGCAGCATCCAAAGGTGCCCTCTAAAGCAACACCCCCGAAGCAGGACCCCAAGCAATACCCCAAAGCAGAATCATAAAGTAGCACCTCAAAGCAAGACTCCAAAGCAGAATCCCAAAGCAGGACTACAAACAGCTTTCCAAAGCAGGACCAGGCCTAGAAGACAGCAATAACTCCATGACACACTCAAACTGCTGCATCCCCTCTGGGATGGAGCAGAGAAGCACTTTTTTATTTTAACCAATTTTTTTTTTTTTTTTTTCAGTTCTTTATTTTCCAGCTTCCAGTGGGTATTACAAAGACCAGACAGTAAAAATAAAAACTTGAAAGCTGTTCTCCGCAGGCAGTGCCCACATCCTTTCTCACGGGGCTGGCTGGAGGATGGCACTGTGCAGCACCGGTTCCACAAGAACCTCCCCTTTGCTCCCTGACCACTGCTTCTCTCCTTTTCTTTTTTTTTTTTTTAAATTATTTTTGTTCCTATGGGCCATGAAACCTCTGTTGAAAAATATGAACAGGGAACACAACCAGTGAGCACAGTGGGGTCCGGACACCCTGTTGCAGCTCCCCCAGCCCTACAGTGAGAAGAAAGAGGAGAAAGGCAGTGCATGAGGAAGGCTTGGTTGCATCCTGCCACACTGCTTCCACATCCCAGCTGCTCCCAGAGGACATAGAGCAAGGTGAGCCTCCTGAAGCCAGGAGTTCCAGCTTTGATTTCTTTGTCCCCCACCCCTGGGAAGGCGGTTGTTCCACTGGTGGTGGTCCCACACCATCCAACTGCTCGCAGCTGGCAGCAGCACCGGGCTGGTCTGATCTCTGCGAGGCACTTTTGCTTCCACAATCACACAAACTGGAACAAACTTTACAAGGAAACACCAGCAGGTCCTGAGTCCTGGCAAAGTTCTTGGCACAGGCTGAAGGCAAGAGGCTTGTCCTTCTGCCACCTCCTCCATCATACGTGCCCCTCTGTCTCTTTGCCTTCATCACATGATGCTGTCGCTGCCTCTTTTTCTACTCTGGTTTTGCTGGCTGCTTCCTGAAAGAGAAACACAGAGCGAGAAACAGGAATGATGGGCTATGGAGCTGCAGTCCACGTGCTGGGCAGTATCTGTGGTCCATACATGGAGATATAGCTGTAGCCCATACACAATCTATTGGTGCAGCCCATACACAACAAGCGATAGCTGCAGCCAGACCCACGGGTGCAGGACAACATCCTGCAGCCCGCGTACAGCTGGCAGCTGAGCACAGCCCTGCTCCCTACCCACCTCCTGGTGCTGGGCCACAGCTGCTCCCTGTCCACTGCACTCACATATTCCACCGCCTCATTTTCAGACACTGGTTCAGAAGAGATTATACCAAAAATGACTCACACAGACTGCAAAGTTGTCCTCTCCTGTTATGGTACACTGTGCATTGGTTTTTGTTTGAAGGAATTTTGGATAAGAGCCTATTACAAGAAAGCGATCTCTTATATAAGCAGAGGAGCAGAGTGTTGGGTTATATGATTCAGAAAATTCATACTATCATGTCTCAAACTCCCCCCGGCCTTGCCAGAGAGCGGCTGACATTTTGCTTTACCCATGTCATCAATCGCCACAGGCAGGGGACAGCACCTGGAGCACAAACACCAAACCTGTTGCCAGCTGTCACGTGCCCATGTCCTAAACACTTTAATCGACAAGTGAGCACCTGACAGCAGCTTCTGTGTGCAAAAGACCAAGAACCAAGGGGTTCCTTCCCATGCTGCTCTGTCAGGCCACACACAGTCTATAGCTGCAGCCCATTCAGCCCTACAGCTGCAGTCCATAAGTGAACTACAGCCACAGCCCACACAGACCTATAGCTGTGGCACATATACGACCCTCATGGCCTGAAGTTGCACCAGGGGAGATTCAGGTTGGACGTTAGGAAATACTTCTCCAAGAGAGTGGTCAGGTGCTGGAAAGGGCTGCCCAGGGAGGTGGTGGAGTCACTGACCCTGGAGGTGTTCAAGAAACATTTAGATGTTGTACTGAGGGACATGGTTTAGTGGAAAATATTGGTGATAGGTAGATGGTTGGACTGGATGATTTTGTAGGTATTATCCAACCGTGGTGATTCTAAAATTCTATGAACTCATGCATGACCTACAGCTGCAGCCCACGCATGACCTGTAACTGCCATCCAGACCTCCATCCTTGTCCCAGTCTCCATTTGCTCTGTTTCAGCCCCATCACCATGCTGAGCATCCCAAACCCAATCTCCAGGCACGACAAACCTTTGCATCCCTCTCAGCAAACTTGGCAAACATGTTGGCGTAGATCCTCCTGTCCCGCTCATTGTGCTCCTTTGTCTTCTTCTGGCAGACGGCAATCTGCGACCTGGCTGCTTTGTTCTGTGGGTTCACCTCTAGCACTTTCTGAAAGTCACATTTTGCCAGCTCAAACTCGTTCATCAGCAGCCGGGCCTCACCCCGCCGGTACAAGCCCTTCTCGTTGTCCTGGTCCAGCCCCAGCGCCTGCAAGCACAGAGTTCTCCAGAACCCAGCAACCCTCAGCAGCGTGTTCACTATGGATACTGTGAGTTTTTGTCCCAGCTTCATGTTATTTCCTTATAGTGAAAGCTTCCTGAGAGCCACAGATGCGTCTCATTGGTAACTTCCATCTGAGTTAAGGCAGCAAGCCTTATGCAATGAAGAACCAGAGGCAAGATTCCTAAATTTTGGTGGATGCCTAATTCTGAAGACACCCAAGGTCAGGGCTGGACGGGGCTCTGAGAACCTGTCAGAGCTGTGGGTATCACTGTGCAGCTCAGGGAGTGGGACCAGACGGCCTTCAAAGGTCCCTTCCAACTCAAACGATTGTAAATTTGAGCCTTTTATAAAATAATTAAGTGTTCTTAATGCCACCAACACAGTGCCCTTTGGAAACTGCTGCGAAGACAAACTGAATAGGAAAGGAAGAGTAAAACAAAAGTTGTGCTCCCATACCTTATCACAGCACTCAACAGCTTTGGTGTACTCGCGCAGCTTCAGATAGCACATGGCCAGGTTGAGGAAGGCAGCCAGCAGGAAGGAATCGGAGGCTTTTGACTCCTTCTCTGACAAGCCATACTCCATCTCCAGCCAGGACACGATCTTCCCATACTGAATCACCGCCTGCAAGTATTTGCCTTCCTGAGATGGAGCAAAAACAGGATATGGGGAAGGGTTTAAAATCAAAAGAGGGGAAGTTTAGGTTTGATGTTAGGTGGAGCTTTTTACTCAGAGGGCAGTGAGGTTATCCAGCACTTCTGCCCAGAAGGTGCCCCATCCCTGGTGGTGTCCTGAGGTGGGGAGGAAGGCAGCAGGGCTGCGAGGGCCCTTCTGACCCAACCATTCCATAGTTTCATGATCTTTATGTTCTCATTCAACCCAATCATTCCACGGTTCTATGATTCTACTTTATGAATCCAGACTCAGAAAGACAGTGGATCTGCTGAGGACAGCGAACAGCAGGGCAGGCAGAAGTGGATGACGCTGCATGGCCCCAGTAATGCTGCGTTGCCTATGGAGTGTATTTGTTACGCAGGGAGAGGACTTGGCAGAGGACTGGCACTTTTTGGGAGGGGACATTTCTGACATTTTTACTCCTTGAAGACCCAGTGAAGTGAACTAGGACTTGCTCCAAGTGCCCAGCAGTGCAAGCTCCCTGCTTCTATCCAGGTGTCACAAACCTTGAAGTACATTGTCCCCTTCTCCTTGACGATGGCAGCCTGCTCCAGCTTCTCTTTGGTGTCCATCTCCCATGACTCTTTGGCCTGCAAAGACAAGCTCAGAGCCACCACCCCAAGGCATAGCAGCAGTTGCAAGGTGGGAACAGCACCAGATCAACACACCATGCAACTCCAAAGCACCAGACCCACCTGCATGCACGCCCTTAGGAAGCAGTAAGAAGAGCAAAATTAATGGGATGCCACAATCCAGGCAGCCCCAGGAAGCTTTGGAGGATTTCTCTTTAATAGAGTGGGGCTCAGCAAGGTGGTCTTGCATAGGGCAGAGTGCTGAATTTGAAGGAGTGGAGCAGATAGGGAACAGGAAACATTCATGGAGCACACAAAGGGCATGCCTTGGGGTGCAGAGTAACTACTGCAGGGATGGGATGTACTCTGAGCCCAGCTATACAGCATGATTTGTCCACTGCAGTACACACATAGCAACCCCGCAGAATGAAAAAAAAAAAAAAAAAAAAAAAAAAGGAAGATCTCTCCCCAGCATAGGGTCTTGGCACTATCCCTGCTCCAGCCAAGGTTAGGGACCCAGCAGCACCTGCCCTATCCCTGTGCTGTCCCCAGTCCCTGTCCCCATCCCCAGCCCCTCCAGCATTCACCCCAACCCTCTCCCATCAGGACTCAAATCTTAATATTTTTTTTTCCTGTGCAGCCCAAGGAGATAGAAAAAAAAAAAAAAAAGTACAAAAGGAACAAGGTTAGGAACAAATAAGAGGACCAGCCTTGGAGCTTGGCCAGAAAAATGAAACAAACCAACACACAAGAACAAATTAAGAACACAGTGATCCTTGCTGACGTCTCCACTTCGGCAGGGGCCGTGGCGCAGCCAGGCCAGGGACAAAGGGTGAGCACAGTGTGGGGAGTGTGTGGGAGTCCTGCCCTCACCTTCTCAAAGCTTTTCAGCGTGACCTCGTACACCAGCTCAGCGTTCGCCTGAATACCGTACTTGGGTTTCCCTGCCTCGCCGAAGCCGTACCTGTAGGGAAGAAGCAAGAAGCTTTCAGGGGGGAGGTCAGGGCACCCACAGCCTCCCCCCGGGACCAGCCTCCCCCCAGCCCCTTCCTTCCTCTGCTGACTCGGCCATTCTCCTCCTAAATACCCCCCTTCATCAACCAGCATCTTTAAAAAGCAGGAAGAAAGCTAAATCCCCTATATCTTCATTTTAGCAAGCACACAACCAAGTGGCTTGCTGTTCTCACAACCAGCTCCATGCTAATGCTGTTGGGTTGGAGTGCTATTATCCTCCAGAAGCAAATATATGCTGCAGCATACGATGCATTACACATGTGCATCTCCAGATGCACACAGGTGCACCAGACCTGGCTTTACACAGCTTTCATCATGCGTCAGGACAAGGAACAGTGATTTCCTGAGCTCCAACAGCTGGATAAAACCCCTTTCAAGTACCTGCCTCCCACTTACCACTCTGGCATTCCCTGCTGGTGATACTAATATATCCCAGAGAAGTTCTGTTGGCACATTTACATTTTCACAAATGCTCCAATGGCCTCCAATGTTGGAAGTTTCAACCCTGCACCGAGCAGCATGGGCGCAGAATCCCTTACCGTGGCCCTAGGTAGAGGACACAGTGCTCTCCCCTCTGCATCTTCTCCAGCGCTTTGTCAATGCCAATAGGGATGTCGTGGTCCTCTCCTTCGCCCACCACAAACTTCACATCCTTGCAGTCAAAGCGGGTTCCACCACAGAACCCTTCCAGGTGAACTGTGGGACAGAATGAAGACCACAGGCAGTCAGCACCGTGTGGGCCCTGAGCCCTGTGGCTCCCCATAAACCATTTTCCAAGGGATTTTGCATATAGGTGGCACTTAAGGAAGCGGGAGCAGAGATGGGGCAGTTCCATCCAGTGACCGACCACAAGACCCCAAAATCCCAGATCCTCCCCCAAGCTGAGCCAGAGCCTTGGAAGCATCAGGGGAGACAGTGAGCAGAGAGGGGTGGGAGGGCTTGAAGAACATTGCTAAAAAGCAGTGCAGCCATATCTCATCCCAGCAAGGACCAGACAACAGATAAACATTATGACTAATATGTTCCTCTTGTGCCGCACTGCACGAGTCAGCCTTACTGGAACTGGATACTGCTCCTGGCACACTGCCACGTGGAGTTTATCACGGTTATTACAGATCTCCTATACTACACTGTACGCTCGCATTACACCTCGAAAACAAGGCCATGCTCTCCTGCCTCTACTGAACCGAAAGTACAAAATAAACGTTTATATTTTTTGTCTTCAACCAATAAGCACACTGTTCCAGCCCATGGAGCTGGAGAACGAACAGCAGACCCGGCAAATTTGCCACCTGGTGCTCCTGGCATGATTTCCACCCTGAGATCGTTCCTCATTTATTCAATCCTGAGGATGGTGTGTGCCTGGGGGACAGCGGGTGTTCCCTGCACTCAAAGCAAACAAAATAAAAGCAATCTCATAAGACACTCCCACCTACTGCAGGAAAACTCCCCAAAAGCCTTCAACAAGGGAAAAAAAAAAATCATGGTTAGGCATTAATGCTTCCAAAAGTGCTTAAGTATGTTGCAGCTGCTCACTGCTGCAGAACCCAACAGCATGGATGGATGGACATGAGCTTCTCACACGCATGCTGCTGAGAAGCCAGAAAGGTTTCTACTGCCAATATAAATGTCAGTAAAATGGGGAGAGGTGAGAGCCTTGGGAAGAAATTAACCCCTTTTCTAAGTGGGGATGATTTGGCCATTCATTGATGCGCTGCCGAGGACAGCACTCTGCTTTGTGCAGCCAGGCTGCATGATGGAAAACACTCCTGCAAGTCCACTCCAGGGCTAAACCCTGCTGATCTCCTTGGGAAAATGGAACGTTCAGCCTAAAGCACAAGCAGCCCACCAACCTCACGGCTCCTTGCTGTCTCTGCTTGTGTTTTCTGCACCCATTATCCGTGGCCCTGCACCAAGCACACGGCACTGCGGATCTCTGGGTCACCTGTCACCAACAGAACACAGCAGTGATCCCACAAGCCCTCCTCACAACAGTATGCCCAGAAGAATATGAGCTCCCAGCCCTTGCTTCAAGAGAAGCAGAAGAGCTTTCCTTCTATTCTAATTGTACACTAGCAACGGGAAAATCTCTGCTCCGGTTTCTAGGAGCATTTCAGCGCTATCTGAAGCAGGTCAGCTGGCTGCGGTTGCTCTTGGATTACAGCAAGAAAGCCCCCGCCGGGCTCTGCACATCCCTTCGGCTGCAGTGCTGACTTATTGTTCTCCCAGTGCCTGCAGTGATTTTGTTTTTGAAGAGCTCAGAACACAGTGTACCGAGTGCGGCTGGCACATGAACTTGATGTGCTGACAGCAATTTGTACTCAGATTAAAATGGAGAGGAGGGGGAGGGGGTGGGGAAAGGTTGTAACAAAAGCTGGAATGTGGGATTTTGACTGCAGCCCGTGTTCTAGGAACTGGACCTGCAAACTACAGCCTGTAAAATTCTAACTGATAGAACTGCTTATGAAACTCCAGCCTGGAGGTGCTCGCCCTGGTTAGTGCACATGTTTCCCCAGCATGGTTCAAACAGAGGTTTCGGGCACCTGGGAGCTATCCCTGATGCTGGATTTGGTGGGAAGCGAGAAGAACAGAGAGGTGCCTGTGCACTCCCATAAACCAAAGCTGCTCCTTGGGGTCCCACCTCTGCTGCTGGGTGACCCTGCAAACCAGCCTCAAGCAAAGTACTTCGAGGTAAACAGCAATGCATTTGAAAAATAAAAAGCCTCTCTGCACCCAAAACGCTTCCCTGCAAGGCTGCCAGGTTGGCTCACTGCTCCTTTGCACCTTTTCTCCTTGGGATGCATTTATGGTCTCTGGCCCCAGACCGCAGGTTGGTGCAAAGGACCCGTAGCCACCTTGGCGCAGTGCTCCTGCTCTATGCAGCACTGCCTCTGAGGGAATTCACCTCTATTATCCTGACTGTGTGTGTGCTCCTGTTCTCTGTTTGCTCCTGTTTGCTTGCAACCAAGCATCCATTTGAAATAGGAACAGGTCAGCTTTGAGGTGCAGAGAAACGCAGCCCCACACAGAGCTCCAGTGTTAAAAAGGCAGGAGGAAATGGGGCCGGTTGTCATTTTGCTTAGCCTGTTTCTCAGGTTAACCTCAGAGACGGGGAAGGCAGCCTGAAACCCTACTCCCAGCAGGGTCCAGCCATGTGACAGGCAGATAGATCAGCATGAGACAAGAACATCTTCTTAAGAAAGTCTGTGAGAGGAACAGACAGTGAGTTTTGTAAGTTCAGATCTAATTTCACCTTCACTAATGGAAGTTAATTGGACCCTCTTGAACGAACAGGAGCTCTGGAATGGGGATAAGAAACTAGACGCCTTACAGAGATGGCATGTTAGTTCCACTTCTATGGCTGAGTTGTTTGCAGGAGGAGAAACAAAAGCCTGGCTCTCCCCACCTGAGTAAGATGCTTGCTCCATAAACATGACCAGAATCACTCAGTCCCGCTTACAGAGAGGGAGCGAGGAACTGGACAGAATGAACTGCAATGCACTACGGACCACACTGAATCCACAGACCCCTTTTGTGTTAATTCATCCCCCATCAGCTACGACCAGAAGTTTGAAACTGTCCTCTGGCCACATGAGAAGGAAAAGAGCCCATGCTGCAGCGGATGCAATGAAAACCACCAAAACAGCAATAAGCGTCGCAACAACGAGACCAGAGAGGCTGCTGCCTCCTCCTCTGGACAAAAAGATGTGCCCAAGCACCCAGCAAGCTGCACACTAAGCAAAAACCTCGGCAATCCCAGTGCTACAGGCTGAAATCCAAATCACAGCCTGAGTTTTCAGCATCCACCTCACTGGTCCTGGATACAACCACATCCTGGAGCCACTCATAGACAAGGGAGGGGCAAACAAAAAAGAAAGAGGCTGAGCCCAAGACCCCATAGGGACTGGAGAAACAGAGTGCGGTCCGTCCTTGAGCAGTGGCTCCATCCCCAGCTGGCTGCTCCCGCAGCTCAAGGTTTTCCAGTAAAACCCTCCGAGCCAGCAGTTCTGGAACAGCTGTCACATGCTGTGCCAAGGGCAGCTCCCAACCCAGTACTCACTTTCCACTGTAGCACCTTCGTTGGGATTGGAATAGCCTTCTCCTTTCCTCTTGATCCTCCGGATGATCCCTCCATCCTCAAACAGGTCCTCGCCTTTGAAATCAAGCAACTCTATCTAAAGGATTAAAGGGAAGGTAGGCAGAACTGTGGGTGGAGAGGAAGGAGAGGAGAAAAACAACAGAAAATCCACAAAGCAACAGTTCATCCCCAAGCCGGAAAGCCAAGCAAACTAATTCTGTGCTCAGCTGACAAGCAGAAGTTGCCCATAAAAGCCAGCTCCAAGCCACAGCATAATACACCCAATTTATTAGAAATTGGGCCACATCCAGTACCTGAAGTGCAGCACAAAGTAACAGCAAAACTGAGTTTATTAATCCTGCAGGGCAGAGCGCAGTCGTGGCTGAGAGGTGCAGGGGGAGCACAGGAGCAGATTTTTAACCCCTGGAGGTGTTCCCGAGCTGTTTCCCCACTCGCGTGCCTTTGCACAGCCAGGCTGTGCCGGCTCTCCCCACAGGGCTGCTCCCCACCGCAGACTCTCGGCTCAGACACACATTGCTGAAAAAACACTGGCATTGGTTCCTGGAGCAGAGGGACACGTTTCAGGAATGCAAGCTGTTTTTTGTTTGGCTTTTTTTTTTTTTCCTCTTTCTCAGAGCTGGCTGGCAAGGCAGAAAGCAGAGAGATCTCCCAGCCCTGTACTTGCCTCGAAAAAAAGGGTGGCATTGGAAGGGATTTTAGGAGCACTGCCAGCAGCCCCGTAGGCGTACTCCGGTTTGCACAGCAAGTAGCAGACCTCACCCTTCTTCATGGTAGCAACCCCGATGTCCCATGCCTTGATCACCTGGCCTGGGAGAGAGGTGGCATCAGGAAGGAACCCAAAAAAAAAAAAAAAAAAAACCCACAAAAGCGGGACCCTAGAAAGCTGTTCCTTAATCCCATGGTGACACAGGAGTCCCTCGTCCCCTTACCCTTGCCCAGGCTGAAGATAAAGGGCTCGTTGCGGTCACGGCTGGAGTCAAACTTCTTGCCATTGGACAGCTTGCCCTTATAGTGCACATACACCTTGTCTCCAATCATAGGGAACTCATCCTCATTCCCGGGTCTCTTGATGATCTACGGAGGAAATCCACCCACAGGAAAGAGTCTGCGCTGAGCTTAGGATGCACATATATCCATTATTAAAAAAAAAAAATACAGGCATGTGTACACATTTAAACCCTCTCCTGCAATGCTGCCCTAACACAGGGGAAGGCAGTAGGCAAGCCATCTGATTCCTAAAACCCAGCCCCACACCAGTGCAGTTCCCCCTGCACGGGGCTTTACTCATGGGGGTGTGTTGTTTCACTCCTCGCTTCTTGTCAACACTTGTTTTTTTTTCTTTTATATTGCTACAGCCTGGAACAAGCAGTTCCCAACAGGGGAGGATGCTATTATTAGAGGGAAGGTCCTGTTCAGCTGGAGAAGAGCAAGTGCTGGTAAGCAGAACTATCCAGAAATGGCCCCGAATGAGAACCAGGAGCTGCGAGGCAGACTGCATGACCTAAGTAATGTGCTCTTTCTAACGTCTGTGAGTCACACACAAAAATGCTTTGTGGATTTGAGGCTAATAATCTGATTAGAAACACAATAGCAGTGAAATTCATTCAGCAGACTGAACCCGTGTGCAGTGTGTTCGCTCCATCCTTCGATGCTCAGAAGTGTCCGTCTCACCAGGAATACAGGGACAGAACACGGCCCCAGGGCCATGACAAATGGCCACAACTGCAGGTCCCACTCACCTTCAGCACGCCACGGTCACGGGTAGGTGTGATGTCCTCCCCACGCTCCGCCAGCGCAGCTGCCTGCACCTCACCTTCAGGCTTGGTGGCCTCGTCAGTTGTCATTGTCCCCAGGCAGAAGCAGCACAGCTAGGGAGAGGATGGAGGGACAGGAGGAGGGGGAAAGGGTTAAGAACTACAGAGCCCTAGTGCTGCTGCCCATGCAGGAAGTTTAGAGAACATCTCAAGCATGCAGAGCGGAAAATCCCTTCCCAGGGGCCACCCAAGCTCAGCGCTGTTGAACCACAAGCACACGCAGCTCCAGCGGCAGGCACTGAGCTGCCCTGGCAGCCGGATCCACGCTGCGGCACCATGATGGAGACAGTCATGTCCTGCTAGTTCTCACCCCTGGGTCCTCTCACACTGCTACACAGAGTCTCCCAGAAAGGGTTTTACCAACAAAATGCGCCAACAGGTCAAAGGGTGCCGACCAAGGGGCTCCCAGTGCACAGCATAATGCAGGAGCTCGGCGCTGTTGGCTGCACTCAACCTACTGGGGCCTTCTTGGGGGACGCTCCACCAGCAAGACTGCAGTCCCAACAAGATGCTGGCCTTCAGCCCAAGGAGTAATAAACACCAAAAGAGAGATTTCAGGCACCTTTATCAGCAGACACCACGAAAAGTGGTGAAGCTGAGAGGCTGAGATGCTCTGAGGGGAAAAGCAGAGCCCTCAGAGCTCTTCCTTCCCTCAACTCAGCCCCTCTTATATGCTGTCTGAAAGTTTGCACAATGCTGTGCTTCGAGCTACGCCACACACTGATGAGGATTATTTTCCACGAGGAACGAGTTCCTGTTCCGTCAGAGGCTGCATTATTCTTAAGTGAATGGCCCAAACCCAGGCATGCATCGTTCCTCTTGCCCAAAAAGACCCAAAAAGGTGCTGAGGCTGTGGGTCAGCCCTGATGCTGTGGATTACCACATGGTCTCACCCCAATGGGAAGACGTAAAGGCAAAGCAGGGCAGTGCAAACACAGTGCCAACAGAATTCCAACAAAGAATATCCACTAGAAGACTCCAAGAAATGAGTTTTTGGGGCAAAGTGCTGCCCAAAGCAACAACTGTACAGGAGAAGAGCGTGCTGCAGCCAGCAGACCGTGCCCACATCGGTGGCACTGAACATTTTGCTGAAACAAAATACAAGCAGAACACAGTGCAGTTTGCATGGGGAAGCACTGCAAGGACACGATGCAAAACCCATGCAGCCAGGCACCTGAACTCTGTGTAGCCTGCTGCGTGCCTTGCCACGGCGATGGACAAACCACAGCTTTCATCCATGGCAGAGCTGGACAAACGCTGCCCAGTGAGAACATAAATGCTTCTGGTTGAGGAAAAAAACCATTTCCCGATGATTTCCCTTAGATGGGATGACTTGTTTTGGTCGCTACACTACTGTGCAACACGTAATCAAGGAACCATACAACACAGAAATAGAAAGCAAGGGTTTTTGAAACATAAAACAGATCTATAAAAGTCAGTGTAATTGCCAAACTTTCCCACAGCCTTTCGTGTGGAAGCTGACGCCAACCAACATTAGAAATCATCCGTTCAAGGCCTCATAAACAGCAAAGAAGGGATGTTTTCAGCTCCCAAGGCAGATCAGTCACACTGCGAGAACAACTGCGCCTGGGCTGAGTGGGACAAACCCAACTCCAGCCTTCCCAGCACAGGAAACCAGCAAGACACAAAGGGCTCCATGAGGAAGGAGTGAACAGAGAAAGAAGAGAATTGCCGCTGCAGCGCTCCGTTATAAGTCTTTGGGGCTATGTCTGATGAGATGCTGCATTTGCTCCACTTCCCCTGCTCTGCAGAGATTTTGGATGGCAACCCCTAAAAGCACTAAGAGCACTGGTGCAAGGAGGGCAGTTGGGAAGCTCAGGGTATTTCTACATCACTTTCAGCTGAATGGCCCATCCTGCAGCATCCATCAGCTTCCCACCTCCTGCTCTAAGGTGCCCTGCATCCAGCCCATGTGCTCCTGGCTGCAGCCACCAGCACACTGCACAGCAGAAATACAGCAAGACCCCACGGAGCTCAGATCATCCCCATCCATGTATACAAAGAACAGTAAGCCTTCCAAAGCCTGTTGAGGCAGAGCTTCCCTGGGTGCATCAAGCGTCACCATGGGGGCACAGAAGATGGCTCGGGAGGTGCCAGCTCTGTATCACCAGTCGCCAAATCCCACCAAGAGATATCTAAAAATACACCACACGCATCCTCCTCGTTATTTTTCTACGTAAGCAATTAGTGCAGCTATCCAGGGCAGCTGGCCAAGGCACAGGGAGGAGTGGGGGGGCGATGCCCTGCGTCAGCAACAGAGGGAGGGATGCAGCCTACAGGACCACTGTGTATTGGGACAGAGCTCAGAAACCTTCGTCTATCAAAACAGAGAGAGAAGGTGGCTCTGCTTCTGCTCATCTCCAGCCTTGTGGAGGCACAAGCACAGCCAGGGAAGGCTGGTGGGGCTCCTGAGTGATTAACAGGAAGCAATCCATCGGAGGAAGGCTGCTGCTCCCTAAGCTCTGCTCCACGCCAGGGCTGGTGCTCTCTCAGGCCAGAATGATCGGCCGGGTCCAGCATCACATTCATCCTCCAAAGCTGTGCCCAGCAGCAATGACTCCCTGCTGGGAGCCATGTACCAGAGGCTGCAGGGCCAGGAGGGATCCATGTGCATGTGGGCACAATGGGAAATGTCCTGACTGTGACATGTAACCACAACAGGGTGGCTTCACACCATTTCAGTGTACACCTGTAACTTAAGAGCTGTAATAAACGTTTTAAAACCAAGACAAACCCAGAGGCTTCAGCACCTGGACACAAACCCTCGAGAGCAACACCCCAGGACCGCACTGGATACGGCACCGGCACCAAAACCTGCCCCGTAAAAACTGGCCGCTCATTCCCAACAATGAAAGGAGAGGCCAAAGTCTGACAGGACCCCGTTCTGCCACCATCCCAGCCTGCATTTCCTAGAAATCACAATACCGGGAACTTTCCAGCTACAAGTGGAAACTTTGCAGTGTCTCTTCTGGAGGTTGTCAGGAGCAGGGAGGAAAGGGGGGGCAGCGAAAAAGGGAGGGTCCTGGCTTGGCACGCATACAGCCCCAAGCGGGACCCCACTGTTCCCAAATGCTGCCTCATATGGCAACAAGGGACACGCTGTGTGTCTCCTCACCACACTGCAGTTTCACTTCCCTCCAACAGAGCAAACGGTTTTCTCTAATAAATACTGTGCAAAGTGTTGCAACTCAGGAGGGAGGAAAGAACACCCCCAACAGCACCCAGAGACACACCAGGTGCTGCTCCAGGGCAGCTTTCATCAAATGCCAACTCCTGTGCTTGCAAGGAATACCCAGTGCTACACACAGTCGATACAGCTTCACAGGTCAGTTGCAGCTCAGCTCTGTGCCCTGGGGGGCTGCAAAGCCAGGACAAAGTGTGGTGGCAGCAAGGAGACCACCCATCCCTCTGTGTAACCATATATATCATAGACAGATGATAGAATGTGTGTAAAACGTATATAATGTGACTCAAAAATGGAGAAGTGGTATGTACATGAATGGGTATCTACAAATCTCTGCTCTGCGGGCAGCAGTGCTTCCATGAGCTCAGTGCTGCTCACACAATAGAGAGGAACGTGGTCTTGTTTCCTTCCAGGTTAAAAAAAAACAGAACAGATTTGCTCCTGTCTGCACACCAAAACACAGCCTGCAGGCCACTGAGCAAACTTAACTGGGCTCTGCTGCTGTGCCCCTGCTGCTCTGCATCCCCACGTACGAGGAGCGCACGTCAATACCGCATGGGGCAAAGAAAGGATTTTTAGTATGCCAGTTCTTTTCCAAGTTAGTGTTTTTTCCTCGATAAATCTGGAAAGGAACATTAAATTGTTATAAAGGCATCTCACTGCTTGTAACAGAGGGCTTTTGCAATGCACCTGTCCATTTTGGCCAGGTGAGCCTCAACTGCAACAGCTCCCCCGTAATCAGTGGGCTCTATTTCGCCACTTACCATCCACAGCAGCATTTTGTGAGCACAGTGTGAAATCCCAACACATCAATCCATGCACACCAAGAGCCCTGCACACCTGTAGGGGGAACAGACCCCAATGTCTGCCTGCAAAGCAGCGCTCAAGAGAAGGTACAGTTGGATGTATGGAAGCTACTGCAAGAGCAGGTTCTGAAACCTCTGCTGAGCCACATGTGCATGCAAATGTGCACAAATATATGTGCATGCACAATATGTGCACAGCCACCTATGCACACATATGCATAGTAAAGCCACATACTAGCATGTACAAACCAGTGCTGCACACACAAGGGTGCACACACCAACAGCGCACGCTGTGCTGCCTTTCACTGGCAAGCGGGGCGCAAGCCAGAAACACTGTTACTGGCAAGCAAGACAACACTGCCTATGGCCAGTTTTATTTAATTAGCCAACTAACGTAAATTTTAAAATATCCTCGAAACGGGACTACCTTTAATTAGGGTAATTCTCCACGAGCAGCACTACTGTTTGTGAGCAACTCCTTCCCAGAGCTCTGGAAATGCCCCACTTTGCAGAACACACCACCACCAGCGCCTTACCCCCAATTTTTGCAGCTCCTAAGCAGGTCTGCTCCTATCTGGGCAGTGTTTCTCGGTGTTCTCCCTGTGCTGGGGGTTAAAGATTGACATGAGGCTCTGCGCAAGTGCCCAGGGATGCTTTTGGAATGCATGTCCCCACCTCTTTGTGCGCACAGACCCCCGCAGTAATTAGAGTAGAAGGTAACGAGCTGGGAAAGAGTGGCACAACTCAGAGCTCAGCAAAGCTCTCATCAGCACTAAACAATGGCGTGGAAGCATTGGCCAAATTTGAGCCCGCCTCTCCCTGGGCTCATCCAGCAGCTAATTACCCTCCAGGCACTAACAAAGGTGGGCAGGACTGGGTATCCAGGTGGAGCGACTCAAAGGTTCCCAGCGAGCTTTCTCATTGTGCACATCTGCAATTAAAACCCACCTAATTGCAGAGCAGCACAGGGGTGTTCTGAGCAGGGTGGTTTGGGGTCTGCTTTCTAGAAATCTCCGGCGCTGCTCTCTTCCTGCTCAGAGGGAACTGTTCCACATCCCTCCTCATCCCAAAGGGACCTCAAGGAAACATGCAGTCCATGTCCTTCAGGTCCCCCGGCACTGGATCCCACGTATGGCCACCTCCAGGGCCATATAATGGCCACACCACGGCCACCTCTGTGTCAAACCACAGCAATCACTGAGGCTCTTCCAGCACACCTCCAGGGTCACACCATGGCCACATCCAGGGCCACTCCCTACTATCTCACCATCACTTTTTCCCTCCCAGGTTTCCACCAACAATCACTTCTCCAGCACCTCCACAGAAACCCACATTCCTCCTCCTGCCCCATATTTCCTCCTCCCACCCTATATCTTCTCCTCCCATCCCATATTTCCTCCCCACTATCCCATATCCTGGCTCACCAAGGTAGTGTAATGTCATACAATGGGGTCCAGGACTCACGTGGCATCGCCTGCCACAGCACCACGAGGACACTGGCTTGGCTCAACCCTGGGTTACTCCTTACAGGTTGTAACTTCCATAGTTCAGGACACCCAGGGAACACTTGGTGTGACAGCAGCACATCCTGCCAGGTGTGGGTTGGGTGCAAAAAACAAAACAAAACAAAATAAAAAATAAAAAATAAAATCCAGATGATTTTGGAGACCCAAACAGCTACAGAGGGAGGAAACAAAGGGATCTGAACAAGATGCCCCATTTACTTTGGCTATGCTGCTGCACCCATCCTGAATGAAACCACACACTGCTGCCTGTACTCGGGGGTATTTTTGGTCAATGCCATTAGGAAACTCATTATATCTGAACACAGCTGTTCAGATACAACCTCATTTTCCGACAACTCTGAAAATAAATTCCCTCTTTGGGCACTGCAGTACTGATGGGCCCCGGTCCCCATCTCAATTGTAACCCTGGTCCCAATCCCAATCTTAATACTGATCCTAATCCCAATCCTGATCCCAGTCCCAATTCCAATCCTAATCCTGGTCCCAGTCCCGAGCCCAATCCCAATCCTGATCCCAGTCTCAGTCCTAATTTCAACCTCCATTCCAATCCCGACTCTGGTTCTGCCGCGAGGGATGCGCTGCGCTGCTCCGTGGGAACGAGCACAATTCCTCGAGCGGAGCGGACCCAAAGGCACAGCGCTACGGACGCGTGCCTACCCCCAGGTCCCTCCCTCGTCCCCTCCGTGTCCCCTCGGCCTCCGTGGGCGTGACGCTCCTTTCCACCCTCTCCTCCTTGGGACGCTTCGCAGCCAGCACGAGTCGGGGACCACTCGAGCCCACGCGTGAAGCTCTTTCCAACCCGCCCCCCAATCCAATCCCGCAACGCCCCACCTCACGCCATCCTGACCCCACCTGCCCACCGCTGCCGCCCGCGCTCCGCCGCAGCCCGGCTCCAAGTGGCACCGGGCGCTCTCGCCGGCCGGGTCTCCCTGTCCCTTCGCCCCGCCCCTCTACTCACCTCCCATTGGTAGTTTCGTCCGCCCGTCCACTTTACACCGCCAGCACCGTTTTCTCATTGGCTGGAGTGGAGGCGGTATGCAAATCAGAGCGTTTTTCCGTTCCGCCGCCCGCTCCGTAGCCGCGGAGCTCCGCCCTCCCCGCGCAGTGCCCGGGGCAGCAGCAGCAGACCGGGGTCGAATGGCCGAGGCCCCCTGTAATGCTCCCGGCGGTGGCTGGGGAATTCTCATCCCCACGCAGTGACCTTGGGAGGGTCCTTAACTCCATGCAATGCCCCCCGAAGGAAGCAGCTCTATGCCACGCCTCTGGGGGCGATCTCACCTCCGTACCATAACCCCGGGGGGATCGCCTCATCCCTGCGCAATACCTCTGCGGAGGTACAGCTCCGTGCAGTGCCCGGGAGCTTCTCGTCCCCATTCAATACCAGAGCTCCCCCCCGCCAGATACTGCGAACTGCCCCCCACCCCCCAGTCGTCATGCAATGCTTCCCCAGCCCTGAGCAGAGCCTCTGGAGGGATCGAGCAATGCTACCGAGGCCACACCCAAACCACGACCCTGCAAACTGGGGTGGACCCTCCCACTCCCTGCCCCTGCCCCCCCCCCCCCCCCCCCCCCCCCCGCTTCCCCAAGAGCTGCCCTATTCCAGGAGGTGTCCCCAGTGTCCTTCCGTGGAACCCCAGGCCTGGGTGATGCTCCACGGGCCCTCAGCACTCCGATGTGAGACCCACTGATCCCGGCTTCTGCTCAAAGCCATTTCCTGCCCCCAAATCTTTGCATTTCTCTCCACCTCCCTAGGGAGGAGGGGAGGAGGGGAGGGGGAAGGTGTCCTCACTGGCACAGCTACACCTCGTGCAGAATCCTGTAATAAAGCCAAAGTCCTAAATAGCAGCAGCTGTGGGGGGCTGCAGTGGGCTGTGCAACCGTAATGCTCCATTTGTTTATTCGACAGAAAAAAAAAAAAAAAAAAAAAGAAAAGAAAAAAAGAAAAAAAAAGCGCATACAATAATATGCATAGGAAGAGAGTACTGGGGTGTTTCTATAACAGAGACCTTCCAGTGGCCATTCCCTCAGCACAGTGTGGGGGTGCTCTGTCCTCCCCCACCCCAACTTTGCAATTCGTATTTGTAAGGAAATTCGATGTTAGAAGAGCACGAGCTGACGTCAACTTCCCCACGCCAGGAAATGCACGGTGCAGCCCTGTCCTCGCCTCACCCGCCCGCAGTGCCTGGGTGTTGTAGCACAGCATTATGCAAGATCCCGCTGCGCTGGGCTGGGAGCAGAGTTGCAGCCCCCAGCAGTGGCATGGGGTGCAGAGAGGTGATGGCAGGATTGGGACCCACGGGAGACAGCTGTGGGCATAGGAAGAGGTGGGACGTGCTGCAGCATGGCACTGCAACAAGGGGAAATCTTGCATGGTTTGGATGCAAAGCCCTGGTGCTGGGTGTGTTGCTCCCCCTCCTCAGTCCCCCGTTCCCCCCTCCCCCCAGTGCCTACCCCATCCCAGGAGGAAATCTACTCCTCTGGAGCAGAATTCCAGGAATAATCCCTGAAGGCACTGCACAGCTGCCAGGGCACTGCCTGTCCCTCGTCAGTCATCCCACTGGCACATGGATGCCCCTGATGGGGACAGGGATCAGGGTGAAGCCTTTAACTTGGGCACTCCAAGTGACAGCTGGGCATGCTGGACACCTGGATACCCCTAGGATGCCAACCTGGGCATGTGCCCCCACACCCTGTGGCATGTGATGGCAAAGCCTTCTGCCCAAAGGTAATAAAACTGAAAAAGGAGAAGGAGAAAAAAAAAGAAGAAAAAAAAAAAAAGAGGAGAGGAGGCTGGAGAGGAGAGGCATTCCCTGCTCTCTCCCTCCTGCAAAGTGCAGCACCTCTAAGCCCAGCGCACCATTGCTCCCTGAGTCCTTCCTGCAGCAATGAGGCTCCCAACACCAAACTGAGCCCCTTGCCCCTTTTGGGGGTGCAAAGCAGTTTGTTGGGTGGTGCCCCCCTTGCACCCCTCCCCCTCTTCCCTGTAAGCTCCCCGGGCAATCCACTTCATGTCCCAGCCCAGGTTGGGGGCTGAGTTGTGCCATGATGTGAGCTCAGCCCTTTGCTGCAGCAGTCGGGTGTTTACGGAGGCGAAGGGCTGGGGTTGCACAACCGCAGTGTGAGTACACCGTGTCCCTGGTGATGGCTGAGGTGCAGCTGCAATGGGGCCACAGGGGCACAGGGGGCCCTCAAGGGTGGGGCCTGGCTATGGGGTGCATGGCTGCATGCTGCATCTGATCCCACAAATCTTTCCAGCAGAGAAGTGATGGTGGGATATTGCACACAGCCATCTACATGCTTTGTTCTGAAGTGTGGAAACAGTGCTGAGGAGAGCCCACGAGCCCACCCCTAGAAACTGCATGTGGGGACCCAGTGCCCCACTGCTGCCCCATCACAGCCCTGGCCCTGCTACCATGCACCCAGCGTGCACTTCAACGTGTGCTAGGATCTACTGCTGCCCCCTCACAACAGCTCCCTGTGTCCCGCTAGGGTGGCACAGACACCCATGGGAGTGCACAGCAATGCAGTGGGGGTATGCAATGCAGTGAGGTATGCAGTGTAATGGGAGTGAGCAATGCAATGGAGGTGTATGTTGCAATGGGGGTGTGCAGTGCAGTGGAATGCTCCCCGCAAGGATGAGTAGCAATGCAATGGGTGTGTGCAATGCATGGGTGCCCCATGGCACTCCCCTCCTCCACGGACAGCTTTATGCCACCCAAAGGGTAAATTATACCTCTGGATTGTCTTCTCCCCAAAGGAAAGGGAAAAAAACCCACCAAGAATGTATATATATATGTATATAATATATATATTATAATTATACATTTAAATATGTATTTTTTAAAATACATATTGAAAGCGGTGATGCTGCTCTGTAAATGAATGGCAGGAGGGCAGAGTCCAAGGCTCCAGCATGGCACTGGGGGGGGCCCAGCATGGCCCCAGCACAGATAACGCCGTGAGTGCCGGGCGCAGGATGCAGAGAGCTGAGTGGGAGTATAAATAACGGCCGCTGTGCGTTCTGGCTGGGGGCCACTTCTAACACAAAGTACATTCCGGTCTGGACGTAACAAACTGTACCAGCCTCTGCCGGGGCGGGCACAGGGGTGACGGTGCTCCATGCCAGCCACCCCCACCCCCAACTGAGCCATGTCCTGGGGGCATTGATGGAGATGGAGGGAGGTGGGTGGGGGTGGGAGCAGGACCCCTGGGGTGTGCAGTGCAATGAGGGTGTGCAGTACAACGGAGGTGTGCAATGTGCTGTGGGTGTGCAACGCAGTGCAATGGGGGTGTGCAGTGAATGACAATGCAGTGCTGTGGGAAGGGGTGCTGGGGGCTGCACTGGGGAACAATGCTGCTTGTGATGTCACAGGTTTGATTGGAAGGGGTGCGTTGCAGGGGGTGAACTGAGGGGGATGCTAGGGGTGTGTTGCTGAGAGTGATGGTGGAGACCATGCTGGGGGCCATACTGGAGCATGATGCAGGAGTTGCTGGCACAGGGGTGATGCTGGGCTGATGCTGGGGGCTGTGATGCGGGGAGGGGGGGGGGTGATGTGGACCACATTGGAGTGCAATGGGGTGGAGCAGGACATTGAGGACAGCGGGAGCCGAGCAGTTCCCACCCCACGGGGCACCCCCAGCACGGGGATGGGGGTTTCCTGCCCCTCTCCCCCCCCCCCGCCGCACACAGCTCTCCCTTTGACCCAGCGCTGCCCGCAGTCCCGCGCGGCGGTTTCCTTCGCCCCTCTCTGTCGTCCCCACCCCCCCTCTCCCCCCCCACTCCCCCCCCCCCCCGCTTCTGCTGAGTCAGGGCTGTTCCCTTCTCCCGGTACATCGCGTCCCTGCGCCGGGACCTGGCACCCTGCCCGCCCCCACCCGCAGTGCTGCTGCGGGGTCATGAGAGGCCCCGGGCCCCCCCCCTCCGGCCCCCCCCAAGAACCCCCCCGGGGGGCTCTGGGTTACGGTTGGGAGCGGCATTTTTGTAAGGAGAATGCGAGTGCAGCTTGCTCTGCTCTGCACAGGGTGACGTGGCCCTGCTGGGTGTCCTCGTCAGCATGCGTTGCACACAACCATTGCACTGCACTGTGTTGCAAACACTCATTGCAATGCTGTTCATCCTTGTAAGGTGCATCCCCGTTGCATGCACACCTCCACTGCATTGCACACCCTCACTGCATTGCACGCTCCCAGAGCATTGCACTTTCTCACTGCACTGCACACCCTCAGAGAATTGTACACCCCCAGAGCACTGCACACCTCCATTGTACTGCATTGCACTGCACACCCTCATTGCATCACCCCTATGTTAGCAACCCCCAGTATCACATCCCGGTGCAGCTCCCAGCATTGTCCACAGCACCCACAGATCCTCCTCCGCCCCAATAACGGCTCAGCACCACTTTGGGGAATTCTACCCTAAAAACATTGATCCTGGAGGATCCTACTCCCGAGTCTCCCGCCATCCTGGAGCCCTCCCTATACTAACACAATCCCATCCCCCCTCCAACATATCCTTCTAATTAATTCCTCCAGTAGCACGAAGCATTCAGCCAGCAGATTGGGGGAATTTGCTTCTTTGGTCCTTCTGGAAATCATCAGTGCCTGCTGCTGTGCTCCTGAGGGGGCTCAGGGCCAACAGCATGGTTTGAGGGGTCCCCACCATAGCACCCCCATATGCATATCCAGGTGATGACCCCCTGCTTTATAATAGGGCAGTGGGGTGGGATGGGTTGGGATGGGATGTGGTGGGCATGGGACAGGATGGGAGGGAGTGGGATAGGAGTTTTATGGGATGGGATGGGGGTATGATGAAATGAGATGGAATGTGGTGGTGTGGAGTGCAGTGATGGGGGACACCAGCACCCGCACTCTGCTGCCGCCCTGGGGGCTGCTCAGGGGCTGTTCCCAATGTGTCCTTCAATTTGTCCTCCTCCACCTCCAGCTGTGAGGAAAACACAGGAGCAGGAGAACAGGCGGTGACATTGCTCTCTACGTCCCATGTGAAGGCCAAACAGGAGAGGCTGGGAAAAATCTGCAACAATTGCTTTTGGCACAAGGAGCAAAACCAGACCACTTTTCAAGAATTTTGCTTTTCCGTTTTTTCTTTTTTACCTTTTACCTTTCATTTTTTTTTTATTCTTTTTCTTTCTATATTTTTTTCCTTGAAAGGTCTTTATCCCTACAGTGAAAGTTGGAAATGATGTCTGCACACCAACATTGTTCCTGAGCTGTGCAAACCCCGCAGAGCTTCAGGCAAACCCCGGTCAGCACCCAGGATGGGGGGCCATGTGGAGGGGTGCGCCTACAATCAGCCTCATACCCTTCCCCAGAGCTTTGGGTGCATGCAGCAGGACCTGGGGTCACCCCAAGGATTAGAGTTTTCCTGCAGTACAGATGAGCCCCACCTCCATCCAAAGCCACCCCAGTGGTGAATGTGCACCCAGGGGAGTCACTGAGCAACCCCAGCTGCAATTGGGACACATTGCAATGCAATGACCAAAACCGACACATGCATTTCTGCAGCTTTAACCCCACTTCAGGGTGCACTCATGGGGCCCTCCATGGCTCCATGGCACCATCAAATCCTATTGGCACTGGAACCAGCCCCAACGTGCTGTTTGGCCCTCGAACCTCTTTCCCACCAGCACTCATTGTGCACCACTGGAAATAGTAGAGGGCACCCAGTGGGTGGGTGCTAACAGCTGCCATTATGAGAGGGGTACAGTTAGGATTGGGGTTGGGACTGGGGTTAGGGTTAAGGCTGGGAGGGCCCAGTGCTATCAGGAAGCATTTGCCCACCCCCCAAACTCCTTCTCCCAAGAGCAATTCTTGCTGGGGATGTTTGATGGATGAGCACTGGGGTGGCACCCGAAGTGACTCCTGAACTCCAGTTCCAGGCATTACATGGGTTGGGGAGATGTAAGGTGAGATCCCTGCTGAAATATCGTGTGAATAATGGTAACAGTCACCATAGAAATAACAAGAGAAGAGGTGAGGCTTGCAAAAATGGTGGTTCTAATGTTAATAAAAGGTAATTTTATTTTATTTATTTATTTATTTATTCGCAAGAAAAAGGGTTAAATAAGAGCAGAGAGAAGGAGAGGTGAAGGCCATGGGGCCAGCAGGAAAGGGGGGGGACAGGGGGAGGAGAGAGGGAGGTTGAGGTTGTGCAGAGCAGAACATCCTGTACCCTCGTGTTAAAAACAGCACAAGCGGTGGGGGGGGGTGAGGGGGGTGGGGGATGACATGACACGCACATGCAGCAATGGGGGATGCAGGGACATCATCATATCCCTCTCCCTCCCCTCTCATGTGGCTTAGGGGGCACCAGGGGTAGTTCTCAGCTCCAAATGAGATCTGGTGGCCATGGCCATCTAACTCCTCCACAAAACCATCTCAGCTGGACTGAACAGCCCTCCCAGCACCACCATGATTCTGAAGGTCCTGGCTGCTACGGATGGGATCCCCTCTGCCACCTCCCTTCCTGTGCTTCATTTTCCCTATTTGTGGCTCATGAACTCAAAGCAAAATGTTGGGACCACGTGCCATGTTGGTGTGATAGCCACTCAGAGCTGAGCATTGAGGAGATGAAAAGCAGCACATGGAGCTTAAGAGGATGTTGGCGCTGCTGGGTGAGCAGGAGGGCCCTTCTCATGCCTCCACGCTAAACAGCATCGCCCGCTGCATCCTCCTGCTGGAGCCAGAGTTGAGGGATGGTTGTGGGGACCACAGTGTGCCCCAGCAGGGTGCTGCTGTCCCTATCCCCATCTCTACCTCCATCCCCGTCCCCATTCCTGTTCCCATCTCCACCCCAATCCACCCCTACTCTTATCCCCACCCCATCCCCATCCCATCCCTAATTCTCATGCCATCCCATCCCATCCAACCCTCCCACCCCCAGACCTGTGCCTGCTGCTCTGTGGACTTACACTTGCTGCTGTTCTGCATGGACGACCCCAGTTGCCGTCAGCCTGGTGCTGTGTGAGCTGCTGCTACTGCTGGAGGTGCGGCACAAGGGCTTTGCACAAGCACTGTGCACTGCTGTGCATGGCAGCACCGACACCTCACTGCACGAGGCGCTGTTCAGGGACAGCTTGTGGCTGGCCAAGCTGCTTACAGCCCGAGGAGGAGGTGCAGCTGCAGGCATTGCAGGGTCATCCTCAGCTTGCAGTTCTGCATGCTGGGCTGCAGCCTAGCAGCCACCACCACCACCACCACCTTTGAGTTCCCTGCATACCCCACTGGCAAGCTGAGAGCATTTCCTACCAATGGTAGTGCTGACAGCCAATAAACCTCCACTGCTGCATCCATCTGTCCCCCCACATCCTTATCTTGATGTGACCTCATTGCTTATTGCCCACCTGTGTCCCAAACTGATACTTCAATGCACCACACACACAGAACACATGAAGCCCTCCCTGTGCTGTCCCCTCTGCCCCACAGTGATGGCACGGCACAGTGCTCAATGGTGGATGCTCTTTACTGGGACACACGTCTGTCACCGCAGTGTGGTGGGGTCACGTTTGTCATAGCAGACTCCATAGTCGGTGTTGGTGATGGAGCCCCCGATGCTCCACTCGGCGTTGCAGGACAGGCCAGCCTCACAGGGACATTTGTAGTAAACCCCATAGAGGCTCTGTGGGGACAGATGAATGGTGGGGCAGCACCCTTTGGGGCCACTCCTGGGCTGGGAATGGGCAGAGGATGCACAGCACCTACCTTCCGGGAGCAGTCCTGGGTCTCGGCAGCCTTCGGGCTGCACCGTGACAGGCTCAGCCCAGTGTCTCGCTGGCAGCAGCCACTCTTGCACTGCGCGCTCTGCAAGCACAGCTCTCCAATGTCCTGCAGCATCAATGGAATCAGCTCACACCCAGAACCCCACACCCCCCACAAAACCCAACTGACCCCACACAGCCGCATTCTTTTCTGCTGCCCCACAAACCCAGTGAACCCCCTCTCCCTCTGTCTCCCCATCTGCAAAAGAGTCTTTCTCTCTGTCTTGGGGCACCCCAAAATGTATGCTGAATGGTGGGGATATATGTTCCCCTATTACCAGGTTGAAGATGAGCCCCTGCTCACTGGGAGCGCCCAGAGCCAGGGCAACGAGCAGCGCGGCAAGCAGCAGGCGGAGGGGCAGCACCATGGTGGCTGCAGGTAGTTTTGGTGGGTTGGAGTGCAGGTAGGTTTGGCTGCTTTATAGTCAGCACCTGCCATGCTCCCTCCTATCGCACCTGGCCTCGTGGCACCGCACCGCAGCTCCAAGGGCGGTTGTGTGGCACCGTGCTGTCCCCAGGTGCTGCTGCTCCTTCAGCCAAAGCAAATGTCAGATAACGGTGCTGCACTTCCCACGAGGGGATCCACTGTGCCCAGAGCCCAGGAACTGAACCTGCTGAGATGTGGGGACAGCTCTGGGAACGGTGCAGCTTTCAGCACTCGACAATGATTAACGCCAGCACAGCGGTGGCCTTCTTCAGTGGCCTTTGGTGGCCTTCTTTAGTGGCCTTCGGTGGCCATGCAGTGACATTCAGGCTGGCCCTGGCAGTGGCCTCCCCAAATGACACGAGGACAAAGCCCTGTGGTGTCTCTGCATCCTGTCCCCTCCCTGTCTGCGCCTCATGTGCCCCACCTGTGGGGCACCAAGATGACAGTATAGGAGTACAGAGTTTGGGGTGCGTGGCATGACCTGGGGGGCTGCTGGGGGGAACAGCACACATCCTATGGTGCACCCCAATGCAGGCAGCAAGGACATGGGGTGCAAACAGGGGTGGGTGTCACCTCCTGGGCACACGGTGGGGGCACAAAGTGCATCCTGGAGGCACATATCCCATGGGGGCACAATGTGTCCTAGGAACACCTCCCAGGGACATGGGCTGTATCCTGGGGTCGCATCCTGAGGTTGGACCTGTGGGCAGAGAGTGCATCCCCGGAGGGGGCACATGGCTCACCCCAGGGAGGCTTTCATTCCTAGGGTGCTCATTGCGGGGCCGTTAGGCACATCCTGAAGGTGGGCACATGTCAGGGGGGAGGCTTAAGACGGGGAGAGGGGAAAAGGGGGGGGGGGCGATCATTCCAGAGGGGATCTAATCCCACGGGGGAGGGTCCCGTCCTGCGGCACTGAGCTCATCCCGAGGCGTGGGCGGGAGCACATCTCGGGGGTGTCTCACACCGGCTGTCTCACCCCGCGGGAGGAAGGAGGCGGTCTCACCCCCGGCGCTCATCCTGGGCCCGGACCCGCGAGCGCAGAGCGCATCCCGGCGGCACCTCCCCGCGGCACATCCGTCCATCCATCCCCGCAGTACATCCATCCCCGGGGCGGTCCCGGCCCTGCGGCCCTCCCCGCCCTCACCGCCGCTCTCCGCTCTCCTCTGGCGCTGCGGGGCCCCGGGAGGCGGCGAACCCCCCCGTTCTCCCCCTGGCCATGCCCAAGCTGCTGCCGGCTCAGGAGGCGGCGCGAATCTACCACACCAACTACGTGCGAAATGCACGGGCCATGGGTGTGCTGTGGGCCCTGTTCACACTCTGCTTCTCCATCCTGATGGTGGTGACCTTCATCCAGCCCTACTGGATCGGCGACAGCATCGACACGCCGCAGGCTGGCTACTTCGGCCTCTTCTCCTATTGCATCGGCAATGCGCTCACCGGAGAGCTCATCTGCAAGGGAAGCCCCCTGGATTTCGGTACCATCCCCTCCAGTGCCTTCAAAACGGCAATGTTCTTTGTGGGCATCTCCACCTTCCTCATCATCGGCTCTATCCTCTGCTTCAGCCTCTTCTTCTTCTGCAATGCCGCCACCGTCTACAAAGTGTGTGCCTGGATGCAGCTGGCGGCGGGTGAGCGGCAGGGAAAGGCACTGCGCTATGGGGTGGTGGGCGTGGGGTGGGTGTGGGATGGGCTCCCTGGAGTGGTGGGCACTGCCATGAGCTCAAGGAACATTGGGACACCGCTGTCAGCTATAAGGTTTGCATTCTTTCCCCATACTCCCTCCCAGCATGTCAACACCCGATCTGCTGGTAACCCAATCCAACCCAACCTGCACAGCTCCTGCATCATTCATAGTGTCCCTGCACTCCTCAGGTGGCTCTGGGGACAGGCGGCTGCGTAGGTTTGCTCCAGTTCCCAGCTCGAGCTCAAATGAAGATTTAGATAAGAGGCTTTGGGGCAGCTCAGCCCTGCAGGGAGCTGGGCATGGAAGGGCTTTGCTGCTGGATTCAGAGCTTTTATGTGACCACCATTCATAGAGCCAAAGTGGGGAAGGTCACTACAAGGGTTGGGTTGTGCTGAACCAAGTATTTTTGACCCCTCCAAACCCGTTTCCCAAGCTCTGTCTGCTCTTCCTTTTGCTCTTCCATGTAGCTGAGGTCTCCGAGGCGCATCTCTTCCCAATGCCTGGCACTGCAGAGCCAGGAAACAGCAGCAGTTCCATCTCTGTGCCCGTACCATGTTGGGGCCAACCTCCACCAGGGCAGCAGCTCCTTTCCAGTTGCCCTCACCTCCCTGTGCCCCATCTTTCTGTTGGCTACAGCAAAGCTTAATTAAATACACAACAAAGCAGCTGCTTCTGAATTGTAAGAGATGCTCTGTCCTGTCCCAAGGAGCTCCCCATGGCTGGGGACAAACCCTCAGTGCAGCGCAGAGCAGCTCCCTTTGCTCCATGCACCACAGGTACCTATTCGAGCAACAGCAGTGACTTCTCTGAGCACAAGGATGCAGAGGAAAAAATGCACCTGGAGGGGCCGGGAGCTGCACTGCACAACAGGAGATGTCCCCGGGCAGTTGGTGCTGTGTTCCCATGGCACACCGTGCACCATGTGGCAGCACGGCTCCCAGCCCCGCTGGAACAACAGCAGCTGAGCAAGCGGCGTCTATCAGCATGTTGCGCTGCTGCCAGCAGCGAGCCAAAACCCAGCTGTGCACAGAGCAGCAATGTTGCACAAACACACCATGTTCCAGCTTTGCTCAGAGGCTGCATCTCCTTGAAGAGAGAACTATGTTGTGTGCAGTGGTTGGAGAGGAGCAAAGTTGCCCAGGCAACAGCACGATGGAAGCTGGGGCAGTGGCCTGGGCAGTGGGTGGGAAGTCAGTGCTGTACCACGCCTGTGCTGCTCTCTCCATGTGCTGCATTGTGCTCACACTGTACTGTCCCTGTACTGCTCTGTCCACGTGTTCCATCGAGCTCATGCTGCATCATCCTGACACTATTCTGTCTTTGTGCTGTTTTATTATCAGCTATATTGTCCCCTGCTGCTCTGCCCACGTGCTGCATCATGCCCACATTGCTTTGCTCTTGTGCTGCATTGTCCCCATGCTGCTCTGTCCCTGCAGTGCACTGCAGCACCGTCACAAAGGGAGCAGAGCCCCAACCTCCATGTCACACTGAAGCCCCTTCAGCCAGCACCAGCGATTGTTGTTCTCACACACCATTCCCCTTTTGCCTCGCAGCCACTGGGCTGATGATCGGGTGCCTCATCTACCCTGACGGCTGGGACTCGAGTGAGGTGAAGCGCTTGTGTGGGGACAAGACAGACAAATACACGTTGGGCGCCTGCACAGTGCGCTGGGCCTACATCCTCTGCATCATTGGCATCCTCGATGCCCTCATCCTCTCATTTCTGGCCTTCGTGCTGGGGAATCGCCAGGACAACCTCCTGCCATCGGATTTTAAAGTGGAAGGCAAAGGTGAGAGCAGCAGGCTAGGGTGGGGGGAGGTGAACCTTTTGGAAAACAAAGCTGAAAAACACACCTGCACCTTCATTATGAGCATTATTAGAACCATGACCCACTAACACTGATTATTTTTGTTTTACAGAGGAGGGCAGTGAATGACAGCATTGATCACTGTGTGAGTGCTACAGCAATTCTGACGTTTCTTGCACATGCAACGCCACCAGCATAACTACAGGATTACTGGTGCTGTATTCAGATGGGGTTTGTTTGGGGCCGAATGGGAAACAGGCTTTGCTGTGCCTCCATCTGGGAGAATGTAAATCCTTGCCAGGAGATAGCATAAAATGCGATGCTGTGCTCTACTCGGCAACAGCAACCGCTCTCCTTCTCTCCCAGGGCTGCCTGGAGCTCTTAGCATCACTTCAGGAGATGCGGTCCTTTCCTTTTGAGTGACTTTTCCTACACGTACCATCACCTCTGGACTTTCTACAGCTTTCAGCTCTCATGGAATTTGTGTGATGGGAAGAGACACACAGGACATCAGCTTTCGTTGGTTTGCTTGTTTGTTTTGAGTCCATAGGGGGAGGTCTGGGGCCATGATTTGCTGTCTCTTGGGGTTTGTACATCTTTTGAGGAAACGACTTCTGAATTAAAATATGGCCTTTTAGATTGTGTGCCGTCTCCTTGAGGTCAGGGGAAACCCTCCACCACGGCCAAGACTGTCCGAGTCACCTCCCGCACCTCTCGCAAAAACGCGAGAACAAAGCGGCCCTCGTGGGGCACTTAACGCAGCCCTTGTGAGGGCATCGCGCACCGCTGCAGCACCGCCGTTGTGCGGCAGGTGGCGCCACGCACCACTGCTCCGCAGTTCCGCGCTGCCTCTGTTGACTCCGCGCTGTGGAAGGCAGCAGAGGTGGCAGAAAGACACATTAGAATAGCAGCCTCTCCCACTATCCAACAATTCTTCCCCCCTTAAAAAAATGGATCATAGTATGGACAAAATGTTTTACCAACGCCCAACCCAGTGAGTCTCAGTCGAGAGAACTGGAACTATGCACCTGCGTACACCTAAAGAGCCTGGAGCTGAGAAAACAGACCTGCAGACGGAACACAGGGAGACTACGGCTGAGTAATTAAATAGTCTGTTTATTGTAGAGCTTTCACAAAGAAAGACGACGAAGCACCCAAGTAGAAAGAATAAAAATGTATTTTCCTTCAGGTTTTAGACTGACACAGCAAGTACAAATCCTTTGTGAGCACTTTACGGCAATTTGGGGACTTCACAAACCCAAGTGAATGAGCACGTGGAACAACGCTGAACCCCGACAGCTGCTGCTGCAGTCTCCAACTCACACTTTGGCTCCATCCTCAGCAACCAAGGTAAAAAATTGTCCTCCTGCAGGTGTGGGAGGGGGAACTGCGGCAGGAAGGGAAGGAGCTCTTGATGTGCAAAGCTCTTCCAGGAAAAGTTCCTGCACCAGCCGGGCTGAAGCACAACAGGGTGGGATGAGCTGTCAAGACAAGAGAAATCATTCGCCCTGCCAATATATCTTCACAGTCTGTAGGTGGTGGGTGTTTTGGAATCCAGTCTTGACTGCGGTCCTTCTGTAACAGACATGGAAGTGATACGCAGCTGGAAAAGCTCCGAACAGAAGGGAAAGAGAGGTCAAATCAGCAGTTTAAACCAATTTGGTGCGTTACCTTCATTAATTTTAGATTATATGCATAGACAATCCGACCTACCCCTAAAAGAACATGCAGCATGATCTGTGTTAATTAGCCCAGTCAGGCACTAGACTGGAGCAACTCTTTAAGTGGATTAAATGACAGAGGTTTATGAATGAACAACTATAATGAACCAGGATTTTCAACACACAAAGTGACAGAAACAGCCTTCTTGGCAGCTTCGGCAACGCAACAGTCTCAGATCTGCGTGGCCTCCAGTGAGTTCCTAGAGGAACTTCAGTGCTCTGAGAGCAACCACGAATCCATAGCCCCATTTGGTCCAGGGAGAAGACGTGTCTCTGAAGCCTCAACACTGCCAGCTCTTACTTCAGAGTTGGATGCACTGACTCTGCAACAGGATGGGAAGCCTTAAAGAAGTCATCGTAAAACTATTATACGCCACAGTGATTTAGATTTAATTAAAATTAATTCATTTACTTATCACATCCAACCCCCTCTGAGAAGTTAATGCAGAAATCTCACAGAGCATTATGATTTGGGGTAACTCTACAAGCAACTAAACCAGTATCTACAGAGGAAAGTCCATCAGCTCTCTTCCAGCCCTCCTAGTGCTAATGGCCCAGAAAAGAAAAGGCAATCCCAATCTGGGAAGTTATTCCTAAAGGCCATCACCTGAAAGAAATTTAAAAAAATAAGAGTATCAGGCTTTCAAATGTTGAGTTTTGAAGTCGAGGGTGATAGCATGGCTGTGACACAGATGCTGCCCACTCTTTCTGGGAAAAAATGTGAATGGTCAAAAGGGCCGGAGCAGACTGCATTAGTGAGGGCCACTTCACTGGTGCAACTACCTCAAGCAAGGCACAGAAGTGCCAGGAAGGGATAAAAAAAAAAAGTACAGCTCGCTAAAGCATGAGAAGTCACCTGCATCACCTCTCTGCAGCCCAAAGGCGCACCTATCTGCATGCTGAAGGTTGTGCGTTGATTACGTTCCAGCTTTTGCTTTTTTTGCTTGTCACCTTTTAGTCACAGGCTGAGGTGTTAGAGAGCAAGTAGAAAGCGTCACTGAATTCAGAAACTATTCTGCCTATGAAGACAGGAGGGACAAGTAAAGGGAGAGGGCACTTCAGAGGAAGAAGCAAATGATACTAAAAATCTAGATTTAAATAGCTCATCTCAAGAAATTTAAGCAGCTAGAACTAAAGAATTATGTGACTGAAAGCAATGAATACAGCAGACACCTAGAAAACGATGGAGGATTTTGAGGTCTTTGCTCTACAAGGAACTAACACCACCATGGTGCCATCTGTTACTTCCTACCCCAACAGTGGGAAACTGACTCCTGAGTCAGTGAGATGAGTTCAGATCTTCACATCCTCCTTATGATGAAAGGAGAGTTAAGATTTAGGTAAGGGCGCATATCTGAGCATACATCCATAACACAGTGCATACCATACAAGAAGACTCAGGGAAAAGTTGATGTTTTAGTCAATTAGTCTTTGGTGAAGCCCAATCAAGGCAAAACAAAGATGACACGCACTGGATAAGAGTCCCCACTGAGTCACACCAGCAAACTCAGGACAATGGGTTAAGATTTATCTAAAATCTTGGAAGCCTTGAAGGAAGAACTTCACGCTCAAACTGAACAAGGAAAAAAAAAACAGATCTGGGAAGGGGCAGCTGGGTGTGTGTATCCTATGCTGTAAACCAGAGTGCAGCACAGTGGCGCTGGGTTGAAGCCCCTAAGAGAGAAGCCAGGGGTGCCTGAGACATTCTGCTGCTGTGGCTCGCTTCTCTGGGATCAGCTCCAACATCGGTAGTAAGAAGTCTGTGAATGCAGCTGCCTCATCCTGGGACCATTCGTATTTTTCCACCAAGACTTCGAAAAGGCCCCAGGGCTTCAGTTTAGTGATGTGCTTCAGATCACCTGAAAAGCAAGATAGATATGTTAACTGCAAGGCATGGCAGCAGAACAGCCAAATAACTGAAATAACAGCAAACAGCACAGACTGAATTCAAAAAGCTGTCCCAAATAGTTAAGCGGGAGGAAGATAAAATTGTGGGGCATGCTGAAGGAAAACTACACTAGAACTCTTGCCTCCTCCAGTCTGAAGAAATTACGGTTGGACTAGATGACCTTGGAGGTCTTTTCCAGTCCTGGTAATTCTATGATAAACATGTACAGCACTGTTTTTCAATCTGCTGCATTTGATCCACAACCAAGACGACAAGTAACAAGGCTCCGTGTATTTTTAGCAATCAGACAAGGATATTTTATATGTAGCTGCAATTTTGTCTTTTTTCTTTTTTTTCTCCTCCACAGAAAGCCTCTCATAAAGCAGAGAGACTTTAAAAGAGCCATCTTTGCTGGCATCTATTGTTAAGAGCTATTTTCAGCAAGGTACTTTTGTTTATTTGAGTGTGGGGCAAAGGGAAAACAAACAAACAAACAGACAAACAAACATTTGCTTCATTTCCTTTTACCTTTTTTGGTGAAAAACTCCTTGGAATACTTTCCTGCCAAAATGAGCTTGCGAGGTATTTTCCCCAGAAGTTCTATGATCAAAGCAATGTGATCTGCGTTTTTTTCCAAAAGAAAAGACAGTGTAACATATCCACAAAAGACATCTTTCTGTATGTCACAGTTTCCTTCCCTGGAACATTATGGACAAAGTTACAATCTCTCTCAGAAACTACCTGGGCATCCACCCAAAATCAGATTACAACAGCAAAGACAAGAACTCAGAGTATGAGGATGAAGAGATGCAGGAATGATGAGTTAGAGAAGCAAGACAAGAGATTCTAGGGGTTAAAGGAATAGAGGATACCAGGAACAAGAATGTGAACTTCTACTGCACGTGGTCAAGCGCAGCAGTCCCTTAACATCAATAATTTGGCTAAATGATTTTACATTGTTCCTAAGAGAAGGCTCTCATTCTGAAGAAGGATTTGTTGTATTCCATATCCTATTTCCAAAAAAAGACTTAGATAAGTGTACCTTCATCTCGTGAGTAGTCTTCTCCAGAATGAGGCTCAAACAGATAGTCTCCTGTTGCTAGTTCAAAGGCCTAAAACAGAAATAAGCAAAATTAAATCACTTCAATGCACTTCACATGTTGCTAGAAGTACTGCAGGTTGATTCTACCTGCCTCTGCTCACCAGAACAAAAGCAGACAAGAGAATAACCTGCACAATTCTAGTATGCTATTGCCATCTCAAGATGCACAATCGTTCTGTAGTTTAAATGACAGCACGAAAAAACATCATGGGCATAGCTATGGGAAATTTTGGAGATTTTCTAATGATTTCAAATATGCAGAGAACATATGAGATTAGAATACTGAGATAATATCTATGAAACAGTGCTGGATGCAGCAAGAAGGTCCTTTATACAAATTGAGAACTGCACAGTCCCCTTGCTCTTCAACAAAGCATGACATTAAGGTACAGTTCTATTTGAACTCTGCTAGCACTGTACAACAAAACCCTGACTTTCAAAGGTTGCTGGGTTTGTCTGGTTGTTTTTGTTTGTTTGTCTGTTTTGCTAGACCTGGCTAGTGATTGAGCGGGCTGCAGAGTGCACAGAGCACACAAGTTTACCAGAACGCTTCACAGCAGCAGCCTACAATCCCCTGGATGCCAGCACTCACCATACAAGCCGTGCTCCAGATGTCAGCAGGGGTGCTGTACCCCGACCCTATCAACACCTCCAAGGATCGGTACTGTCTTGTCTGGATGTCTTCAGTGAAGTGCTTGTGCTAAACAGAAGAAACGTTTTACTCACTGGGCAGAGATTGTTTAAAGGAGAAAAATCAATAGCCTGAAAGGCCAGAGCAGATCAAAGCTCACTGCCATTAAATTTCACCTAAGCTGCAGATCTCTGTTGAGTTGTTCCTTATATTCCTACAAGTACCGTTTAACTGCTCTACATGAGACATTACTTTAGTAAGGCAGTCCAGCAACACAAAGAAGCCACAGAAGTAGAACAGGGAGAACTGTTTCAGAGTCTGCACCCTTTCTATCAGATCTATCAGCCACCATACAGCAGGTCAGCACCACAGACAGCCTTGCCAGACACTGCAAACCTGACTCAGAACAGAGTCTGAAACACTTTATTTTCCTTTAAGATCTCAAGTATTTTGCCCCTTTAAAAGTCACATAAAACAGACATTTATTCCATTTTACATTTCAAACATTTAAAAGCAGTATAGAACAATCATCAAAGAATAAAACTATTTATGAGTCTCTTTCATGTACTCACGAATTCAGTGAAATGGTTTGACAAGCTAATAAAGCACACAGCCAGACACAGTGCAGTTCTTTTCAACCTTGCCCAGAGGAGCTGTAGACTCCCTCAGAAGTTTCACATACGCAGATTTCTACACACTGTATGTGACACTGTTCAAAGGCCTAATTAGAGTTAATCTAATGACCAAAGAGGCACCCAAAACATAGGCTGAAATCTTACATTGAAGGATCATTTCTTTCTTTGGATCACCGGTCCCAGCTACTTTTTTTCAAGCAGTTTAAAATTATGACTGCGTTTCCAAGCAGGTACAAAAAGGATTCTGTTTTCATATATTCAGCCTTGGCACACCGCAAACGAATCAGCAGATTTAAAGAGTTGATGCGAGAAGTTTTTAAAACTTACCACCCAGCAGGCATTTCCTAGGTCAGCTATCTTCACCTTAAGCTTATCTGCATTCTTGGGCTCAAGAGGATTAAGAAGGAAATTCCCAGCAGTTGATTTTCCTAGAGGCATCATGTACAACAGCTGATTAAAGCTCTATGGACAGAATCACCATCTGTCATCCAAATCCTATAAGCCCTCTCCCCACCCACATGAGATTTTTGCTTAAAGATCTGAACTTTTCCCTCTCTGAAGCCAAAGTATAAAAATCAACTTCAGTCCGTGGTGCGAACAAGAAGAGACACCACTATTAAGGAGAAGGACAAGCAAAAATATGCAGGGAGGACTGTTTTCCAGTACAGACTTAAAAGTTTGCCTGTATCAATACATGATTTTTAAATAAGGGCACTGCCAGAAGTAAAACAAGTCTTTAAGAGGTCCTCCTAAACCCTTGAAGGAAAGGAGTCCACATGCAACAGCATCTTCTTGACAGTCATCAGTCACTGGAGTAACACAGACAGTTGCAGCAGCTGAAGTATATACTGGAAAAAAAACCACCTCACTGAACCTGGTGGAGAGCAACAATACTGGCTCACTAAATTACATCCAGCTGCAGATCGTGAATGCAAGATGGGGAGAGTTCTATGAAGTAAAGCTAGTAATCTAACAGGGCCATTCAACTACATGCAGCCAAAATGTCAATATCTTAAGTTTCACTTGCTGCTTTTTCACATAATTCTGTAGCAGTGCTCTGCCAAGAAAGTGCTACTGAGAAATTTAAGAGAATTACAAGTGTGAGCTTCTCCCTCCAACTCCAAGCAGATATTCTTGAGCCGACCCTCACTCAAATATGCAAAAAAAAGAGAGATTCATCAGTTGATTCAATTTCTTAAAGTCATTCCATGTTGTTTATTGTTAACTGCAGCACATTACTGACTGTTGAATCTTTTCGTAAACCCACATGCCTTGTAGCTTCTCCTCTCCCCCTTAAATCACTTTAAATAAAATTATTGAAGCATTTTTTTCCCCCCCTGTATAACCTTTGTTTCAGACTTTCCAGTTCTGGGAAACTATGTCCTCATCTCAAGTAACTGAGAGAAGTTAGTTCTGCTCATATTGTGGAGAACAGCTATCCAAAGACACCTAACTACCTAGCCTACAATGGAAGAGCCAGTGACAAGTAAATTTAAGTTCCTAACCATACTGAAAAATCACACAAGGAATACTTTTTCAAGGAAACAGTGTTCCTATACTGAAATACAAATGTATTTTTTCAGTGGAAGCATTTGTGGATTCAATAGCCAGAACTGAGCTACAGCCACAACTGGAAGGTACAAATGACAGTTTCAGAGTAAGACTGTCAGGTTAATTACTCCTGGCAGAAAAAGGTTCAAATAACTTGTTCTTATAACTTCAGCCTACAAAAAGGTGGTTTCTATCACTATGCTGATAGTGTTGTACCACATCAAGGAGAAAGGAGCCCTTTCTCACGCGGCTCCTCTTGTACCTTTGTTGTCTGCTGGGCTATTATTCTCATTCTCGTCCTCTGATGGCATCTCTGTCCGGATGCTTTCTTGCAAATGGCTGATCTCCTGCTCGTTGAATGATTGCTCTTCGCTGGAAGTAGGCTGACACACCATGGAATCTTCTGAAACTAAGGGCACGAAAGAGTCCGACGCCGCAGCGCGAGGCCCGTTCTCCACGCCACCGTTACGCTGGCTGTAATGACAGCTGCGGAAGCTCTCCTGCGTGTGAGGGTGGTCGCCGCAGTCATTGGCGTTGTGAAGGTCATCCTCAAGTCGCACAGACCCTTGACTGCCAGAGTCTGGGAAGTCCGACATTCGTATCACACCGTTGCAATTTATTTCTGTTACACATTTTTCTATGCTGCTTTCCATTAGAACAGACTGTTCATGTACGATGACTTCAGCTGGAAGAATGGGAAAGGAGAAGAGAGCAGAATATTCTATAAAAAGTAAGAGCCAAAGCCGTTCGGCCTCAGAAATGCAGAGTTCTCAAAATGTACCTGAACACAATCATTAATTAACTCAATTTATAAAACCACATTGACTAGCCTCTTTAGACAGGTAGAATGTCACACAAACATGTCGAAGAGCCACCTCTCTTAAAGATGCCCAGTATGAGTGAAAGAACACTGCTACCCCAGCAATATTTTTGGTCCATACCTTTCTTTTTGTCCACATCTTCACAGGGTGAACTAACTTTCAGGAGTACTTTCAGAGGGCTCTGAGCTTCTTCATCCTCCTCAGGATTTGCCTGCCCTGGGCTTGCTTCCTTCTCCATTTCCTCTATCTCTTGCATTCGCTTCTCTAATAACTCCGCCTGACGCTTCTGCTTCTTTTTCAACTTCTTTTTCTTATTCTTTGACATTTTGTCAGCCTACAAAGCAGCAGTCACATTTCACTTAGTATTTCATATTTCAGTCTAACACAAGTCAAGTTTTAATGTATTCAACATCAGAGGAAGCAGTCTGGGATGAAAACTCCAGGGACAGTTCTCCCAGAAGCAAAGCAGATTCAAAGGTTTTTAGAGCAGTTGTCTTTTGCTCTTACCAGCACATTTCTGTCCTGGCCCTGCTATGAGGGACCCCAGACTGCACAGACAGCAGTCACCTTCACAACAGACCCCAAACCACCAATGAGATAATTGATGGTGGTATTTTTGAAACAGAACTATGATATCTCTAAGACAGTACCGAATCTGATGATTACATTTATGACAAACAAATTACACTTTTCCTTTTGATCTTATAGTAAGTTTGCTCTCCTTTACTGCCAACCAGATTATGAAACAATGCAGTAGATGGATACTTACATATGAGCAATTACACTTACTGGTTTTGGCTGTGGTGCAGTACTCACTGAAATGGAAAGCGAGATTAGTAAATCAGTATGTTTCTATTCAAAAACTGCAACCAGATTCTTATCTTAAGATAAGCTTTTTCCTATGAGAACCTGTAACAACATTTTCTCTATGCAAGTAAAGCAAGAATAAAAAGAGATGAGAAAATCATTAAATGAGCAAATATGTAATTAAAACCCGAGATTATAGACTTGCTTGACTGATATCAAAGACCTACAGTTCCTGTCATGCAGCTTCATTTACTGCATACATCATGCATCTTACTGAAAAGAAAATGCAAACCAAAATATTAAAATACCATGGTTCCCTAACCTAGCCCAGCTAAGCCATGTTGCAATGGGCTCAGCGAAATGCTGATGTTTTAAAATTAAGACTGATGGAGCTTTTCAGTACATACTGCAGTAGTTCTTGGGAACTACCCACTGATACAGATGAATACTCTGTAGACCAACAACTGAAAATCTGCCCTCAGCTCTTTAGAAATGTCAGTAAGCGAACTGACAGCTTGAGAAGGTAAATCATTTTGTTGAGACCTTCCCAAAATGGACTTTATCAGCATGATGCAATAAAGGAAATACTTTGGTAGAAAATGCTAAGAGTACCTCCCCTTATTCTTACTCTAGTAGTTCTGACAGCATTAACATGCAGCACATTCTATACTAGACTGACTGTCCTATCACTTCACCTACACTCGATAAAAACAAAGCTACATTAAAAGCAGATCTCAGCATGGATGTATCCCTGCTCCGTTTTTTCTTATGCAAATGACTATGCTCCTAGGCACTTCGAGTTAAAATGGTTAACTTCATAATTTGCATTTGCCCTTTCAATAGTTACTTCCGTTATTGTTCCACTGTGCTTAGCGGAGAAGTTTTCTCCAGTGAAATCAGTTACATCTTGGGGAGGGATGGGGAAATAGCACCAACTCTTATGAAAAAACACCTGCAGAGCCAGATGGTGGGGGGGCCCCAGATCTCTGCCATTCTGTTGCTTCTGCAGCCAGTCTGCGGATGTACTGGTCATTAACACACAGAAGAATGTTTTCAGGTTTAATATCTGTATGGATGATCCTACACTTCGTGTGCAAGTAATCCAGGCCTTGTAGAACCTACAGACAGGAGAGAAGGAAACTGGCCATTAGAAAAGCAAATAATTATAAACCAAAATTGAATGAATTTGCAAAACCAGAATTCATAGCTGCCAACAATGGTCTGAACCTACTGAGGACGGCTGTCTTTCAGAATACTCCAGATTAGTGCTAATGTGACCAGTGTTAATTTCAGAGTTCTAGAACATACAGATTTGCATAAAGATTTTAATTATGAATTCAAATTTCTCTTTTTGCTGTCATTATTTAACTTAGCACAGCTGAAAATCAAAATTTCAATGCCATACAAAAAACTCACGCTCTCCTCTGCCCTCCATTTCAGAGGTAGAAGTAGGGAACCATGCGGGAGGAAGAACAGGTTTCACTTGCTAGTCCATTATTAAACACTGCACTGTGACAATTTAAGAATTACTTGCATTTGTGAGGAACAATCAGGGTAAGAAGAGATTAAAAGCAAAACTGGCATTCCATCAGGGTTTGAGAGACAGAAAATATCTGTATCAGAAGATTTTTGCAGTAGAGAAAGTGAATTTTAACCCAAAAACGACTTTGCTGCAAAAGAGACATACTACTGATTTTTAACTTCTGTTTTCTTGTACCTGAAAAAGACGTTCCCAGCCCCCATCATCTGTAACTTCTCACTGGGTCACAGGGCACAGTGCAGCCAGAACTGGAACATACCTGTTTGATGATCTTTTTGACACAAGGGAGCGGGAGCCCCTGATAATTTGACTTGATGATCCACTTCAGGAGATGATGCCCTAAAACTTCAAACACCATACAGATATCTAGAAGAGAGTCAAGAAAAAAGATGGAACTCCTGACCTAAGGAGCCCTACATTCTCAGGACTGAGAATTGAAATAAATCTACCAATCCTTTGTTTCTACACTGAAGAACCCTCATCCTTCTGACACAGCTGAGAGCAGCTGGCTTCCGTAACAGCACCACCCTATTACAGACATCAGTGCTGTCATCTAAGATGTAAAATAAAAAGCAGGAGCTGGTTGCAATAATGGTCTAAAGCAGCAGTAGCAATCTCCTGGCTGTGGGTGGAGGCCAGCTACACAAGCAACAGCGCATTACTATTTCCTGCTAGTGTTGAAACAGCTTCAAGCTAACAATGTCAGCTTTGGAACAATTCATTTTCTTGCCTCAGGCAAAACCCAACACCAGATATCTCTGCACCAGTAATATCTGAAAACATAATCAGATCTCTATTTCATAAGTCACCTCCAAACAAGTTACTCTAAGTTACCAACCCCACCACCTCTTTACCTGCATAAGAAACTTTCTGCAATCCCGGGCTTCAATAACGTTTACATTATTTGCCTTTTTTCTGTAAGATCTCAGGAGTCACACTACTCCTTTACAGTGTCAGGAAGCATGTGTGTGTTTCATAAAAGTGAAAGAAATACAAGATCAAGTCAGCATTTACTCAGAGCTAGGTTCTGGAAGAACGTTTGAGGAAATGCATTATGTAGGTACTCAGCTTTCTAAAAGCTTTAGAAACTTTATAACCTACAGCCTGATCCTTTCCATCAGCACAGTAACTCTCACTGATATAAAGTTCAAGATGCTGCAAAGCAGAAACATTCAAAAGCAAATCCAGCTTTCAAACCGAAAGGATGCATTAGTACCACTTCCTACAAATAGCTGCCTATTAGAAGGTAATTCATGAAATTATAGGATATTTTCAAAACAATACATTTTAAACCTCTTAACACTGTTGGTAAAGGCCAAGGTAAGATGTTTCCCTAGCTAGAAAATCACTTTATCAGGTTACAGACCACATACATGCTTGCTGTTTTTAATTATTCACCTTGACATTTTGCAATGCTTTACTTAAATAAAAAGTTACCGCTAGGCTGCCTGCAAAATTGAAGAGTTGGGATAGATGGGAAAGGTATTTTGACCAGAAAGCCACTCAGACCTGTCTCACAAATGAGATGTGGCCACCCCCAGCTCTTATGTTAAAGGCATGACTAAGCAGCATCGTCTCCACAACTGTGGCATATCACGTCAGGCTGAATGATTCTAGATTTGAGCTTTGCAGGCAACAGAAGCCCTCAGAGAGCAATGATTTCACAGCAGGTTTCCTCAGGCAGTGAAATGGAAGCCTAGGCCAGCCCCTGGCATGACAGCTACACAGGGAACTCACACCTCTACGCAAAGCTCTGACTTTCTTCTACAAAAGGATACGAGAACCATTAACTCCTGAAATCTTGAAGTCATCTAATAGCTGAACAACTCTCTCTTTATTTGGATCATTTGGATCACTGTTGCGAACCTGCAGAGAAAAAAGAGGGTCATCTTCGTTTGCCTTCAGGTGATAACCAGGCAAGAATACACTTTGCAGAGCACATCCGTTGCACTAGGAAGCACCGCAAGATAATCCAGAAAGATCAAGAATGTGACTAACCTGAACTCCCAGAAGTGAATTAAGTTGAGCCCCACTCTCACACTCACCGATTTTAGCAACTTGATTTCATCCAGTGCTGTTTCTGTGTAGTGCTCCGCACTCTTTACCACTTTCATTGCCACAAATCTCTTCCCTCTATGCACACATGGTAAGTAAATTGGAGACTGTTAGCACTCCTAAGTTAGTCTCCAGAATTATCCTAAGTAGCTCTGGTATGCAAGAGAAATATATCAGCAAAAAAAAAGGCTGAAGCACTCGTGCAAAGGAACACTTACTGGATGTCCCATGCCAGCCAGACAGTGGAGAAGTGGCCCCATCCGAGCTTCCGAATCACATGGTAGCGTCCATTAAAGAGATCTCCAATTTTCACAAGGTGATAGCCACCTGAAAAAACAGTGGGAGGTTGGTATAATAAGGGATCGTACAAGTGCTAAAGAACAGGTATGTGGAACAAGCATCACAACTTGAGGCATACGTACTTGATGTGTTTAAGTATCTATAATCACATACACAAATACAAATGTTTATCTAACCAGGTCGCGCCAGAATATAAATTAGAGGCAGAGCAGTGTTGAGCCCTATAGCTGGACTGAAAAATATCTTAGTATAATTGAACTAGGAGGACCGATCATAGAAACATTTGAGCTGGAAGGAACTGTTAAAGGGCATCTGACCCCACTCTCTGCGTTGAACAGGGAGGCCCACTGTTCCATCAGGTGCTCAGAGCCCCTCCAGCTCTGACCCTGGGAGACTCCAGGGATGGGGCAACACCACCGCTCTGGGCAGACCAACCTGACCAACTTCTCATCTTTAGCGCAGGTCGTCACTGCAGCAGCAGGAAACACTTTCCGAGGTTCACTAGGCTAACAACCTTTGGAAAACGCAGTTTATGAAAGCTCAAATTTAGCTCAAAGTATCATTTTTTCTAATGAAAAAGAACTGGATGTCTACATTTGCTGATTTAGAAAGTCTTCTGACAGACAAGAAGCAAACATGTATTAAGAACAGCTCTCTAACCCAAATCTTGACTGACAACAGAAGCAATCTTGAAGAACAGTTTGTTTCAGGTTAGTTTGGGAACCATGATTATTTTCATCCAGTTTCAAAAACTATTTAAAATAATCAAAGAAATAGTCTAATTTTAACTGTCTGCAGCAGATGGGAAAACAAATGAAATTTTCAATTACATTGAAAAAGCCACACCTTAAACAGGTAAGTTCTTACCTTTACAATAATCATTTGGATCCTCTTGTTCATCATCATCTGACCCCAAGATTTCTTCTTCTTGCTCTGGAAGATCGTTCTCAGAGTGAGCAGCAGGGCCACGGTGCTGAGGGTCGGCTCTGAAAGAGGGCACAGCGCACGTCGCACACGTTACACAATTCAGAACCCCACTTTTTGTATAAGAGATTGTAGATAATGGAGATGTATTTCTCAGCCTCCAGAAAAAAACAATTTTCATTTTTATATGCTTTTACTCCTTCAGCAGAAACATTTTTTCATATGCTAGCAAGAAAGACAGCTTAAGGCCCCAGATTCACTTTTACAGTAGAACAAGAAAAGGTCAGACAAGAGTGTGAGTCAAAAGCTCAGGGAGTCCATCAAAATGTCAGCGCCTGTGAACTCCTCCTCAGCCCTCTGTTCAGAGAGGATCCTTCTGAAGTACATTTGGATTTTGAGATGCTCTCACAAAACCAAAGATTTAAATGCTCACGAAGGATATTTTGAATACTACCTTCAATTAACCCTTACTCCTTTTGAAAAAAATTAACCTCATTTCAGAACCCGTGCCCTTTACTCCCTTCACTCTCCAGAGATGAAATGAGCATCTACCAATTCTGCTGCCTCTAAGACTCCAGACGCCCAGTCTCCATCAGTGTGAATCAGCAGAAGTTTCCCATATTGAGACCGTTTTCCCTGAGAAGCAGTAGGTATATTTGACCCTATTTCAAATCCACCTTGTTTTCTTCAAGGGAGGACTAAATTCTGAGACAGCTGCAGGTTACCCCAGCGGGTACCGCGGATGCACGTGGGCTCTGGAAGGCAGGTTCTGCAGCTCCCGAGTTGGAGTCAGCTCACATCCGCTGCATCGACTCACGACAAAAACGAACACAACTTTTTAGCAGTTACACAGCAGAATGCACGTTCAACATTCACCTGCTGTGATTTCATACATCAATTATGTTCTGTTTCTACACATTAAGACTTTGGTTATCTTCAATACCAAACTAAAGAGCACAAAAAGGAAAAAAAAAATTGCTCTTTCGAATAGGATTGTGACTGAACATATAAGCAATTACAGTAGGAACTGAAGTTCATTAAATACAAGAGGAGACACAAGGTCATCCCAGATACAACTACAGCACCCCACAATGCCTTCTGCTCTGTGCTCAAAGCCACAAAGCCCTGCTCATTGCCAAATTCAGGAACAGATAAACAAAGCAGGCAGTGGTTTGGGATTGAAGATGCTGGAAGGGACCTCAAGAGATCATCGAGTCCAACCTCCTATCGAAACAGGCACCCTACAAGAGGTTCTGAGCCTTACAACAGTACTGCCAGATGGACAGACAGACCGCCTGGCTGAGGCATTTATCAGCTTGATCCAGCCCCAGGATGTTTCATACCTGGATCATTTTTGCCCTACGAGTCAGCAGGCAAGACAAAAAAAAAAAAAAAAAAGAATAAGAGGGAAAAAGTTGGGAGAACAAAAATCTTCTTAAAATAAAAGTGCTGCATTCTTCCAGGGACAAAGGAGCTGCAAACAGTCACTGACTGCCTCCAAATCACAGCAGGTAGAAAAGGCATGAAGGGGAGACTGGGTGCTAATATGCACAGAATCCTACAAACAGGGAACAGAGAACTAGAACAACGAACCGGTCAGAATGGGGAACTGAAGGCCAGCAGCCACACCCACAGCATAAGTAATGCGGAGTAATTCTCCCCAATGCATTTGAAGATTTCCACTTTGTGCCTGTGTAAGATCTGGCAAACAGGAATGGGTTCAAAAGATTATTCCTCTTCAGAATCACTGATGCAGACAAAACACCATGCTGCTCTGCAGTCCCAATGCTTTTCAATAACAGTTACTTTCAATAACAGATTTTGTGCACCAGGGCAGAAGTTACTGGAAGCACTGTGCCGGTTTGTTCGGCTTTCTGCACCCATCCTGAAGGGGCTGAGCACAGCAGCCCCCAGCCCAGCCTGTCCTGGGGATCCAGAACCAATTCCTATGAAGCATTTGGCTTGTATATTACAACCCATTACACCACAATGAAGTACAGAGCCCCGTTCAGGTCACGTACATTTCTATAGTGCTGCTTCCTTTACAAAATCCCCTCCAAAACACATCTCATTCCTTGTCTTGCTGCAAACATCCATCAGATGTCAACACATTTTACCACCTCCCTCCCCTCGAGTGACCACATCAACCGCAGATATGGATTAAAGGAGCCTTCATCAGCGCCGATATGTATTAATACCAAAGAAAAAACAACCCACAAAACCACAGCCCTCACCTGCCTGCACCCCCTGCGCAGGTAAGGCTCTGCCCGGCACAAAAGGCTGCAAAGGAAAATCCATGCCCTGGATTTAAAGATGACAGCTGAAAACTGCTGTCAGCAGTACTACAAGATGCAGATAAATATATTAAAACCCTTTGGGGAAAAAAAGATGGTTAACAGCTTACCCTCCGAGAAAAAAGAAAATCAAACATTTTAAGGTACTTTTTCTCCCCTGAAAACACCTCCATCACCTTTTACTTTAACTCCCTCAATGTACTAATTCATCACCAAAATTGACTACACAACTACAAAGTAGTATTTTGCTGAAGGAAGATAGGAGCTGGCATTCTGTCTTAGCATTCCTACGGAACTCTCACGAACCCATCCCCATAGACCACCCTCCCCTCCCCAGAAAAAGTCCTCATCCCCCCAGGAATGCCCGAAGAACTGCAGTTCACGAGACAGAATAAATGAGGATAGCCCACCTGCAGGAAGCGCGGCCTCCCATTGACACAGATATCCCTGAAGATAGCCCAGCAGTTTTCAAAAAAGCCATTAAAAATTGGATGGCACTGCTGAGGAAGGGGAGGACATGGATGGCCAAAGGGTTCCTGCCGAACGCCGCCGAGCTTTGTGCAGGAGGGAGGAGAGGGATCAGCCTCCACCACCTAGCTGCAGATGCACAGCACTGCATTGCAGGTGACGGGCCTTGCAGCGAGACCAGGGGCTGCTCCCAGCTGATCTCCTGCAAATTCAATCGTGTCGGCGGTTGGTTGAGCACAGACTCATCTCCTTTTGATGTTTACCTGTCTCCATCTTCCCTCTAATGAAATTAGGAATTTGGGCAGATGCTTCATCTTCCTGCACCAGCCGGTTTTATTTGCCTATTCAATACCCCTGGATTCAAAGCGGGACGAGCAGCAAGGTAGGGTGGCTGCTGACTGCCCAACCCTTCTGATACAGCACAGCAAGGGCATTCAAAGTGAAAAAGGCATTTTCTGAAGTAATTCCACATCAATTCCTGCAGAGCTACAAGAAAAACGCACCCTTTACTCTCAGAAGTAACAAAAAAGTAGGAGAGGAAGCAAATCTTCACCAGATCTTATAAAAAAAAAAAAACCATCAACAAAAACAAAAAAAAGCGCAGAGAATTGAGCGTTCGTCACAGGAATCACTTCACACTGTTCTCCAGCAATGTAAAGGAATTAATAGCCATTTCCTGTGCCTGATTATCCTGCTTGCTCGTGTGACGGGGGAGAGGCCAGCAGTGTGACATTAGCAGCACGATGCAGAGCTCTGCTAGAAGACAGTTATTACAGGAGGGGTTCTTCTGAAGCCAGCTCTGTGCTTCTAAACCAAGAGAGTCAGAGAAGAATGCCATTCAGCTGGCTGTGCAGCTGAAAAGTTTGCACCCTATAAGCTCACACAACGATGCACAGCAATCCCAATTTGGAAGAACTCAGAGTTTGATCACTTGTTTCCCACAAAGCTTTCAAAGAGTTGAGAAAACACACTTTGTTTTCACTACTCGGCTTCCCACAGAGTCTGGTCTGCACTACAAAAATGAGGTAAAAAACCAGGAAGGAGCCCCGATTACACAACGCGTGCTCCTGCAGATTTGCACAGAGGCAGAGCCAACAACAACAGGGACACGAGCATGGCCTGCACAGGGCAAAGTCAGGCTCTGTGGTGCTGCTGCGCTGCCGCTCCCTGCAGAGCACCAGGGAGGACACACCAACCTCCAAATCTCTGCATGCAGTTCCACTTTCACAGCTCAGAACTCCTTTGTTTTTTCCACCTCAGTAACAAGATGCTTCTAGAAGGAAATTCTGTGGTTTTACTCAAAGCCATTAAGAAAAAGTGACTTCTTCAAAACAGGTATATTTCCTTGTCTTCAAACCACTGTGTGATAATGAAAAACAATAAAATACTTCTCTTATTCATCCTCTTCATCTCAGTTGGTCATTCCTTTGCTACCTGGAAAACTGATGCCCATCTGCAGGAAGCTGAAGATGACTGCTTACCCAAATGATTTTTGGGCTGCCTCCAGCATTACCTTTACAAACATTAGCAGTCCTTATTCGGGAGACAAACAACACATGTGAAACTTGCATCCATAAATGTAATTCACTTTGGAGAATTTAAGACTGAAGAGTAATCTGCCCCATCCTGTAGGACACACAGGCATGAGCCCTGCAGCAATCTGAGCCTCCTGCTGAAGGAGCACCTTCACCATCCACCCAGGGATTTCCACTGCTCCAAACCACAGCAAGACTCTGCTTCAAGCACTGTAAGGTGCCTTGTTTTTATCGGGGCAGGGGGATCCAAAAGCGTGAAGCTCCACATGGCAGGATAAAAAGTCCAGATTTAATACTTGCCCCATCTTCACATCTGCACATCACAACAACGCCTCTTTAAGGGAACTGTGCTCGCCAGACTGCATCTCACTCCATAGTGTGCCTGCAATTTCAGGACCATGTTAAGGCACATCTAGTCAGACAAATGGCTACTTCTGATGCCAGCCTCCAATGTGCTTACATGTAGAAGATCTGCAAGCAAACCCTGAAATCGTAAGAAGTACTTTTTTTTCTTGTATGCATTTGACTCTTTCTACCCTTTTTAAAATACACATACTTGAGGGAATTTTTGGGAGCCATATTTGTACAGGAGTTCTGAGCCTATAATCACAGAATAGTAGGGGTTGGAAGGGACCTCCAGAGATCATCGACTCCAACCCCCTACCAAAGCAGTTCCCTACACCAGGACGCACAAGTAGGTGTCCAGTCAGGTCTTGAATATCTGCAGAGAAGGAGACTCCACCACCTCCCTGGGCGGCCTGTTCCAGTGCTCCGTCACCTCACTAAAGAAGTTCTTGTGCACATGTGCGCACAATCCACGTTATTTTGCAATTCTACACAATTCCTTCACTCTTCCATCCCTGTTTTTCTGAATGAAGAACCAGCATTTGCTGCTAGGAGGGCAGACGTGCTAGGAGAGCCACGCTCACTGCTGCAGGTCGATCACTGCGCAGCTGAGGTGTACAGGAATACCACTGCTGAGAGCTTACGGGATCAGAGACAGAACATTCCGTTCTGAAAGAACCGAGCACGGAGGCACCAATATATACTTCTGTTCAGTAGTTGGTGGGAGTTCAGTTTGAAGATAAGTAATAAAGCATTTCACATGAGAATGGCACTAATGTACAAATAACAGAGGCAATTAAGTTTCTCGCTCCCCATACCCACTCCCCCACGCAAGCACTTAACAAGCTGTTTGCAGAATTATTTGCTATTCCAGCAACACAACCCGAGGGACTTCCATGGAAACCAGCAGAGCTTACATCCTGCCATGCAGAAGTCTGGTCATGACTGCTGTATTTGAATGAAAAATCTTGTGGGCGAGGCATCAAGTTCTGACTCTGCTTTAGATGTACGTCCAAAATACTTACAAGAAATGCAGCTCTGGTATTAACAATGAGAGACAAGTGGGAAAAACATAACCTGAGATCCTGGTCCCAGGAAAAGCCTTCCGGAAGCAACTGAAGGACCAAGAGGGCTGCCAGACCTCCAGGGCTCTCCAAAGGCAACAACAAAGTGACGCAAGAAAGACATGCAGAAATAAACTGAAAGTACTGGAGACGCTGGTAGGAACTTTCTTCATTCCAGAGCGCACAAAGATTACCAGCTTCCTGATTGCTCCTCATCCAGCAATTCTACTGTTGTTCAGTTGGAGAGGAAGAAAAAAGAAGATAGGTTTCACCACACTGTAAAAGTCTGCCCAGATTACAGATATCTGGAAACCCATCTGCTTGAAGATGCTGAATAGTGCACCCATGTGGGAAGAGGGAGAGGTTGCACTGCCCTAGCTGAGCCCTGCACTGCCCTCCCTCCTCCAGCAGAGGCAGCCGGAGGACCTGTTGGAGGAACTGTGAAAAACGTCTCCTACTCAGCAGAGCCCAAGAGTCAGACCGAGGCACCAGGCACTCCATCAGAAGAAAGCACTGCAAATGCATGTTTCTCAGAACATGCCACACACCAGAGCTTTATGGCTGCCGTTACCTCTGCAGTTAGTCATGCTTACAGCAGTACAGAGTACTGCTCTAAGGAACAATCAGTTCGTCCCCCTCATTCCCCACACACAGCTGCTGCTGTTTCTGTTTTCCTGGAATATAAAAACACTGCTAAAGCAAAACATTAGACTTGATGAAATACCCAATGAACCAGGCAGCACACAGACTCACAGCCTGGTTTTATTAAGATGCTCATTTTACTCGATTCAGAAAAAATGAGTTGTAATACAGAACTATTTGTTCTGCTTCTTGTCTAACTGCTCTCAATCCAGACAGTTATTTTGGAGTCTAGTTTTTTAAACCCTGGGTCTGAGACACAGCAGTATCCAGGACAAAGAACAGCTCAGCGATCCCAGAGCTTGTGACACAGAGACAGAAAGAGCCACAGACTGTACCTGCCAGCAAAATGCACGCTGCCACAAGCGCTTACTTCATTACAAATTACCAGAGCCATCAGTAAAATGCATTTGCATTTTTGGTTAAATAGCAGCATAGTTTTGTATCAAATCTTCCCACTTCATAGGCTTTCATTCACATGGTGCAACACTTACAGCATAGGAAATGACACTGAGTGTAATGTGCCAGCCTTACTTCAGCCACTAACAGCTGTTCTGTCTGCAGTTAACTTCCAGCAATGCTCCCCTTCAAACAGCACTGAGGAGAGGACTCAGAAGCCAACCAGCAATCTGTTGCTCACCTGCACTGCTTCCAGCACACCAGCTCCGCAGAACACGCAGCCACCTCACGGCTGATGGAAGCCTGTGCTGCTGGAACACCCATCACACAGCTCCCCACTGCTCACAGCACACCAGAACACAGAAATTCCATGATTAGTTTGTCAGAAGTCACAGGAGAAAAGTCGGCACAAGGACACAAAAGCGCACCATGCAGCTCCAGACCTCCCAGTGCAAATGATGTGCCCAGCACACCTGCCTGCCAGTGCTGAGTTCCGCAGAGATCAGAAACTGCCTCCAACAATGAAGCCATGCCAAAATCTGCATTTTTGACAGTCAGGTAAAAACAATGACCTGAACGCATCTCAACATCCAGCTGCTGAAACGTTCATGGTCAAACCCTTAAAGGTTTTAGTTTTGTATTTTTATATTTAACCATAATTAGAGAATTCTTAATACTTAATTTTACTCTGACAAAAATCAGGTGTGCTAAGCTTTCTTACCAACTTCATACAGAAAAATCTTGTAAGTAATCAAGTCAAATACCATTGAACGTAAGATGTTAAAAAGACATTCCTTGTGGCTTCAATCCTAGATTTTACGGAAGGAGCCTTACAACAACCCAGCTAAGCTTATTTTAGAAGACTTAAGCAGAGCAGCTTTGTATTTCAATAGCTGGGGAGTTGTGCCTCAAAGTTGGAGGTTGAGCTTTTATTGCATCACATAAAGCACAAAGTACATGCAAGTTTCTTTAACTTCAGAGGTAGAAACCACCGAATATGCTGCTTGAAAAAGCACCGAAGCAGAAGTTTAAAATACGCACACCATTTTCCAAATAGCACAGTTCTCCAATCAAAGTTAGTGGCAATATCAGTCAGCAGTGTTGTAAGTAGCTACAGCCATTGTGTGGTTATGAAGTGCGTTTAAAAATAAATAAAAATATGTCACTGGAAGTTACTGTTCAACAACATCCACACTACGTAGAAAACAGCCTTTGCAACCACGAGCACTGGCAGTGCTCAGCACTGCGTGTTTGCAGCTGGACAAGAGAAAAAAGGAAAGTAGGTAAGTCCAGAACAAAACAAGTCGCTGTTCACTCAGAAATGAGGACACAGCATTATAGCAGAGCTCTCAAAAAACTATCCTGATGGTATCTTTAAAAGACACACGGCACAACTATAAAACTATGTGGAAATATAACACACATCTCCCAAAGAGCTGAGTTCAGCCCTTCACCTTTCCAGAGCCCTCTCAGAACAAGCGAATGTCTGCTGGAGACAGAAACCAACAGAAAAACTCTAAAACAGCACAATTTGTCAGAGGAAGTGACTAAGAACGCGCTGTAAAGATACCCAGAACCCCCTGCACCAAAGCTTTTAAAAGGGGCTGGAGGGGCTGAAAGGTCCTTTCCAAGCAAACCACTCTATGGGTCTGTGACCTTTAAGGTTATTTCCATGCCAACTAACTACTCCATGGTTCTGCGATCTTTCAGGTCCCTTCCAACCGAACCACGCTGGCGTTCTGTGATCTCACCCCACGGACAGCAAAGCGCTCACACCGCCACGCAGCGCACAACGAGCAGCCAGCCATTGTTCAGTATCCACGCGAGATCCTTTAATTTCTCTATCTGCACGCCGAACCTCACCACATGTAAGGCCCCGTAACATTCCTGCGGCCCGAGGGCGGCCACAGGAGAGCATCAAAGTCAGACAGCGACGTAACCGCGCCGTCAGAGCGCCCTACGAGGAGGATTTTAATAGGAGGAAGAAAGGGGCGTGAGGAGAGGGCGATACCTCAGCGAGCGGCGGGAGGGGCTGCGGGCTCCGTTACCGGGACAAAACGGCTCCGTTCCCGGCCCCCCGCCGCGCTTCGGCCCCGCGAGCAGCGGCCCAGCGCCCCGAGCGGCCCTTCCCGGCGGGGTGAGGAAGGGGAGCGAGACCGCACTCACTTTCTCTGGGCCTTATCCTTCTTAGCTTTGGTCCGCTTCTTCCGGGCCTGCAGCGCCAGCACTGAAAGAGACAGAAAGAGCGTGAGGAGAGCGCGGGGCCGGCGGACCGAGGGGCCTCGAGGGCGGCGCGCCGCTCACCTTTCCGCTCCATGGCCGCCAGCGCCGGGAGCCCAGGGAGTCCCACGCGCCTGCGCGCCGCGCCGTGCCCCTGCGCCGCGCCGGGCGGCGCCGGGCGGAGCATGCGCGATGAGAGAGGCTGCGCGCGCCAACCGCCGGCCCCGCCCACTTCCTCCTCCTCGCCGCTCCCGCTCGTGGCGGAGCTGTGGGGGGAAGCCGCGCCCCCTCGCTGCTGGCACCGCCCCCGCGCGCGAGCCGCAGGGCGGAGCGCCGAGGGCTCCGGCGGCGCTTCCGCCAGCAGCATGGCGCGGGGCGGCCGGAGGGGAAAGCTGAGCGTGCGACGTCATCGTCGCAGTTGTGACGTCAGCAACTGACAGGCGCAGAACAATAACGCAGGCTCCGAAAGTAATAACGCCTCCTAGTTATTTGCATGGACGCTCCAACACATACGGAGAGCACAATAACACTTTGATCGAGCAAATTCTCACCTGAAAGTGCTGTTTCTCATATAGTCATTGCCATTAGCTGAGTGCTTTTGCCAGTGACGAATTAGAGCTGTCCTGCCATGTCCATAAGAATCTGAACCGGCAGAGGTGACCCACTGACACCACTGCTGAGACGCCCCAGACTGCCACACTGTGCTCACAGCCGCTGCTCAGCCTCCATAAACCTTCACCAAGCATCGATGAATGTCATTTGGTGCCATGTTTTCCGCATGGAGGAATTCAGTGACACGTCCTTGCTTCATTTGCATTTCCACATCACACACGTTTTGCCCCTCTGCTACTACCTCATGCACAACAACAAAATGTAACAGGATACTGCAGAGAAGGTTCAACCTCTCCTGCCATACCATCAGCATCTGCCTCTGGCATCCTGGCCCAACATAATAAAATAGCAGGTGTTACTTTTGGAGCTGCTCTTGTAGCTTTGGCATCAGAAATGTAGATTGGAGTAGCCATAATAGTCAGAGAAGAATTAAATACTAACACTCAATAATTATCACAAAAAGCAACGCATCTGCTAGGCTGCTGGGGAATTTTTTGCTGTGAGCACAGACCCAGTACTGGTCATAAAGACGCCAACGCGTTTCCCTTACAACTCCTGCCAGCTCTGTCAACAACTGTTTAACATCATGCGGCTCCCGCGCTGCCCGCACAGCTGCCGCACACCTCACAGCGCACGGCTCAGGGCACGACGGCCGCCCCGCGCAGCCGCGGCTCTGCTCCTGCTGGATGCCGGCAGAGGGAGCGCGACCCGTCCAGCTCACTGTGGGCAGGCACCGCACAGCGCAGCCCGGGCATCAGATACAAATATTTGCAGGGAAAGGTGGGTACCTCTGTGTGCGATTTTGGAAGGCAGAAAAATCCTCGTGTGAGCTCTGGGGATGACAGGTTCCATTCCTCTGTCTGTTCCCCCTGCAAAGAGTTCTAAGTGAGATGCGATAGTACAAAATATGGCAATAATGTGACACGGAGAAGGATACACGCAGTCCCCGATTTCAGCCTTCCACAACCGCTGTGCTAGAAGTAGCACTGAGCTGGAGACTTCAAGCATGATGGAGCACGCTGCTCACATCCAACAGCAACCATATAAGAAAGTTCTTTCCTCAAAGGAGTATAAACACAGTATAAACAGACAACAAACACCGCTTCGAGTTCAGTATATTGGCTGCCTGTTCCTTTTGTGGGATCTACTGTCCTGTATTAGCATTGGGACTCCTGCAGCTGGTCCTATTAGTGCACGTTCACACCTCCTGTGGCCAATGCTGCACATCACACTTCAGTGAATTTGGCCCACAGAGGGGTTCTGAGCCAGCCCTAGACCCAACTACAGTCAACTTCCCACAGCCAGCCTGGCACTCATTTTTAAAGCAGAATGAATGCCACCAAACTATGCCCATACACAACCAGTATACCTGGTCCTTCTTCATAGCTTCCACAGTGTGACACACTGCAGCCTGTTGCCTAAGAACTGCTCCTGCCACACTCTGTGCAGCTCCTGAGGTTTCTCTACCACTTTCTGTTTTCTGCAGCCATGTGTGTACCAAAGCAGTATGTCAATAAAATGCCAACAGGCAGGGCCAGCAGGCTGCACATACTTTGCATTTTGCGTGGTGATGTTCTGGGATCTGCATCCTCTAATTCAGCGCAGTGAGAAAGCTGCCTGGGACTCTGCAGCATGCCCTCCTAGGAAAATGTCATGCGTTTGTACTGGTTCAGAAGGGCATTGAAAAGATGCTGTCTGCACAAAACAGCTGCATTTGTTGCAACTAGATCAGGCGAGAACATCAAACTGCCTCCAAAGACACTCCTGCAGGCAGGCCTTTGAACTCTGACTTCAGAGGTACAGGTGGAGTCCTCGGCCATAAAGTACGTGCTCTGTCACTTCACTGCCTGTGTCCACGGATTTGTGCTTGGTGAATCACAGAAGCATTCTGTATGTATGCAGGAGCTGAGGCGCTGTACAGCTGTATAGGAAAATGATCAGGTTTGTCTGAACTTCCTGTCAGCAAAGTATTTGTTTTGCAACAACAATGCTCATAATTTGAAAACTAACATGCTGACGTCCGAGTTGTCCCCTGGTGTTCCACTCTGCAGTCACATGGTAGGAAGGAAAAACACTGAACTCTGCCCAGTAAGCCAACAAAAAACTCAAGTCTTTGGTTTGTAGTGGAGACTTTCCATAGTGCCAACAGCTACGAATGCTATTTCACCTTAAATCAAGTCTGACATAGCAGAGCCAACAGAATCTGGAAATGAGGACTATGATTTTCATGGGTTTTGTGCTACTCTGTTTTGAACAGAGCTGAGAGGAGCTTGGCATGAAGCCACTGTCCAAAACAATGCAGGGAAGCATATGTGGTTTGAAAATTACTCGATACCATTTGAGCTTTCAGTTTTCCTATCTTTCAATCCAAACGATATGAGGGCTCCAGCACTCAGTTTCCTCCACACTAAGTAACTTGGCACAGTTCACCAAAATCCTTTACCACTGTAGATCACACATACAGAACTGCAGCTTTACAGCCACATGCTGTCTCCTCATGTAAAATTAGTTTTACCTGTGACTCTCCACAAGGGCAGTTTGTGCCATGGAACAAATAAGGGCATGGCAGAGTCCTGTGACATACATTGCTGATGCAGTTGAACACCGCTGCTGTCAGTACAACCCTAGCTTAGGCTGATGCAGAAAATATGAGTAAGCTGATTTTTTTTTCCCTAAGCGTTACCTATATCTTAGTCTACAATTTTTTCTGGCTCTTCAGAACAAAATAAATACATTCCTCCATTCTTTACCATTTCAGTAAGAGACTGCAAAGAAAATGTAATTAAATTTTTTGTTTACTGGGATTTTGTTCTGGTAAATCTGGTAAACAGAAGAAATACTCATGTGATGTTAGTGCTGACAAGATCAACTTCAGCAACTTGTTGAGCAGCAATAAGAAAATGCTTTCCTTTGAAGCTCACATCACTCTACACACTCTGAAGATAATGAATCTGCCTGCATGTAATCTATTCAGATATGGCAGATGAGTTTTACTACCAATACATAAATACAATAAATAATAATAAATAATTAATAAATAAATAATAAATAAATAAATACATAAAAAGTGCTCAGTTGCAGCATTTAAACCAACTTCTAAAGAATTTCAGAAAAGATGCACAAATCATTTGCTAGAATTCACCAAAACTAGGAATTCTCTTGTACATTGCTGAGAGTATCCTATCTACTTGAAAATAATTATCCAGGTGTTCCTTTTTGATAAGAACCACAGAATTACTGTAGGCATTAGTCAAGCTGTCTAAATATAAAAACAGGAGAAAAAAAAAAAAGAGCATCAAATACTGATAAGAATGACCACAACTGCTGCTTAACTGTACCTTTCTTCCTTCTACTGAAATCCCAATTCCCCAATAGTTGTAATCCACATGTTGCTGTTATACTTCCATTCCTTGTCCCATGCGAGGTCCTAGAAATTCAGTTGAAGGGACAGAGTTTCAAACTGCAGGTGAGAGCTTGACTCTGCTGCATTCCGGGCTGAGTATGAGTTATCTGATATTGGCTCTTCACGCAGGAGTTTGCTGTTAGGCTTCCTTGCAGTGAAGAAGCCTCCATTCTTCTCCATAAGCAAATTTATTTCCTGAAATGTACACAAACATATTACTGTAGGCCAAGGGTGGCCAGTCTGCTGAGCCAGTCATGTTCCCATGCCAAGGCAACATCACGTGAGCAGCCAGAGGGGCCCGCTGGCATGGGAGCACAGGGCAGGTCAGATACCCAGCTGCCAAGGAAATGAGCTGGCAGTGCTGACATCACCCCACTGCTGTGGGTCCCTTCTGCACACCCAGCCCAGCATGGTCTCAATGCACACTCCTGCGGAACCACTGTCACCTCCTGTATGGAAGCAGCTCACAGTCTGCCCTCCACATGCACTAAAGGGAAGGTGGTGAATATGAACTGTTACCTCCATTCTGTGAAGGCCTTTCTATGGGAGAGAGTATCAGGAAGGTCAATAACCTTGTGTTAGACTATTCTGTAGAGTGCTAAAATAAGTGAGGTAAAGAAGCAGAACAAAAGAAACCTGTTTCCTACAGATTTTGATAGTCGTTATTTTTTCCTTCATTCTTCCCTTGTTCCTGGCAGCATGCAGAGAACGATTACCTAAGGTTGGGCTGTTTCCCAAGGAGGGGCAATTAATGGAATCTATGCAGAAGAAGAGCTTTTCCTGGAACTTGCAACTGTCTACCCTGTTCAAACTTGGCAGAGACATCTAGTGAGCTTAAAAAATTATTGCAGAGGACGACAGAAAGAAAGATCACGTGCACAAACTTCAGTTTGTTGGGAAATCAAGTCAGTGCTGTCCTTCACTTCTCCAACCTGCCCCAAGGAAGCTGGTGCAGTAACCTCTGGAAATAAAAAGCTTGGAACTTCGGCTCTGCCCTGGCAGAGTCCTTGCCCAATGCAGGAAATGGAAACTGTCTAAAATACAACAGCAATTCCCTACTGCAAGACAGAGCTGGATTCCTTTCCAGTCTGAATGCAAAGTTGTCTTTCCCCAGTCAGGGACAACAGGACTCTGTCCATTGTGAACAACCAAACAACTGGAAAATTCAGAAGAACATCTGCTCTGCCTTATTTCCTCAATCACATCACAAGACCTTTAAGTTACTGACAGAATCATTTAACAACAGGAATGCTTACATGTAAGCTAAATACTCTACCATCTCATCTTCAGCTTGTGGCTTTTCAGCATGCTCTTCTGCAGTAAGTTCTATCTCATCTGGCTTTTGATGCCTCGCCAAAGCAGCCAGCAGAGCATCGTGAAGACTTAGAAAGAACATTTCTTTGGTGACACAGCTGTCAAAGAACTCGTTCTTCTCAAAGGCTGCTATCACAGAGGCTATAAAAAATGGGAGAAAATAAACAAAGCAGCAAAATTCATACCAAGCAGTAGAGCTATAACATTTCACTGCAGTTTAAAACTTATCCCCAATGGTAAGTCAATATTAATAAGCAAATGCTGTACTCACAATGGCAGCCAGCTACAAGGACTGTAATGCCGATACTGAAAAACATATGGAAGATCTGTGGAGAGAATTCGATATCAGCATAGAACAATTCTGCTTTATACAAATGCTCTAGAAGTTCAAACACAAATGGGAAAAGAACTCCATTGTATGATTTATCCCTGAAGAAAGTCCTTATTCCAGTCTCAAACCAAGATTCTTAGCTCAGAACTAAATAGCCAAACTATCAAAATCTTCATAATGCTAAGTGTTACCTCTTCACTTGAACAAAAGATTCTCATAAATACGGGCTAACTCCAAACATTTCTATGTACACTGATGCCACACTCATGTATAAACAACTTTTTTTTTTTTTTTTTAAAGCAGTAAAACATTATTTCAGAGAATTACAGAACTTCAGAATATGAAGCTGGAAGGAAAAGGAGATAAGTCCAGATTCCAACAGGGGAGTCATTTAATAGATGGCAAATAAATCTTTAAGGACATCAGCTCAGTCCACAGTTCCCAATAGGTTGTAGATCAAACAGAAATCTTTGAAGATGAGCTACAGACTTTGAGGGAGTTGAGTAAGAATCCATCTGTATCTGCCTGAGATGCACAGCTACATGAAATTTATTTTTGCTACATCTGTATCTCTATTGGCTAGGATCCCTGCTTGAAGACTAAAAACCTCAAGACATACATCAAGGAAAAGAATATAAAGGCATTCAGCAATACAAATAAAATAATTCTAAGAGAAGACAGGAGGGAATTGTGAAACTGACAGTTCTAAAAAAGAGGATTTTTTTTAAGTGTCCAGCTAGAAGAAAAAAAGAAACAGCCAAAATTGAAAGAGCAAATTAGACCTTTTTATAAATATAGTTTATAGTATAGCTTTAGTTTACACAATTGTAGGACTGGAGATAATGGATGACAGGTTTTAGCTTGTCCTTTGTGTCGATAACAAGGCTTTTGTTCTTGAAAAAGTGGCCTCATGGGAAGCTGCCAATTTCCGAAAATAGTGCACTTGAATGGGTCAACTGGAATATGCTCAATGGAACATATCTGGCCACGCACTGGGCAGCGTGGGCTAACAAGAAACATGTGACACTGGGTAAAGTTTAGGTTTCACATTTACACGCAGTTAGGTTGCTTACCTGTCGTAGTAAGTCTGAACCTTGCAAATCCACAAACTGGACCATACTGAAGTCCAAAATAATGGTGTGAACCGGACTTGGCAAATGTACTGGCTGTTCTTCCTGATCTAATTGTGCTGAGGTATTACCTACTGCAGAGCTCGGTGAAACACCAGCTTGTTTCCCTTCGTCCTCATTTTTTCCAGCCTGAAGTTGTGTTTTAATGCCTGGAGATGCAGCCTGCGCATTAGCTGCTCCCAGCAAGAGCATCCCACAGTTCTGTCTAACTCCGTACTCTGACCAACGTACCAAGTTAACTGAAGATGACGTGGAATTACTGTCTACATGATATGACTTCACCAGTTTCTCTGTATATGGTATCTAATATGGAAAATGGAGAGGAGTACATCAGTGGTTAGAAGTAGTAGGTCCAGGGAGTAGGTTATTTTTTTCCAGTAAATAAGCACTGTAAATTGCGTGATCTCTCTTCTCTCATGGTAAAAACACATCTGAAGTAACTCTAAATACAGCAGAAAGCCACAAGAGTATGCAAAGTAGCAAGTGACTTAGCCAAGCTTCAGGTATGGTTAGCAGTGTGCCTTCAGCTGCTGGCTGGTACCAGTGGTACCCAACTTCCACACCAGGGTACATCAAATATTTCTACTGCTCGTTAATTCACCCGGTACGGTGAGCTCCTATTGCTTTATCACATACAGCCTGTATGAAGAAAAACAATGATTCTATTTGCTTAATTTTAATCAGTAATTATATGTATATATATATATGCTATATATAAGCATTTACAGCCTTTTAAATTCTAGCAAGTTAAGACACTGTGCACGGTGACAGAGAAATAGGCACCTCAGACAGATTAGATAAATATACTTCTAAAGCTTACCCGAGGTGGTGGTAAGGGTGGATCACAGACACAAGAGCATTTAAAATCTTTGCTTTCCACTGAAATGTCAGACAGATTAGCTGAAACTAAGGCCCTAATTTCATTTGGATTTAGAGGCACTGTTTTCATGTCCATCTGAAAGACAAAAATATTTTTACTCCAGGGATAATACTAGCTTTTAGAAGCTTTATCTAGCTGAAAAAGTGGCATTTACCTTGTGTAACAAGTAATTTTTGAAGCTATTCATATTTGCAAAAGAAATGGAAGAACAGCACTGAAAGATTTTGACACCATCAATCTCCATTGCCTTCAAAACAAAAGTTGGATCTGTGAGAGTTGTACTTCGTAGGAACAATTTTTCCCCACCTAACCCTCTATGCAGTAGACTGCAAGGTGATGTTCTAAGGACAAAGTAACACTGCTGACCACACTGCATGCTCGTAGGAGCACTGGCAGCATGGACCAATAACGTACTCATCTGGAAACATCAATCAGGTCTTCCTGTTTTAAAGACCTCCAGCAGATCTATCACTGATGACAGTCGGCTGGTATAATATAAAACCATCCAAATTTGATACATAGTTTTATATCTAATGCTCTTTGCAGAAAACATACATTACATCACTCTTGTATTTCTAACCTTGTCCTCATTTGATTTCTGCAAATCCATCAGCATAGCTTTGGGAATGTACTCAGGTGGCAAAGCTCTTCACTACTGAATTACCCAATTTTGTATGGTTCCGTCTTCTCAACAGTGTATTACAAAGGCCCGTGCCCTACTTTACATCCCATCACTGTAAGAATCAGCAAGTCACTCTGGCAGACAGTTACTGAAAATGTGTTGTGTGGACACAACCAGACTGAGAAAAGCAGGTAAAACACCAAACAGTTCCGTAAATGTCAGCAATGCGGCTTCCACCACTGGGACAGCACTGACTGACACAGGGAGCTCCATGGGGCACAATCCGAATCACTTCACACTACAGATATTTAAGCATTCTTCAGTTTGAAAGTTTTGAACCAAGTGAACTGAGTCCGAATGCTCATTCCCGAACGCACTTAAGGGAAGAAGCTAGATTACAGAGAGGTGGAACATTTGTTTTTTGTTTCCTCTTACGGCTCTGCAGATGGATAAACTTCTATAAATATTCGTGTTTGGAATCTGTCCCAGCTCCACCATCTTCATTCTGAAACAAGATGTTTATTAGATTCTCACATAAAGCAGAGGAAAAAAAAACTACATTCCCAAAACCTTGATCTCCATTTCTAAAGTTACTGCTTTGGGAAAGTAATAGACAGATTCCAGGATGACCTGACCAAAGTGTTTACAAGCACGAAACTACTTTCACATTGTTGTATGTGCAGCTATCTCTAAAACATCAACTCTAGTGAGTATTTTGCTCTAGGAGTTACAAGTACCTGTGTGTCCTGATGCTGATTATGAAGAATGCAATTGCCAGGGCGATCAGTAAACCAATATCAAGACCAAGACAAAGCACTGCAGCAAAAGTTCCAAGCCAAATAGCCTTTGATCAAGAGACAGAGAAAAAGATATAAAATGACCTCCAACTCAGCTCCAGTATTTGCAAATTAAAGAGACTAAAAAGAAAAAAGAAAAAAAAAAAAAGAGCTAGAAATGGTAATAGTTGAAAAGCCTAGCTGGCACCTTTCAGCCACCCAGTCCTGAAAACAGTCACACAGAAAGATCACAGGAAAGAAGTGCAGGACCTCAAAACACATTAACTCCGTTGCAGTTACTGACAATTTACTTTCCTTAGCCCTGCATTTGCAGATACACAGTGGCAATACACATACCTCCACAATTCTGGCCCACTCTAAAAGAACAAAGAAAAGAATTTCTTCCTTTAAACACATTCCAGTTACTGTTTTTTTATGCCACTTACTAAATGATACTTATCCTTTCTCCACAGGGTAGGAATGTCCAGAAGTTTTTCAAGAAAAGGTAGCATGTTAAATACTACAATAGCAGCCAGCACGCTCTGTGCAAATAAGAAAAAAATGCATGTTATTTATTGCATCTGAGATTTATTGCACACACAACATGATAAGGAACAGATATCCAAGACAAACTGCTTAAAATTTAGATCTTATTTATGTATTTTTTATAAGTATAGCAGTTGTCAGACCTGCAAACCAACCTATCTTATGTGATTCCACAATTACTTCTGCCAATGCAACGGGACTTTCTCTTGAAATGCTTTGTGTGGTTTCTATTGCAGAGCTTTTCAGTGAATCCCTGTGCCTCCTGCAGCACCATGACAAATGACAACACTATCTACAGAATGGAGCTGCTGTATCAATGAATGGTTTTAATTAGCATGGGCAGTTCATTTACAGATTTGGGAAGTTGTTTGACACCATTTGTTGAAAAAGCACACCTTAGCAACAAAAAATGGGAAACCAAAAGTGAAATACAACATTTAAATCACAGATCTTGGCAGTAAACTTTCAATTCACTTCTAGCCAAGGAATTTTAGTTTGTGCTGAACAGTCAGTTGTGGGAGAGAGTATGGGAGAAAGTATTAATTTCCTAATACTTGACCATGCTGAAACTTAGGAGAATTTAAAGTCATTGTTTTGGTTTAGTCTATCCCTTGAAACAATGAAATGTAGAGAAAGATACAACCCCAACTGTTAGGATAATCTTCACGTTAAGCTTTAAAAGTAAGTAGGCTGCTACCATAACTATTACAAGTTCACTTACATTAGGTATCATCTGGAAAAAGTGTCCTAGTTTCAATGCAATCACCAGCATTATAGATGCTCCCATCAGTGCTGCTATCTGAACAGAGATACTTTATTAGAGAGGCCTTTCAGAACCGATTCCTAGTCTTCTCTAAGCAAACAAGGTATAGTGCTTGTAACACCATCTAATAGAAAAAGCAACCAGGAGACAAAGTCCACGGGTGTCTTGTAGTGGGCAATATGGATTCCAGAATGCTCATGTCAAAAGGCTTCTGTAGACACAAATTTGTACTAAATGGGCTATTCTTATGTACAACAACACAGGATTTTGATTTGATAGTTTAATTAGAAAAAGAAGATATTTCTCTTGCAAGTCAGCCTTAAGAACGCCATCCAAAATCCAGGAAGAAAACTCTCTAACCCCAATGTGGTCTTAGAAAGCAGCATTCCTTTATTCCTCATGATACGCACTGTGCGACTTGACAAACAAGGAAGCTCTCTCAGAGTTCAGGTTCTACATTTAAACAGTTAAGACACCCACATGCAGTACACTGGCACAATATTCATTCTTTCCCAAGGATGTATTAACATATGCTAATGTCCCTTTGGGCCTGCTCAGTGGTATCTAGAGTGGTCAAGTGCTCACCTACTTCTTTCCTGCTTTCCACCATCAGCTTCATCGCTGAGACCTTTGACTCCACCTTCAGCTGCTTTTCCCCAGTTTGGAAAATTTCCATTGCTTATTGGGCCTAGGGAGCCACTATTAAAACAATATATGTGGAATCCAAGAAAAATGTCCCTGCACCTCCTGGGTGCAAACAATGAAAGTATTCTATTATGTGCCCATTATTGAGGAAAACAAAACTGCTCACCCACTAAATTTGAAATTGAAAGTTTTAGAACTACTGAACTATCACTTATGGATTACTTTTGACGAACTAATATATTGACTCTTATACTAATGTACTAATCCACACTGCTAAACAAACCAGCCTATATCAGGCACAAATGTTTTACTAAATCAAGTTACTTCTACGATGCAGTGAAGCACGTACAAATACTCATGAGAAATATGTTAGAATCTTCCTAAAAATAAATAATTTTTAGAAATAATTTTAAAAAAAGATTAAGGTCATAACGTCCAGTACTAAAAAGTGCAAAACAATTTTCAATTCTGGGCATATTCACTAAAATACAGTTTACATGGTATGAACGCATCTTATTCTCTCCACAGAATTCTGGCTTCCTTAAACACACAGCATGTCCTTAATATCCTGCAATTACAGTGCATAGCATGGAGAGCACAAATTCATGCTGCATGGGAATGTAACTACTTCTCACAAACTGCTTGGATGAAATGTCAGCCTCTACTCAGTCTAGAATGATTTTAGCCCGGCTCACCTGGGTTCTTCCACCCGCCTTCTCTTGGATGACAGTTCCAGAAATAGCACAGCTGACAGCAAAGCTTCTGAAAAATGAACTGCAAATATTGCAAAGCCCCACAGCTATTAGTTCCTGTGAAAAAGAAACAGGAGGAAGTAGAGAGAACCCAAAATTAATGACTTACCTAAATAGAAGTGGCTTAAAAAGAAGTACATCTGCTCACACTTGCTGGCTGTCCAGCTCAGAAAATTTTCTGGAAACAAAGACTCTCATGGTTAAATTTCTCTCAAAAGCCACAAAGTTTTCACAGTTGAGGATCTCATGGACCCAAAAGTCAAGTTCCTGTTTACAAAGTAATCCACAAAGAACTCAAAACTTCCAAGCTAATGCACAGTATATCTCAGCACACAGTATAATAGAGCTGACACAAGAACTCAATGGAAAAGACATTCTCTTTGTACTTCTCCTCAAAGGCTACAGGAAGCCAGGGCAGCTTTCTGGATTAATTCCTTTCTAATGAAGACTCAAAGCCATCACAACAAGTTAAACAGGGTACTGCAAACCAGTTAGTGCTTACTCCATCTAGCACACTGGAAACTAACAGCTTCAGCTTAAAAGGCTCTCAGAGCAATCAGCCTAGGCTGAGAATTCACTAAGTTGACAGACACACATAGACAGGAACTACAGCTGTTCTGGCCATTTACAATTAGAGCTATTATATTTGTGTGCTATTGTAAGTCCCACAGATTCAGGATAGCAGTGGCTCCCAGGGATCACTAGCAGCACTGTGTACGAACCCCTGGAGTTACACTAAGTCCTCTTAGTGACCATACTGACTGGACATATTTTGGCCTTCACACATAGATGGCATCTGTCCTTCCACAGAGAATCAACAATAACAAGTTGATACAAAACAATCAGCTGGCATCACTCGTTCTCTGCTTGCATTTTTACCACTACCAGGTAACTAGTGGCTTTACTAAGCTGAATTCAGTTTGCTTCTTGGCCTAAGAAGTATGTGTAGCTTTGTTCTCACCTGACTGCTGGAAATGCTGTAGTTATGAAGCAAAGCATACTTCTCTCCAATAAAAACAAGAAGGAAGCAGCTTACAATAGCAAGGGAGAAAGCATGCAAGATGATCTTGCTCAGGTTTGATAAATCTGGCAGTGTAGGAGGTAGAAACCTACAAGATCAGAGAACAGAAAGGTTTAAACCTGCTCTGGGCTCTGTGCAGTCTATACCATACCCAGGACCAACATCAGAGGCATCTTCTGCCACCCCACGGGAGATGTCCTGAATGTGTAAGGGTTTGCTTCCACCTCACAAAAAACACAAATTCCTTCCCTCTGTGCGCTAATAAAATCTGAATCTAATAAAGAAAACTGTAGTTCAAGTTCTGCATATGCTCTGAAACGAGGAGATCTCAAAGCTCTCTTGAACAGTTATTCCTATAACTGTGCTTCCCGGTAAAAATCAGCCTATGTCAAATTTCAAGAACAGACTGAAACACCTCTTTCATGTCTCAAAAGTATAACCTCACTAACAGCAGAAATAACTAACCTCTGAGGAATCATACTGAGCACAGCACTGCTAGATTCAGCGTGAAAATGAATACAATTGGCAATAATGGTAGCTGTGATGATCTGGGAAAGAAAACAAGAATACCACAGATTATAAGCATTTGCACCTGAACTGCACACAGCGAATCTGTGGAACACATTCAGTAAGATTCTGTGAAACAGAAACAGTAAGGACAGTTACTCCTGCAGGAGGATTTGAAGGACCTAAGCACACATTTTATTCAGTGTATAAGCACCGCAGCATTCGGAAGAAATGTATTTTTGTGGGGTTTTATCAGTATATTATACAAATACTTCCTATTTGCTAATGTCTACAGTGTAGTAACATCTGATAAATTCTATGCAAAATGTGGACTCTTCTTCTTATTCCAATTTTCCCATTAGCTGTCTGTGTTACTGTGCTCTGTCACAGGCTTTGTCCCACAGGCCACTGTTAGATAAGTGGCAAATGGCTTCAAGTCCAGCATCAGCAAGGTTTTCCTTAAGAAAGGTGTTCCTTAGAAAAAGAAGCTATCATCTCTTAGACTCCTAGACTGTCTGCAAAAGTCAGAAATTTCATTTCAATAGAAAAAGTTTTGATTTAAAAAAAAAAAAAAGTCAATTCTTCCATTTTCTAGGAAAGAAAAACATCAGGAGAAAACAGCAGCAACAAATATTACTGAATTTTCAGTAAGACCTGCCTTTGAATGTAACAAAATTGAATATCTCCTTCCAGCAATTCCAGACCAAAAAAACCATAAGTCAATCAGAACTCCGAACCTTCAAGTCCGCAGTTCTACTACCATCATAATAAAGATTAAAAAGATAAAAAATAAAAAAAATCAGTCTGGAACATGGTGGTTTCACCTCTACACAATGCTGTTTATTCATGCAGTTCACCGTGATTTGTGCCCATGGCTTTCTGTAGGCAGAGATACCTTATTTCCACAGTAGCAGGGGAAAAACTTAGGAAGTTCTCTGGTGAAAGACGCCTCAAAGCTCAGCGACAAAGGCTGCTTATGGCACTCAGAGCCGGAACGCAGACAAGCAACTCCTGAACTGCTCAATTATCACTACAGCATTGAGAACACTCACCAAGAGAAGCTCCATTGGAAATGCAACAGGACTATGAAGATAAGTTATCCTGATAGCTTTACTGATTTGTAGCATGGCCATGCTAAGCAAAAACAGCAGTATGCTGGTGGCATTAGACTTTGGGAGAGCCAGGAAATAATAGAACGCATTCTGAAAAGGAATCATCATAGAGAAGATCAGAGGCAGATACTGCAAGTATTTTTACATTCTAGAAGGTTGAGACCTGTTGCCCTCACACTTTAACTTATCCTTTACTGCTACGACAGTACCTTCAGCGGGAAGAAAGTTGCTGAGAGCAAAACAGTATTTTAAATGGTCTGTTGAGAAACACAGCCACAAGTAACTCAGATCTAGTTCAATCACTCTTATCTCCTCTACACCACCTTTCTCTCTAGTTGTCTGTCTTTTCTTAAGAAAATTAGGAAGACTTATTTTTAACTTATCTTTAGCTAGGAGTCTGCTGCATCTTTGTCAGGTATGTCATAGATACTGTGCGCCCAACAGTTAGCCCACAATGATCCATGGAGGAAAAACATACCTCTTTCCCTAACCTTTTGCTCCACAATGATTACAGACATGCTGAAAATGATAAAGCTACATAAGTAATTAAAAATACTCCCTTTTCCTCTTGCATGTCATGCAAAAATATCCATTCATCATTCAAGACAACAGAAAGACAATGTAACCACAGCTGAGACCTGCAGAAATATCCCTTAGCAACTGACATATTCAAATTGCCTTCAATTTTTGTTACTGTTCTCTTCTTTATCCCACAGGAAGCAAGCATTTATTTATTTTTTTCACTAATAACGAATTTACTCACATAAAAAATGTCTCGAGAGCCCTTATGGAAGTCAAGCACAATGTCAAAGATAAAAGTGAACTGTGATACAATGACAAGCAATGCTGCTGCAGAGAGGTAAGCATCAATGAGAGCCTTTGGCAAGTATGCTGTTACAGACTTCAGGCAGAAGCAGCCTAGCAGTAACTGTATGGAACAAACAAGAAGTGAGGTGCAATATAATTATCTATGTCTAACCTGCCTTTCTTGTTCCCACATTTGAAAAGCACGACTTTTCACTGCCATACTTGATGGATAGTTATTTGAAAAGCTATATTCATTATGCACAATTAAGAAGGATGCTGCCAAACTAAAATAGGAACACTTCAGATCAAGTGTGTGTGGTTATGCAGGACTACCTAAGGGTCTTCATGTTGGAGAATTGGTCGAAAAAAGAACAAAACAGTTGGCCAATAAAATACAAAAGTAATTTACTTCACGTACTGCTAAATTAATCAAGGACACACAAATCTGAACCTATCCCATTTTTTCAGACATCATGAGAAGAGGCAGACCTTCATGTTCCATTTTCTACAACGTATGTATTCAAGTGTGCTGAGCTTAGAACTTGTGAGAACACACAAGCAGTCTCACTTCTTACATTTGTACAAAGATAAACGTAAGGACACATCAGTAAGGACACAACAGTTTCATCTTCTACCTGAATTATGCCAGTCATAAATGTCACTGACGCAGTGAGTGCCAAGGTCTCCACGTAACCTTTCAAAAGTGTAGGGTCTGAAAAATTGACCAGTGAACTGTTAAAGGACAACGTTTTGTTGAGATCAAGGGACTTGAGAATATTTTTCACCACTAGATTTAGGATGCTGAATGAGCCTGAAAACAATAGAACAGAGTAGAGAGAATGTAACTGCATGAAGTGTTGCAACAAGGATTTATCTTAAAACTACACATCCATCTCTATGCCCCACCATCAAATGTGCTGTATGAGACAATTAATTTTCATTCATTCCATTTTTACTGTTTCTGAATAAGCACCAAAAGCTTCAAAAGTTCCCTCTGAAAATTTCAGACTCCTACAATTTTACAGGCGAAGTCTTTGCTTGCTCAGATGCACAAAAGAAAAAAGATTTTAATGTAAAGCACGAAAATGAATGCACTACAATGAACTGCCAGAAAGTCCAAGCAATATGGTTTGTCTGAGAAAGAGCTGCCAAGTTATCTATGAGGCCAGAACTCCATAGATCCACTTTTACAATGATGATAAAGGCCTTCTCACATAATAATCTAGTTTCTGAACAAATTAAGAACGCAAAACCACCAACAGTTCAGTCGTGGCAAGGAACTGCACGACCCCTGGAGAAAACCAGGAGCTAAGTGGGAAGCAGCTTGATCTGGCCCTCTGCTTTATGCAGGAGACACTTCCATGATGCACTAGCTGCCCCCTTTGCACTGCTGTCTGTGACAAAGGAGCTGTGGCAGTCTCTGCCCTCAGGGGCAGAGGTGAAGCAATGAATCGAGAATCTGGAAGTCTGGATGCTCCCCTAAATAACGCCTGCACATGAGATGCTTTTTGAAGCAGCACTGAACACATTCTCTAAGTCCTGTAGAAACATTTTGCAATGCAGAATAAAACTCACCAATTGAGATGTGATGTGAACTTCCAAATACAACGTACAGCACTGAGCAGCAGAATGCAGAAAGGAAGCTATTGATTGTTGGTAGAGGTAAGCCAGCCAGCCAAACTCCTAACAGCCCTAGAAAGCAAAAATCTAACAGATTTTGCAGGGTGGATTTTAAAGATTGCTATTTTTCCCGCAATACAGGAAAATGCTGCTGTTAGCATATATTTATATACTTAAATTAGAGGGAAACTTTATGAAAAAAGGCAGCGTCTTGTCCTCAAAATTACACTATGTAACATTTGATTACAGAATATGTTTTCTTGCAAGTATGGAAATTAATAAGTTAATGATTTAAGGAATTTGTGAATTAAAATTCCCACATAATTCAGATGACATCTGAAGGAACACGGTAACACACACATTATGAAAAGGATAATGTACAAAAGGAAGCAAGAGTGCTTTTTCTTTTCTCTCTGCCTACCTTGAGGAACCTGAACCAACCCAACATTTAGGCCTGCATGGAGGTCCTTCAAGATCCACTCTCTGAACTGATAGGAAAAAAGCCAACTCAGGATAGGGAACCTCTTGTATATAATCTTTTTGAAACTTTCCCAGGAGAACCTGAAAAGAATCAGATAAGCTGTGTGTAAAGTTCTTCATGACCACCATGTCTGCAGCCCTCTTGCATGACCTCATACTCTGCAGGAATAGAAGCCACATTGCTACTCTCAGATCTCTGCAGGCCCTGAATACTCTGAACCTGCTTTGCCTTCTGCAGATCCAGCTGGTGCACAACACGAGTCCCATACAGGCACCCCTGTGCCTTTGCATTCCTTTCAGATGAATCGCGAATACTTTGTATGCCATTCATATGATACCCTGTCAGCACCAGAGCACACAGCACTGACTGCATCAATTACTTGACCTCATTAACACACTGCAGAAAATCAGGAGACAGCATTTTCATACCTGCTATCCTAATCTAGAAGAAAAACATACAGCTGCTACATCTGGAGGGCAAAAAAAAAAAAAAAAAAAAAAAAAGAGACAAGCCTATTGCATCTCCAAAAAAAGCAGTCAAATGTTTGCTGTATTATACTTAACATGGCAATGCAAGCAAGACTTGACCTAGATGATTTTTCTGCCTAAATGTCTTTGGATCAATATTTCCAGCAGGTAAACTCTGAGTAGCCCCAAAGCCCTGTGCTCCCCCTTCCCTTTTCCAATCCCCTGACCACAGCGGTGATCTACTCACAAACCAAAGATACACAGTGCAGTATCTGCCCAATTCTTCTGGCAACCCTGAATAGTGGCTGGGGAGACTGAGCCCCAATTAGCATTACAGAGTCCAGTCCCTTTCCATCATTTGATTGTCTGAGGTGATTACATGCTGGGATGACCAGTGAATTCAAAATAGAGAACAGAGAAAATATATGAGATAGGGAAGTAGAAAAGAAACAGAGAAAAGAGTATGAGGAAGCTAGAAAGACACCAGTCTTAAATGGGGAATTGAGGGAGGGCATAAAGATTTTCTGATAAAGCAGCAAGTGCAGTGATAAAGATTCTAATAATATTAGCCATGACTTTAAAACAAAACTCTCCCGTTGACCTCTGCACAAGTCTTATTTCATTGCATCAGGAATTTGTGAGTGCCAGTCTTAACTCTAGATCACATATCATAATTATACACAATTCAAGCCTTTCTGTTAATTTTGTTCCTCTGACTCCAATCTCCTTTAGCACCGGAAAAAAAAACCCTAATGTACAGTCCAAAGGATCTCACAATTGCAGAAATTAATCAACAGTGAGTCTTCAAAGTGAAATGAAAAACTAGAATGCACAGTAGTAACTCAAACTCTAGCTCCACTTGCCTTCACTTATTACCAGGAAATTCCTTTGCAACAGTGCCAGTAAAACAGGATCCATGGTTTTAGGCTGTAGTCACACTCATTGCTGAGCTGGTGTTAAGAGCTAGTTACACAAAAGAGAGAGGTCTGGCTCTTCTGTGCTGCTTTTCCTTCTGTGTCCTGTCCCATTTGGTAGCAGCAAGCTGTTAGATTAGTTCACCACACCTTGTGGAACCTCACCCATAGCTAGATTTGAGTCTCAAGGCATATCACTGTCCCAAAATAACAGTCTGAGTTTCAGTATACCTTCAGAATACATGCTGAAACAAAGCTTAGAGAAATGATGAATCAGATTTTTTAATTTACTTTGTAGTGTAGGCTCAGCCATAACCAGTGGCAGTCCACTCCACGTCCAAAGAGATTCATTTGGAAAGCCAAAAGCATTCATGGTCAAACAAAACTAAAAGGGAAGCTGATGAAAGGGATTCATATTTTTGATGATTAGGGATTTTGAAGATTCCCTTGCTGGAAGAACACCAGGAATTTTCCTAAGTCATCAACAAAGACTGCCTTCTACTGAGCCTGGAGGGCTCCTCTGGCAGAAGATATGCTTCTGTCCCTAGGATAATGCCCAAAAGAGAATTTTGGCAGATGGGAAAATCAGGCTGTGGAAACATTAATACTGTATAGGCTGTACTATTTGCAACACCCATTCTCCTCAGAGAATGCAGAACATAGCTCCAAAATAATGCAAAAGCAATTCAGCCAATCTTATCCATACCATTATGCAACTTTCCATGTCCCCAGCTAAGAAGGAACAGAAAACAGCTCTTGAAATTTAAGAAACACAAGTAACAAAAGGCAGAAATCAGAAAAAATGCAAGTGAAAGCTTGTGTCTGACAGCTGGACTGAGGGAAGCACTGGAGGGGCTGCAAATATTAACAACTTCTCCTTAAAATGTATATATCCCTCACACTATCTTGAAGTGAACAAACACTCCTACAGATTGCTAAACTGGGGGCTAGTGGAGTGCTGTTCTTGTACACTTCACTGCAAGTTTCTCCAACTGGTTGTTCTGCTTCAGTTATCAATCAATACAATTCAGCACTTTAATTACAAGCTGCAGGAAGATATTAGCATCTTTCCAGATTTGGGCTGGAAGAGCCTCCTTAGTTTGTTGTTTTTTTTTTACACCTGTCAAATTCCCAGCATACAGCTCACCTGCAACGTAGCTGTGTCTTCTTTTCAGTGATTTGTGGCTCTCCACCAAAGGTGGAAGGTAGGTTTCTTTCCAAGAATGCTTGTACGCGTTCCTCAGTCCACATTTCTCTTTGGACTCTGTAAAATGCCGGTTGCTGCCTGGTACGGACTGTATCATTGTCTAGTTCCATATTTTCTTTTTGATGAGGAATATCAAATACTGGAGACAACAGTAGACAAGGTGACTGAAATACCTATTAAAACCAAAACCAATAACAAGCATATGACATATGTCCACCCCAGCATAGCTCCTGTGAAGCCAACAGCTACAGCAAGGATAAGCAAGGCTCTGCAGACTAAAATCCTTGGAAGGATGCTGCTGTTAGGATCGAGCAAACTGCCAGAACATTGAGTCCTTCTGGAATTTGTCTTGATTCTGCTCTGTAGGAAAGACCAGCATGGATGCCCTCCATTATGGGATCCCCAAAGTGGGTCTGTGTTAAAGGAAGAAAATACATTGCGTCTCCATAAACCTATCACAACTGAGAAAGAGTTTGAACTCTCCTTGTTTCCAGTGCTGGAAAAAAAAGGCTTAGATTGCCATCCAAATCAGAGGCCATACCATGCCACAGTTTGCAGTAAAAAACTGGTATTTGATACCATTCAGATTTTTAAATGCCCCAAAACTTTCACTCACATTCCTCAGCATTTAAACATCAGGAAGATCTGAATTCAACCACTACTGCTCTGATTAGGTAAGATGTAAGCTCCTGAAGTGATTATTGAGTAAGAAGTCCAGTGAAAAAACAGATGTAAACTGAAGTTCTCATACTGACAGCTGAGGCAGAAAAAAAATTCAAATCCAGAGTTATCAACTGAAAGTACAAAGATTACATAGGAAAAAGGCTGTGCCATGTGGAAAGGCAGTTTTGACAGAAAAAAAAAGAAGGAAAATGAGAAGCATAAAAAGGCAGTAAGTGAGCAGAAAGTCTAGTCAAAATGTAATGTAAGTACCAAAACCTGGGGGAAAAAAAAAAAAAAAAGTTTTCTCCTCATTTTTTGTTTCCTGAATTGTCAAGATCTGATTGTACAGGTCTGGTGTTTTGCACCTCTGAGATATGCTGCTTCTGACAGAGCAACAGGGACCCCATCACCCTGGAGGCATTCCCACCAACACACACACCCCAGCCACTCCAAAGCACAGCCAGCAGCAGGCACGCCTCAGGCACGCTCCATTCCTATGGCACGTTTTCTCCCTCTTTTTAAAAAGGAGATACACAAAGGTCTTCCAGAAAAGTTTAAGAGACATTTTGTTCATTAGCTCTGCATGCTCAGTACAAGTCGCTGTTTGAGCACAATCCCTTTTTTTCAAGGTAAAGTAACACAACAAAGAAAGCTAAAAAGAAGCTCGAGTTTGCAAACTGAAATCCAGGCAGACAGGGATACAGCAGCACCAGCACAGCTCCCTGCACCTCCACAGTCCTGGAGACCCCCAGGGAATGGAGCACTCCAGTAAACGGTCTTAGGCTCACAGGAGCAGCACTGCGGGCACCTGACAACACCTTGGCCTCGCTGAAGGCCCTGGCAGGTCAGCGTGGCCTGCTGCCTTAGGTCAGCGTTCTCATAGATTTTCCTATTTTACCTAAAGCACGCCTTCGAGGAGACAAAAGCCGACCTCAGGAAAACGCCACACACGGGCTGTGCCGCCTTAATTTTAGCCGGCGTGGGCAGAAACACCCCACAGCTTCGCACTCTTCGTAACACCGAACGCAGACACCACGCAGCCCGCCTTTCCCCGCTCTCGCGAGAGCTTCCCCGCCCCCGCTCCGCATCGCCTCCATATTGGGGCATCTCTGCCTGCGGCACCTCAACTCTCGCGAGAGCGGCCGGACCGAACCAGAGGGCCTCGGCGGGGAGGCGGTGTAGCCGGCCCGGTCCAGCCCGAGCTGCGCCGCTGGGGGGCGGGTCGGGGCCTCGTCTTTCCCGTCCTACCTGCGGCGGAGTGGCTCCCTGCGGCCCTCCCTGTCGGCCGGCCCCTCTCTCACCTCCCGAGGCCGGCCCGCCCCTCGCAGCGCGGAGGAGGAGGGAGAGAGCTAGGCGTGTGTGCGGGGAGGGGGAGGCGGCGGAGTGAGGGCGGCTGAGAGCAGAGGAAAGGAAAGGAGAGGGGAAGGAGCAACCGCCCCGCGCGAGGCTCGGCCCCGGGCGGCGTGAGGCGGGGAGGGCGCGGGTGGGGCGGCGACCAACGGTCGGTGTTAGGAGACGGCGGTGTGAAGGGGCGGCGTGGGAGGAGCGAGGCGGGGAGAAGGAAGGAAGGCAGGCAGGCAGGCAGGCAGGCAGGCGGACGCTGCGCTGCTGCTGGAGGCGCTGCCGCAGCCGCGGGCACAGCCGCCCCCTCCCGCCGGGCCGGGCGGGGTGGGCTCCGCAGCCGAGATGTCTCAGGAGCGGCCCAAGTTTTACCGCCAGGAGCTCAACAAGACGGTGTGGGAGGTGCCCGAGCGCTACCAAAACCTCTCCCCGGTCGGGTCCGGGGCCTACGGCTCCGTCTGGTGAGTGGCGGCTCCGGGCCGGGTTCTGCCCTGGGCGCCGCTCCGCGCCGCTCCCCACAGCGCCGGGAGTTGCAGCGCACGACAGGTGGCACCGGGACATTTTTACAGGGGAAGATAATCGCGTCCCAGCCCCCAGCGTGATCTCATTTGGGCATATTTCGCAGTACCTTCTCGCAGTTGGGTGGTGGGGGTGGAGAGGATGCGGGCTGGCAAGGCCCCGAGCTCCGCACAGCTCTGCTGCTGTCCCGGTTTCCTTCTGGACCCGAGGACGGTCCTCGCAGAGAGGCAGAGAGCTGCCGCGTCCCCTGGCAGGCGCTGCAAAAACCATTTTAGCAGTGGCAGCGCGTCTCTGGTGCACTGCCTGCAGGAGCAAAGTCTGGGGTAGGCGTGCAGGAATAAGGAGAGCTCGGAGTTGGACTCGGTTTTTAACGCTTGCCTCATAGCAACGTTCTGCAAAATATATTGGATCGTGAAATGCAGATCAGATGGGCTACTGACATCGTTTAATCTTAAAGACGAGGTTGTGTCCGGATCGCGTTGACGTTCTGACTCAAGCGGTCGCATAGCAGAGGTGAACAAAGCAGCGCAGGCTGATGACCGTTCTGGTTTTTGCTGTCAGTGCGATCGAAGTTCTCACACGGGTGTGCAATGACTGTACGTCTGTGCTGCTGCTGTCTTGGAGCAGGCGTGCCTATTTCTTTCATTAACGTAACATACAAATTTGTATCATGACTGTCATCTGTATTTTAAGGAGTAATGCATGCTGACCTCTGTCAGTAGAAAAAGGAGTTGCTTTGCATGCGATGCAGTTTTAAAAAAGTTCTCTTCTGCTCTCGGGAAGCTCTGCTGAAATAATACACGTTTCTTAAAACTCTAGTGTCCCAACTATGTAAATGCTTGTATGTCGTAGAAGACAGAGCCTAACCGATTACAGTGCCAAGGGCGACCAATGTATGTTCTGATTTATTTATTTTTTAGTAATTGAAGGATTTCTTTCTGGTGAAAGAAGGGCTCAGTGCCCCAGCTGATAAATACTCCTTTAGCTGCTGTGGTTACGTAACTCCTTCGGTGCAATAGGAAGTAGATTTGCTCCATGTCTGCTGCATTCAGGCCGGCCCTTCATGGTGCATGCAGCCCTTTCCTCTTCTGTTCTTCCCCTCCCCGTGGTCTGTTGTGTACGTAATGCTTCCAATGTTTGTTTTCACAACCAATTACTGAAGAGTTGGCATCACGAATTTCCTGTCGTGCTGCCTCCGAACTTTCAAAGATTGTGCAACTGTGTTTGGCCTGGATTGAAGCAGTTTCAGATGTGTTGCACATGGATCTTAGCACAGTCTTTTTCACGATTTTCTTTGTGTTCTACCAAAAATGTGTTTCAGCTAGACAAGTTGTAGAGAAAAGAATTACCTGTGCGTATATAATTAACTTTGTAATGTAAAGCTCCAAACGGTGATGCAGTGTTGATGACGTTCCTAGAATGGCTGGTTCCAATCTGTTCCTCTAGAGTTTCTTCCCTGTTCCTTATCCTGTTCTGGGAAAATGTACCTTTCAGGCTTGAATTTGGAGAGCCCTCTGTTTTGGGATAGCAAACCGTGGGGCTTAAACCAGCCTTCAATGGAATGCTTAAATGCACTCCGGTGTCTGTCTGCAGCACTGTTAGGTTAGAATATAATGAGGTACTTTATTTAGTTGTCAGGATGAGAGATTTAAAAAGGAGGAGTTTCTAGAAAGTGGAGGAAAAAATAGTAAAAGAATTAAGCCTGCAAATGAATCAATTAGACTGTGCAGTGTCTGCTGCAGGCTCCTTTAAACGTCTAACTAACTTGGAACACCATGATAGAAAATCCTGACTTTATTTTTTGCAGTCAGTGGATGGAGAATGGTTTTCTGTGCCGGCAGCCAAAGCATGTGTCCTTAGTGAGGAAGTCCTTAGAGTGAAAGTTCTCGTGTCTTCTGGAGTGCTGGAAGAAGGATATTTAAACAGCCAGCTCGGGTATTTTTCAGGGCCTGTATTTAAAAACTGAAAATATGTGGGGTTGAGGTAGGGCTTCGGTGCCAAAACTTTGAGAAACGTCAGTATGTACCGATAGATCGTTCATCACTAAGCCATGTTAACAATTGTGGTGACATCTGTTGTCTGAAGTGATATTTCAATTCGTTCTTGCCGGAGTTTTGTATATTCATGCAAGTCTTCTGCATTACAAGGATTCTGTCAAAATCAGTAACAATGTCTGCACTAAAACATGTGTGGGTTACTGAAATATCAGTCTTGCATACTTCATATAAGGGAGAGGTCGATGCAGCATCTTGCATGGGAGCTGCTGGGCCGCCTGGGATGGGTGTGCGGTGAGCTGTGGTTCAGCAGGAGAATGGCTGCTGTTGGTGTCTGCAGGCAGTGTTAGTTCAGCCCCTTGTAAGCAAAGAGGTGCTCTGAAGCTTGTTGCCATCAGCTTATAAAATGTGAAGGCAAATTTGGTGTGCTCCTTGCAGCTTATTTTATTGATTTTTGTTTTTTTCTCCTACAGCTATTGCTGTACAACAGTGTTTTTGCTTTAATTGCTTTGCAGTCTCTGTTCTTTCCTTTGGAAAGTAAACTGCTAAGTCTTACTCTTGCTCAGAATCTTGCGTAAGGGTCCTTCAGCTTCTCCTGTTTGCAGGCTGTCAGGCTACAGAGCTGTTACACAACTGAGAGGTCTGCTCCTCTCCTCCATAGTTGTACCAACACTGACTGAATGTCCTGGGAGTGACGAAGGTACTGAGATGATCCCCATATTTATAAACTAGCAGAAAAATGCAGTGGGTTTAAGACATTGAACCATCACTGAGGAAATGAAATAACCCTAAATATCACTTATTTAGCAGCAGTTCCTCTGTGTACGTTTTTTTGTGCAGTGTGTCTTTAGGCTTAGTAATCCCTTATCAAGATGTGCAATGCCTCTGTACACAGGATGGGACCAGCTTCTCCAACCAGGTGTGCGGGGAACAAACGAGTTGCAGCACTGTGAGTGGGACGGAGCAGCCACACAGGTGTCAGAACATGGGAGAGGAAGGAAGGTTGGCCAGCAGTGGGCGTGCACAGAAAAGCAGGAAGCAGGGCTCAGGAAGGGAAGGATGCTGGAAAGTTGGTGTGTTAAGAAATGAAATAAGGGTGAGCATGTGTTTCCTGCAGGGAGATTTATGGAAGGAGCATCTGAAACACCTGAGATACTTGGCAGCTGGTTGAAATTCATGACTAATCACAACAGCCTGTACTGAATGAAAATGGCTGAGCTTACTTTTGTGCTAAGTCCCAGAAAACACCTCAAGTATTGTCGTCCAGTTAGTCTGAATTAGGTGTGACTGCGTATTGCAAAGCGGAACATGGAACTTTATTTTTAAAAAGTATTCTGTATTCCTGAGCTGCTGGATCTGAAATATCCATTTTGTAGAGATATGTGAAAACTTAATGTAGATCATTGGAAAGCAAGATTAGAAGATGAACACTGAATCGCATTTTCCATACGTGCAGGCTGGGTGAGGTGATTACTAATGGGCATTCTTGTGGGCGGTATGGAGTAGCTCCAGTAATTCAGCCAGGGCAATTTGGTGCTCCTGTGATCTTCCTTCTAGCTATATTTTCATATCCTTCCAGAAAGTTCCTTGTGCTGTGTGTACGGATATCCCTTATACAGAAGGAGATGCCCTTTTCTGTCACGTGTGGAGGTTTTCCCATTCCTTTGCAGGACCTCAGGGAAGAACTGCTGTTGGTAGAAGCAAGTCCGTTATTTTATTTTCTAGCTTTAGTTCTTGCAATCATAATACAAGAAGTTCCTTGAAACTGCAACTTTGAGATAAGTCATCTTTCTGCAAGTGAATTCATATTAATTTCAGTTAGCTTTTTTTTTTTTTTTGGTCTGTGCAATTGTGAGTTTGTTCTAGAGTTACTTTTGTATTTGGCTTTGGTCCTGTTAGCTCAATCGCTTCTTGCTTTGTGATTGTAAATGTAACCTTTCCTTGCCCCTCCGTGCTGATTGAAGGCCGGCACATCCTCGCTCATTAGTGCCCTGTGTTGGACTGCAGAAGGAGACTTAACAAATGTCCTTCTCCGAGTTTTTCACTTCCACCCTTTCCCCATGTTTGTAATCTTGTATCAGTATAACCTCAATTTCACATCCTGTTTCTGTTCCTCCTTCCTTTTTGACAAGCCAAAACTAGTTTTAGATAATGGCATTGAAGACAAGAAGAAGAGTGATTTGATTGCTATCTGAGTGCCTGCTTTTCCTTAGGTCTCTAAATATGCAGCTCTGAGCTCTGGAAGGTTCTGTGCAGCGTATCAGGCTGGTCACACCTTTCTTCCGGTGCTGAAAGCTTTTGTTGTTTCACGAGTACTGGGCTTTTCCTTCTGAATTTTGTCAGTGAGGAGATTATGGAAGAGCTTCAAGGAATGACACTGCAGTACAAAGTGTCTGTTATGTGCGCACACAACAAGTTATCACACAACTGGCATTAGTTTTTATGCATTATAAGGAATATTGTTTTAATGTTTCTGCTAATTTTAGTAATGTACAGTGAAGTTTCACTTATGCACGTACTTTTTTTTTGTAGCAAGCGCTTAGGATTGGATGCAATATACCTGTGAGGTTTGTTTGAGATGAATGAGCATCACTGGTGATTTCTCCTAGCAGCGATTTTTGTACGGACTTAAAACCTTAAAAGATGGTATCTTCAGCACAGCAAATTATTTTGTTATGAAATGTTCTTTATGAGAATAGGCATAAGGATATGGATAGTGTTTATAAGTATTCTTCCTCTCTCTAGAGTTTTGTTGCCCTGTTGACATTTGAAATCATAACTATGCTGTAGGCAGAAGAGTCATAAACATTTCTTTCTTTTTTTTCCTGCAAAATTGCTTTTTAAAGGTACTATCTTCCCTGTAGTAAGTGAACTAAATTCATCTTAGAAATGCTTTCAGTACGACCCAACATGTGTATCAATGTGTGTGAATTTGCAGTCAGGTTGCAGACCAGGATGCCTGGACACTATTGGTGGTGGAGAGAGGGAGAAATTGAATTGGCCACGCGACTCAATCCCTGCACAGTTGCTATCTGGAGTTGCTAAATGGATTTGAGGGTATTTATAAGTGATTTGTTTTGACAGTTTGATTACTCTTTGTTGTAGTTCTGCCTTTGACACAAAAACTGGGTTGCGAGTGGCTGTAAAGAAGCTGTCCCGGCCATTTCAGTCTATCATCCATGCCAAAAGGACCTACCGAGAGCTGCGGCTACTGAAGCATATGAAACACGAAAATGTAAGTTGGAGGAGATGATATGAGAAGTTGGGCTATCCAGCACGACTGCATTCAAGGCTGATTGCACAGGTTTTTCAGATAGTAAATACTCAGCTTGCAGTAGTCCAGTGAATCATGGTTGAAGGGTTTTTTTTCTTGCATGTCATCATGTCAGAAAGAGTTGGAGCACTTGTTCACCAGATTCCTGTAGATAAACAGGGACAAAAAAGGGGAGGGGAAGATATCAGACGTCTGTTCTTGCAAGCTATCATTTCACCAACAAAGCAGACCATGAATGGTTATGCTAAGCTATGCTATATGCTGTCTAATCATTTTTTCTGTTTAACTTCCATTTGCTATAGAAACTAGTTGAGCAATTCTCTGTGTTTGTGGCATTAAGACACTGGCATACTAATACTGTGTGCTGTTAGAGCAAATATTGCCTGCAATTGAGCAAAAATTCTCTAGCCTTCTGTAGAGCTGTTAACGTCAAGAGGGAAGGAAGGCTCTTAATTTTTGTACAAGTGAACTCCAATGTAGCAGAAGGAAAACACTGTTTTGGAAGTGGACTGAGCAAGCTTAGTGTTTCTAACACAGCAAGCAAGTCCAGTTTTGATGGAGGATTCTCCCTGGATGGTTGGATGAGAACTTCTTTTGTGGCTGTGGTGGTTGTGTGCTGTGGCTTCTTACTGCCGCAGCGAGCAGATGGTGTCCCTTGAATCTTGTTTGCGTTGTCGGTGTGGCTGATGGGGCCTTTTGGTGCGCACACACTGCACTCAGCAGTGCTTCCTCAGTGCCTCTATGCGATGTTGTTATCTTGGTAACAGAGGTAGCAATCGATCCTGCTTAATATCCATCCCCCAAAGTTTTTTTTTTCTGTACCTTTTCTCATACCTGGAATATATTCAAAGCTTTCCTCTAGAATTGTTTGGAGAATGTGTTTGGATGCATTTCTACATCAGCGCATCAATCCGTTTTGTCCAAGCTAATTAGGTTAGATTTCTATGATTCTATAATTACACAGTGGGGACTAGCCTGGTGCTACAGCAGTTCTGTGTCTGGTGTTCAATAATATTTTTGATTAGTGTTGCAAATTGCATATTAGCTTTGAGAGTAAGAGATAAGATGATGATGTTTGAATTATTCGTATATAGAAGTGTTTATGATTGGTTCATCATGCCGTGGGAAGTTTCTCTGGTGTATGGGAACTGCTGAGTCACGGCCTGAACCTCTGATTGATCACCTGAGGTGAGCCATGAGTCAGCCAGAGGAGCACAGCTGAAGGCAATTCAGCTGTGCTGCCGGAAGGGGTGGAGCCTGGCTGCACCCCTCCTAGACCTATTGAAGAGCTGGCTGCCAGTGGGGAAGGGTCTCGTCTGGAGATCCCTCCTTCTGGTGTTTTGTGGTGAGCCCAGCATAAAGGTAAGCCTTCCATTTATTCTCTCTTGTTATCATAGTCCACTTTGCCTACCTCTCTTGTTTATTTTGTGGTTGTAACATCTTGATATCCATTGGTTATACACTCTGGGTTGTGGTATGAAAATCCTGCAGATGCAGACATGCTCAGAGCCAGGTCAGGCAGGCTGGTTAGTTCAAGTGAGCTGACTATTCAGATCTCAGTTTGGAAGTAGAATACACTGCTTTGCGTGACTCAGAACACTTCAGTAAATCTGGTAGGTATGGCATTTTAAGGATCTTGAGCAAGGCTGGTTTTCTCTCCTGTATGTAGGCTGATTGTGTTGATCTTGAGCAAATAAATCGTCCTGTGGAGCAGTCAGGCATGGCTGTGTTATACTTTCAAGCTCCAGAAGGCCTCATTAGCTTGCATAAAGCAGATTACTGAACAGATGTGAGAGTGAACTTTGGTTTGGTGTCATATGAAGAAATTAACAATCTAAAATTCAAGGCAGAAATTCAGTCCGTGGGTGACCAGCTTCATTAGAACTGTGTCAGTGATGTGCTACAGAGTAAATGTATTTGTTTGTGAAACTTGTCAGTGAGAAAGATATGGATAGCTCAGTAGTGTGCTTTACACTGTAGCGAGATGAAAATGGTAAGAGAGGAAATGGAAATCTTGGTAACAAAGTCAGTTTTTGGCTTTTTCCTGCTAAACTGGGAGGACAGTGTTGTATATTTTCTGCAAACGTTGGTATGGAGGAGTCCACGGGACAAAGAAAGCGTAAGAGTTGTTTTGCAGCATGCATGTTAATGGTAAGAGGTTGATTCTGTCATCCTTGACAATTGCAAATGATGGGATAAAATTGTGCTGAAAGGGAACCTTGGCATCCAGCTCTTGGTTTAACATGCACACTCGAACCATTGCTGAGGTTACTGAAATGCGTGCAGTGTGTACGAATCCAAGGCAGGTGAGATGCAAGCTTAAAATAGGAGGAAGAAGCCTGTACCTTTATTTCATATTCCTAAGTTATGCTATGCTGTTAAGAGAATGATAATAACTTTAAAAGCAAATCTCAGTGAAAGTTTCAACAATTATGGACCAGATGGATTTTCAAAATGAAATGTAAATGACCTAGAAGGTAGTTACAGGGTAACAAGGTATAATCATGCATTTCCATGAGGTAACACATTCGTTGCCTTTTGGTCTCCGTTGCTCAAACAGTGTAGCTTGAAAATGAGGGGTGGAGTGGAGACTCTCAGGGCAGCAGATATAAATGGCAGTGTGAAGCTGTCAGCTCTTGGTGAAATTTGGGTCTGTACTGCACTGAGATGTTTTTCTGACTTATTTCACTTCTACTTATTTTCCAGTGTAGACATTTATTATTTGTTGCTTGCATTAGAGATCCTTGCTGTTTTTCTTCCTCTGCTCAGTGCAAGTGAAAAAAAGGCACCTGCTTCTGATTTGACGTGTAGTCAACAGCATAACTAAGAACCAAGCAGGAAGCAAACTGATCTCTGCCTGGTGTTTGCTCATCCGTTTATTTCCCCACCAAACTTTAGCTGGGTTTAAAGAAGGTATTTTTAACCAGTACTGACACTTGCCTTTTATTGACTTGGCTTGCTGTGGCTCCTGCTTGATGTTTTAAGTGGATGATTGGTTTGAAAGACAGCTGTTATATTTTGGCTGTAATTTTTTTTTTACTTAACATTAGAATGCTTGTTTCTGACCTTGTATGAATACTGATTTGCTTGCATCCAAATGGTTCATGTAGTTGGAAATGAAAGTCTATCTGTTCCACAGAGGACCTTATTAACTCTATCATTTACGTGATCAATGTATTTCATGGCTTTTTCACTTTGCCTTTCCAGGTGATTGGCTTGCTGGATGTGTTCACCCCTGCCAAATCGCTAGAAGAATTCAATGATGTGTAGGTAACTTCTCTGAAAGTTGCAACAAAACATCTTTTGTATCTTCCCACCCTCTCCCAGGTTATTGTAGGAATTTTGCTGCCTTAATTTGTCTGCCATTATTTTGAATCAGCTGTGAAATGCAACCGTATTCTAATGGACTCTTTCAGCTTGTTCTCGTGTATTTTGTTGGCCAGTGCTGCAGGAATCAGCACACTGATCTGCTGCATTATTTAATGAGCTATGAACTATATTTTATTCGGTAAAATGCCGAGGAGGCTGCCGTGCTGCTGGAGCTTTGTAAGGAGTTCTTATCCTAATCACGCTGAAGGGATTGCTTCATCGCCTGTGTTTCCTTTTGTTGGTAGGTACTTGGTGACACACCTCATGGGAGCAGATCTAAACAACATTGTGAAATGCCAGAAACTCACAGATGACCACGTGCAGTTCCTCATATACCAGATTCTTCGGGGGCTGAAGGTACCTCCTTCCGTCCTGCCTGAATGGTGATAGCTGCTCAGCGGGAAGCAGAGATTGTTGATGAATGTCATATCCTTAGAATTTCATATGAACACATAGAGGGGCCTCTGCTCCTAAGTATTGTAGGATAGCCTGTTGTTGTTTTCTCCTTTCATACCTCTTTGGGGCTTTGTATCAGTAAAGCTATGTATGATTTCAGAAGATGCCTACATGTGTTCCTGTGGACAAAGTCTGGAAAATATGATGTGTGCTGTCCTTTAATCATCCACGTCTGTGTCTTCAGTTTGGTTTTCTTACTTTGTTCCACTCCTGGCAGTAGTGCTCCTGGATATTCCTAAGGAGAGACTGAAAGTGAAACACTGATGTACTTGCAAACTCTGTAGATGCTGTACTTGGTTCCTCCTGCAAACAAGCTGTAGCTTATTTTGTGTGTTGGGTGGGGTGGGACAGTGTTGTTTAGTGAGGAAATAAGAAGAAGGCTGTTTGAGCTGTCATGTAATCCTTGTTGTTTTGCCCTACAGTACATCCATTCAGCTGACATAATACACAGAGTAAGTATTTACTCTAAGATTACTTCCTATACTGAACAAATGTCTTTTAAAATTGTAATGAGAATCTTACAATGTAGCCTCTATTGAATCAAGAAGAGATTTTCTGAGAATTATTTCAGTGGAACAGTGGAGGTTAGTAATGGTTCTCCTCATCCTTAATTTCTGTTCCTACCTCTGTTTGGTTTGTTTCTGAAATAGGTTCTCTGTTTGTTAAATATTATACTGCTACACTGAGTGCTGTAGATACCTAAACATGCATTTTTGCTTGTCTCTGACACCTCTGCAGACAGCAAAAGATAGAGCTGGTTCTGGGATAAAATTATTTTTCTGAATGTGGGGAGTTGATGTTGAAAGCCATGTAGAGAGTTGATTTTTCAACCTGAATTTACATTTTTATTTACTTTAGATGTTTGCAACAACTTACATACTGCCATTAATGCTGATACTGTTGTTTTTTTTTTGTTTTTGTTTTTAGGATTTAAAACCTAGTAACTTAGCTGTAAATGAAGACTGCGAGCTAAAGGTAATACAGTCATGACATATGACTAGTTTGATCATGATCTGAGTGAATGAAAGGGTCAAAGTGATTTTTCATGGAAATACTTCTGTGGACCAAGCTAGTTGTGTCCTTCTCAGACATAAAAGGTTGTGAAGATGCTTATAGAGAATTCGTTTTTCTCCTCTGTGTGTTCACATGGTTGTATGTTTTTTTGTTATTTTTTTTTTTTTTAAATCATCCTGGAAAAAAGAGTAGTTTATAGATGTGCTTTGGACTTGGCTATTTTCAGAGACAAGGTATCTGTGTGTGATTCTGGTGGAGAGCTGTGCTGTTCTGGCCTTGTAACAAGTCATGAAGTTTAGTTTTGTTGCAGTTGCACCATCTGTCCTCCACTCAGTCCAAGACTTGGAAGCTAGTACGAGTAAACAGCCAGATGTGGTACCACTGCAGTAATAGGTGGATGTCTCTTTTTGTTGTTTTTTTAACTCTGTAGATCCTGGATTTTGGCTTGGCTCGACACACAGATGATGAGATGACGGGGTACGTGGCTACCCGGTGGTACAGGGCTCCTGAGATCATGCTGAACTGGATGCATTACAACCAGACAGGTAATGCATTTTACTAATAAAAGGCTTCTGGGTTCCTGAGATCCTTGTGGGGAGGTGCAGGGAAGGTTCATGTTCTATTCCACTTGATTGTAAATTGACAGTTGCACTAATTACACTTCAGTGAGGGTGATCAAAAGAAGTAAGATATAGAATTAGTGTTAAAACCGCAATCGCGTATCTGAGGTATGAATCATTATGGCAGCATTTGCAACGCTTCCTTAAACTTGAACCTTTGGAACTGCAGTCAGCAAAATCTTGTCACTACTTATCCCTTTTCCTAGCACAGCAACTTCTAAAGTAAGCGAATAGAATGTATTTAGGTGAGAAGAAGGTGCCTTTCTAGGAAGCTGCTGGAAATGCATCTAAAAAATGCCTGTGGTTATGGGATGAAGAAATGCTAAAAATGCATAGAAGTATTTCTTCCTTTCTTCTTATCCATTTCTTTCTAATTATGTCCTCTTCCAGTTTGAATGGCTTCCCAGCAATGCGCCTTTCTTCTCTAGAATGCTTTCAGATCAAGCACAGAAAGGAGGGGAAAAAAAAAAAGGCAAATTTTTTCTAGTGCGTGAATGCATACGAGTCCATACAAATAACGTGCTGTTCTGATTTCACACCTTACTGATGTTGTCTTTTCTCTTTTCCTTCTATGTGTGTGTGGACCTGTCTTGTCTGTAGTGTAGTAGTTGGTGGTTGTTCAGGCAGAATTTATGTAAGACCAGATTTGTTCCTCAGAGCTGCCATTAACAAATTTCTTCCTCGATTCAGTAGGTGCCTCTGTAGCTCTTTGGTGTCCAATGCACATTACTTTCTGGGAGGAAAAGTTGCCTGATCTTGTCAGTATTGCGTTATTGGGGAAATGTTACACAGAGTGGTTATTGAGCAGTGTCAGTTTCCTTGCAGTCTCAGATTGTTTCAACACTGTGAGATTATTGAAGCGTAAAGTTGGTTGCAATTGTTGGGTAGGGTGATTCTATTGAGGCTTTATTTTTCTGCCTTATGATTTTTTTTTTATTTTGTTCAGTTGATATTTGGTCAGTGGGATGCATTATGGCTGAACTGTTGACTGGAAGAACGTTGTTCCCTGGTACAGACCGTATCCTTTACAAGTGACATATTTTCCTGAAATGGAAGTCAGAGGTTTTCTCTTCGTCATACTTCACAAGGAAACAAGTTTTGTGGTGTTTGGTTGTTTTTTGTTGTGGTTGTGCTTTTTAAAATTTATTTATTTTTAACTACCTGATGGCTTCTTTTACTCACAGTGTGATGGAGTTCTCAATTTTGCTTCACGTGGAATCACCGCAATGTGCGAGAGGCAAACCTGTTACGGTTTATTGTCTGTTAGCATCACTAGAGTAGATCATTTCTGGGAATGAATTTCTTTTAAATGTTTTAAAATTCATTCAAATCCATCTCTTTTGAGTTTGTAGGAAAATAATTGCTCGGAGTGGTGTGTTTGCTGTGAATCCTCTCATGCTTCATGTTTGTAGGAAATGTGAAGCGCCCCTTCTGGCCTCTCTTCTGTATCTTGCTGCTATGCTATGAAAGCAGCAAATTTGCAGACTTTAGTGCCAGGGACCTTATCCCAAGTCACTCTGAAACATTTAGGTTCTACTGCTGTGCATGTAAACAGACTGTAGCTTTCTTTGATTACATGCTTGTACGGCTTGAGAACACAAGCATGGAAAAAATCTTCTCAAAATCATTTTTTTTTATGGCATTGAAGGGAGCTTGGTGGGACACTGGCGCGTTTCTGGGGCCAGTCACTTCATTCCACAGGAGATCAGAACTGAGACTTGTTCTACTAAGAACAAACTTACAGAGTTAACTAACTTCTGTCGGGATTTTTCACTGCCTAAAAGGTGGAGTTCCTTTGTGAAAGGCAGTGCTATTTCCCACCCCTTATTGAACTTAATTCTTTTAACTACAGATAGTTTATAAATAGCAGAAATTATTAAAATTATTATTTCTGAATTGAAATAGATCGGATTAAAAGAAAACTGGTGTTGGAAGTGCTGGCCTTCTGTGTACTGTGTCACTTCTAGAAAGCATTCAGGTTCCAAGACTGTGGAAAAGGGAGCAGCTCTCATTCCAGCTTTAAAAGTCTTTAACGTTTTAACATTTCCCTTTTCAGTGTGCTCTGGCTTCATCGTTCTTCTCTTTTTATGCCCATCTTCTTATCTCTTCCTAAATTTGTTGAACTCTCTGTACTCCCCTGTTTAGTTATCTTGGCTGTGTTGTTGAGAATAGAAGCAGAGCTAGCATGGAAGTGGCGAAATAGCACAGAGTGAGTTGCCTTATTTCTACCAGCTGACTTAGCATTTGTAATTTGGTATAAGCAGGTTTTCTTCAAGAAGAAAAATAATCAAAAATTGCTGTACCAGCCAAGGCCTTTCAGCTGCTGATACCATTGCACCCCATAACAGTGCACTTTAAATTTAAAAAATATTGCTACTTGCAAGTAAGCCATTTCCTGGTAGGATTTGTAACATGTAAGAAATGCTTCACAGCGTGTTCTTGATGAATCGAGGAAAATTCTCAGGCTTGGCACGTAGCTGTTCTGTTCTCCAGCTGGAATAGGCAATAATACTCACAGTGCAAAATAAAGGAAAATAAGTTCTAAATGACTTGCTTTGTCAGATTAGAATAGTTGGCTGATTCCTGGCTCCCTGAGGATGTGTGCTTACAATTCTTTACATTGAACACTGAACTTCTTTCCTAAATTGTGGTAACATTTTTTATTTAAATGCTTTTCCTGTTCTGAATTGGTTTGGTATAAGAAAAAACAGCTCAATCCTTTTCCACTGTTAGTAAAATTTTGTAGTACTGTAGTTCTTAGAGTTTGCATAACGGTTCCCCACTTCAAGTAGCGTGCATGCTGTTTGCTCCTGAGGTTAGAATGTCAGTGGAGTTGTTTGTGCGTGCAACACTTAGAAGGTCTGGGAAGGCAACGAGCTTTCAGCTTTCTCTGCAGCTCTAATGTCTGAAACCAATCAGAAGTGACTGAAAACTGACATTCTGGTTGCTTTTTGGTCCCATGGTGGTGATTTTCTAATCTATATAGCCTCACATTTCCAAAATGAAAGAGAAAACAGGCTGAATGGATGGTGTCTTCAGCATGTCAGGACAGCCCTCTTCCTGTTTGAGCAGCTCTGTGTTTGAGATGCGGTCCCATCTCACCAAGGATGGGGCAGAGGTGATGTGACGTTACTTACAGTCCCTTGGGTGTTTTTGCAAGGCCTGGAGAAGCACCCAGTGCTTGTAACGGGTTTGCTTTCTCTGGTAAGTAAAAAGATGTATTCAGAAATGATCTTCAACTTGTGTGTGATGGTTATACCTCTGACGAGCTAATGCCAAGTTCAGTTTGAAAGATTTGTCTGTAGAGTTTCTGAATGTGGCTGTCCTCAACTTAAAGCAATGTTTTAGATGCGCTTACAAAGTAACTCTGCTGTCAATAGAGGCTGAACTTTGCAAAATTGTTACGGTATTTCTAACTTAACCTTGAATGTAAACTGTGTCCTTCCTTCTGTGGTCTGTGAATGGAAACATTTGTGTGAAAGATAAATTTCTCATATTGGTAACATCTCAGCAAGGAGGTGCGGGTGGGGAGCAGGGCTGAGGGAAGATGAGTGGCAAAAAACAGGTAACAAGAGTCAGTCCCTGGGGATTTTAATGCCTAGCACAGCTGGAGGCTTCCTTTCTGTTACAAATGTATCTGTCATTAAAAATATATGTTCCTGATTACTTCTTTTTACAGCTCTTGTGATACAAATAGTTCATACAGGTAAATATGCAAGTGGACCTCGACAATTCAACTTGTGTTAAAATGATAATGCACAAATAAAAAAACATTCTGTACCAGCTTAGCCAACTTCATGTTTCTGTTTTAAGTTGACTGTATTCCTTTTAAGCTAACTCTGAAGAATATAAATATATATGCAGATTTGTTCAGTAGTGTAGGAGCTCCATCATAACCAACTAGTCTGAAATTGCACTGTGGTGCACCTTGGCTTTGCCTGTGCTGGCAGTTACACCAACTTTTGGACGTGGCTTTGCCTGGAAAAGCTCTTGTCTTGATCTGCCTGCTGGTGATGGTGGATGGAAGATGGCTTTCTAAGTTTCAGAGTCACTGAGACTTACCAGATTGTGGGTGTACTGTGGTGATGGCATTCCGGGTTTGCATGCTCTACTTTTCTTCTCCATGCACATGCTTTTTTAATTTGCTTTGTATTTCCTAAGTTTGTTTTCTTGTCTGTAGTTGCTTATGGTCACCAGAATGCTGTAGGCCCTGTAGTTTGGCAGGTTGTAGTGGCAGATGTTCAACTAGATGCAGTGCTTTGGTTTTGGCATGCCTGTGGCTGTGTGAATTACACATTCTGTGTTTTCTTGCTTATCTGAGAAGATGCTGAAGTGTAATACGCAACATCTTCCTATAGCATGCTGTCCTTTGGGAAGGGCCGACAGCAAACTGAGCAACAGTGCTACTGGCATGCCTGATATATTAAACACATTTTAAAGAGCTCAGATATAGAAGCCAAGGTATGGGATGTAACATCGGAGGTGTGTTGGTAGTCCTGTGCTTGCACAACTGTTTCTTGCACAAGAGTCAGTAAAAACTATTAAGACTGTTCTAAGTGGCACTAAGGAAAAGCCAATTTGAGCGAGCTAATTATAGTCTGCTCATTCTCCTGCATCAGTAGTTATATTGATCTCATTTTAAATGTTGATACTTAGTTGACAATTCAACAGATGAGTTAAATCCAGATAGATACATTGGATTTACTGTTATGGTTTTAGTGTTTGAGTAGGGGAAAGTTGGCCAAGCTGCTGGGTAACTGGGAAATTAGTTCAGGTGTTCTGACCAAACACTTCGGGCTTTAATGTTCTGTAAAACTTTAGCTGGAGACTGCTGAAACCTTTATCTCCTAATGTTGAAGTGTTGGTAATTTCCTTCATGTACAGTTTGCCATTATCACAGGAACTTTGATCTGTTTTAAAAAAATCAAGCAAACAAAAACCTTCCCCAGCTCCCATTTCTAAAAAACAGTCCCTTGGTTTGGTAGGGTGCTTTTATGTAAGTAGAACTCCTTCACCATCAGACAATTTTAGAAGCAAATGTAGAGCTTTTCCAGTATGTGAGTTAAAAGCTTTTTGAAGGAGTAGTAACTGTATCTGAAAACATCAGGAAGGCATTGATCCTGGGAACAGATACTGTCTAGAGCGGGTAGATTGTGCCCACTGAAGATGTATAAAGAGCAATGTAATTCTGAGGACAAACATAAATGTTACAGACAGTCTGGAATCACAGGTAGCATTTGAAGGGCTGCATGCAGGTTAATTCAGAGAAAGGGGATGATCCTTTAAGTAGTTTTTGAAAGATATCTTTTCCCTGTATTATCTTGAAATTTGACATAATTTTGTATGTCTTGTGTTTTCTCATCAAGTGTATGTTTTGTCACATATCCTGAGTACTGAATGTTCTCGCCTTTCTAAGAGGGCAGCTCGGAATGATACGTGGCTCCTGGAGGCTCTGCTCTGGGTAAACCATTCTTGGCACCTTCAGAGTTATGAGCCAAGAGCCCTTTCCACAGAGGCTTTACACCCGAGCCCCCTCTGCCCATTGGCGCTGCAGAGCCCTCACCAAGCCGAGGGGCCTGAGGTGCTGCACCAGAGCTTCAGTGCTGGGCAGAGCCCGGTCACTTACACACTTAGGAAGCAAGAAAGTGGCTGAATTATCTTGGAAGGTGTTCACAAAAGGCCTTTGCTTTCTTAATGTTAGTGCCTACCCTTTTCAGCCTTCTGCTTCACTTTGTCCGTCACTAACGGCCTAATCGTGCTGACTGCTGCTACTGGGGGGGCTGCAAGGGCAAGTGTGTGACCTGATTTCTGCCGGGGGCAGAACGCTTTGACGTCTGCCTCGCCGTGGGTAGGGATGCTGTGACCAGCACAGTGCATGCAGTGCATCTGTAGTCAAATTGTTCAACCCTTTTGATGCGGACAGAGATGTTACAAGCGGGCACTTGTTTTTATTTTTATTTTTCCAGGAGGAATGAATACAGTTTACTTAAAATAGCTTTTCAGTTGAGGCCTTGGCAGACACCAACTTTCAGTATTATGAAGCTGATGTTTTGCGCTTTTCATTTTGATTTGTCCCAGCATTTTCCTTTATGGTCCATCATTAGATATTGATCAGTTGAAGCTCATTTTGAGACTCGTTGGAACCCCAGGGCCTGAGCTTTTGAAGAAAATCTCCTCAGAGTCTGTGAGTTGACGCTTTGATTGTAATATCTGCCCTATCGGAAGTCCCAAGTTTGTGTTTTGCCCTCCCGTAGTCCGTCTGTAGTATGTGTTGGGATCTCTCTTCTGTTGTTTTTCTTTACTTCTGGATGGCTTTGAGTTCATACGCTGTTTGCATCTGCTTTTTACTCCTCTTTACTCTGCCTGTGGTATAATTTCTTCATTCCTTATTCTTTTTTTACTGCCTCATAACTTTTTTTTTCAGTTTGTGGGTTTATGCTTCGTGATCCATGGTACGATCAGATGTTGCTGGGGAGGTATTTCTCATGGCAAAGAACTTGAGGCTTCTCTCAGTTGTTTCTCCAGATTGTGTACCATGGATCTTTCTGGTGAGGGAGATGGAATGAGAGCAGTGTGCTATCCTAAACATGCACAGTGCCTTCTGTAGCATGATTAATTTCTGAAACATTGCTGCAACTGCCTTGGGTTTTGTAGTGCAAGACCTGCAGTGCCTTTTAGGTACTTCTGGGTGTGTGGGGTCCCTTTGTCAGGAGAATCACGAACTTCCTTGCCGAAGGGTGACCTCTGTGTTCAGCTGTACTGCCATTTTTATATGATTCCAGTCCTGGGTTGAGAACTTCTGCAAAGACAGAATTAAATGACATTTAGCGTTAAGCATTTCTGAATGTGATGTGCCTAAAAGTTAGAGCAAAGGATGGTGTAACGCTGCAGACTAACAGGGCAGCCCATAGTGGGCACTGGACTTGTTTCCAGGCAGCTGGCAGTGTACTTCAGCAAGTTGCTCACGGCTGTGTCTGCTGAGTAACGGGGGATCAGCGTGGTGGAAAGCAGCAAGATCATTCTGTGCTGCATCTCATGTTCCTTCTCACATAACACTGACGGTAAATCTGAGTGTGAGTTAGCTTGGACGTACACTTCTGTGCAAGTTTGAATGCGTCGGTAAATGTACTGAATGTCACATTAATTTAAGAAAGCACTGGGGTGTCTCTTGGAAGGATAGAAATGATTAACCCAGGTCTCTGGGTGCCTGCAAACCAGCCCTGGGGACTCTGACTGGTATCGAGGTATTTTAGGTACAGCAGATTACTGAGAGAGAGCAGCTTTAAAGGATGACAAGGTTAAGCAAAAGATTAGCTTGTATGTGTAAGACTGAAGTGTCTTCTTTTAATACCGTGCAATGAAAGTTGCTCTTAGGTTCAAGTCATGAGTTTACTTTAAAAAAAAAAAAAAAAAGAGTACTGTTTCTACTACTCTACTATTTTTTCCACTGTACAGAGATAACAAAATTATTAAGAATTTGAAGGCCTTTAATGTGTCACTGGAACAAATTCTGTATTTTTCTGCTGCTTTACTTTAGTATTCTCTTACTTTCTCCATTCTGATCACTGACATCAACTAACTCTTGTCTTATGCAATGCTAATGTTTTGCTAATCTTGCGCTTATTGCCTTCTGTCACATCTCCCACATATCAAAGTGCATTTGAAGCTGTTTAGGAGGTGTCAGTTGTAAGCTGCTTTCACTACACACCACAAGGAACTTAAATACTTTCTCTGCAGGAAGAAAAAAATGGCAACCAGAGTATAGGATAAGATTTTTATGTTTTTGTTCATTTTCCTGAGGCTTTTTGTAGCTGCAGCAGCCTAGGACAGTTTTCTGAGGAATATATTCAACCAAATGAAATGTCTGCTCTGGTGGCTTAGAACTGCTGGGAAATGTGAAAGCAACCTTGTAGTGCAGTGCTGCTAATGGCAGGCAGAAATGCTTCTGTACTGACGCTGTTACCAACTGATCAGTAACTCTACATTGCCTTAAGTGTTCAGTTGTGCATTTGCTAAGCTTTCACAAGTATTTGGGAAAAAAGTAATTAGTGGACCCTGCCTGTTTGGCTTGTGCCTCGTGGTTTGCAGAAGAGATTCTTTGTATGCAGCTGTTTTCTGTTCAGAACGGTTTTTGCACTGTTTCTAACAAAGCCCTTGACTAGGCACTTAAGATATTAACCAGCTTCAGCAGATCATGCGTCTGACGGGAACGCCCCCTGCGTATCTCATTAACAGGATGCCCAGCCACGAGGTGAGCCCTGAGCAGATGAGGGGGTGGTTGGCAGGGCAGGTCCCCACTTGCAGTGTTTGCTGCCTCTGAAAATGATAGGCTCGCATGCGACATGGGGTGAGCCATTAACTGCCTGTTCTTCAGCAACGTTCTTGTACTAAGTGAAGACTTGAGATTGGACAGTGCATACTCAACCACAGACTTCTGAGATTCAGGAGAACCTGGATGTGAGTTGGTTTTGCACTGTGTGAAACACATGGTCTACCAGCAGACACCAACTGCACACAGCCTCAGCAGTGCTCCAGGGCAGGCAGCTCTGCACCTCTTTGCTTTCCAGTCTTGCATGAACCTCAAGTAACGTCAGCTCTTGCTCCACTGTCCTGAGTGGCCTTTAGTTGGGAAGGGATAGCACGGATGGGCTTAGCAAGTATCAGAATAAGTACAGAGGAGGCAAAGCAAGGAGACGGACCATGATGAGCAGTGCTTCAAGATGACTGAAATGTACTGTCTTGGTGGCTGGGTGGTATTGTACTTAACAGACTGTCTATTTCCACAGGCGAGAAACTACATTCAATCTTTATCTTACATGCCGAAAATGAACTTTGAAAATGTGTTTATTGGTGCCAATCCATTAGGTAAGGCTTGACTCCTAAATGGGCTCTTCCCAAAGCTGACCTTGGCACATGTTGGCAGGCCAAGACTTTTCCTAAAGTTGCGGCAGTTGTTCAGAACAGAGATGCACACATTTTTCAAAGTTGACACAGTATGTACGGACTGTAAGGTGTGAGGGAAGAGACTGTGGGTAGTGGGGTGGCTCCAGAGAAATTAGAGTTTCCTCATGTACCTTGCACTTTTACAAACTTGCATTTCAGAATGTGTCACACAGCTCGCTATGTAAGATTCTTTCTTTTTTCTTGGTGTTTTTTCAGCTGTGGACTTGCTAGAGAAGATGTTGGTACTGGATACAGACAAACGAATTACTGCAGCAGAAGCGTTGGCTCACGCCTACTTTGCTCAGTATCACGACCCAGATGACGAACCAGTGGCAGACCCCTACGACCAGTCCTTTGAAAGCAGAGAGCTTGAGATTGAGGAATGGAAAAGTGAGTCTGGGGAGCAGGAGAGAGCCAACCTGATCCCTTTGCGGTCCATTCCACGAGTTGCAGTTTGATTAAGCCATGGTAGTTACAGGCACAAAAGCTCTTTGAAAGGGTAGATAACAGCAGGACAAGGGTAAATGGTTTTAAGTTGAGAGAGGGAAGATTTAGGTTGGATGTCAGGGGGAAGCTCTTTGCAGAGAGAGTGGTGAGGTGCTGGAACAGCTGCCCAGAGAGGCTGTGGATGCCCTGTCCCTGGAGGTGTTCAAGGCCAGGCTGGATGGAGCCCTGGGCAGCCTGGTCTGGTATGAAATGGGGAGGTTGGTGGCCCTGCAAGTGGCAGGGGGTTGGAGATTTGTGATCCTTGAGGTCCCTTCCAACCCTGGCCATTCTGTGATTCTGTATATGGAGTGAATCTGTCAACAACTGTGCACATAAGTAGTATAGTCCTTGGTAACTCCTACTGTATGCATGCAAGCACATAGGGTGGCACGGGTTGCTTACATGTTTTTCAAATGTATTTACACATTAGTGCTCTGGAAGTATCTTATTGTGCCTGTTAGTCTCTGAGACGGTTTATCCGTTATTTGAGGTTGTTAAGGTTTTGTGCACGAGGGATGTCATTAGTAGTTTCTTAAGTTTCTGACACTTTTCCCACCAGGCCTGACTTACGATGAAGTAATCAGCTTTGTGCCACCGCCACTTGACCAAGAGGAGATGGAGTCCTGAGAAACTGCTCTCTTCTCTTTGTCCCACTTCACTGTGAGGGGAAGGCCTTTTTGTAGGGACTCTCCAACTATCATTCAAGTGCCTCGCCACAACAATATTCTCCTTGGTGGAAGGGTTTTGTGTGTGTTGAACTGGGGAGGGTGGGGGGAGGGAGGAAAGCTGAGTCTATGTAAACATGCTGCATGCTCTCTTGTGTTCTGTGTACGGCCTGGAGCAAGTCTCTGAAGACCTGTTCTGACTGCTCTTTAGTCCTTCCACAGGAAGCTTCAGCTGGTTTGTGCTGCTGGGGTGAGGAGGGGAAGGTGACATTCAAAGTTTGGTTACAGTTGTTGCCATTTATCAGTTGTTCTACAACTAACCTCAAAATAAGGAAAGTTGGTTCATAGCCTTAGAGAGCCCTCTGTTTTCTTTGGGAGTGAATGTAGGGTTGAGGGATGTCCTCCTTCCATGCTACGGTGACTGATTCGCATCCAGATCTTCCTGGTACAGGAGAACGTACAGGTTTTCTGACAAATGTCTGATTCTTGGAACGTGAAAAGATTTTGTATGAAACTGTAAATATGTTTGTGCCTTAAATGAATGGGGAAAGAGGGGGAAGGAAGTCTGGAGTGGAAGTGTCTGGCCCTGCTGTTTTTCAGGGTGAAGGCTCCCAGACAGCCAGGCATGAACTCTGTGTGTTCAGGAAACAACTTTCCGAGGCAACAGCCTCTCCTTGGATTGGTATTCCATATTTTTCTCCCTCTTTCCCTCCTCTAGTTGTGCAGTTTGTCAGCATTAGCTCCCAGGAGATGGAGGCTGGAGAAGATTCTTGCTAGCCACGTTTGCGTATCTTGTTCCTTAAAAGGTGGGGTGTTCTTGCATGTCATAGCTGTATGCGCATGTAGAGCAGCTTGGTGTTTGTTGTTACATTGTGGGGGTGGCACTGGGGCAGTTAAATCATCAGTGAACTGTTCACTGAGTACCTCAGCCAGTGCCACAGAATCACAGCATCCTTCCTCTTGTGCTGCAGCTCAGCGTGAAATATCTGCCAGTGTGGAGACTGTCGAGAAAAGGGTAAAACATAAAGCATAGAAATGCACATTGTCCTTTGTTCTGATCTGGCTTGAGGAGAGATTGGGATGGAGGGCTTCTTGTGAAATCAAGTGTGAAAAATGTTCTTTGAAGAAACAACTGTGGCATCTTGTGCCAGAATTTATTTCCTGAAATTTTTTTTCTAAAGATGTTGGAATCCAAAGCAAAGAAATAAGCATGCATAAAAACACAATCTCCCTGTCGCTGTCTATATAGGTATTTATATAATATAAAACTAACATTTACTAGAGGATCTTTTTTACCCTCACAGATAAGAGCTTCTTGGCTGCTTGTTAGCAGGTGGAGCTCTGCTTGAGGAAATGGGAGAAGGGAGTATGTTTGGATACAAACGTGACAAAAATACTGGTATTTTCCAGGACTCTACGTGAACTTAATGCCCAGTTAGCTACTGGCAGGAGGGGCTCTTTCTGTGCTTTTTTCTGTGCTACAACTATGCTGTGGATCTCAGGAGCCTGATTGTAGGATTTGGGGAGGAGACTTTTTAGACATTTATCTGTTGCAGGCGTCCTGTACACGCGACATAGCAGCTGTGTGAGTGAGGAGAAGGGCTTTTGCAGTATTTTGCATTCTTGTTACCTACGGGGTGGAGAGGAACTGTTTGTAGTATTTTTACCATGTGTCTGAAGAGGTGGCACAAAGGGATGGGACACAAAAGATGAAGCCATTGATTCTTGCTAGGCTACTTTCCAGTGATCTCTTCAGGTCAACGTTTTACAAAGTCTGGGGTGAGATGAACAGGCGCTTTGTGCTCTGTGATAACGCTCTCTTCAGACCAACAAACTAGAGATAAAACCTCCCTGCTGGACAAGCAGTCCAGATATTCAAATGAAAAAATGTAGATAGACTCTGTAAACCTACAGCAGGATTATTTTTATCAGCCATTTTACGTGTAGATGCTACAGTGTGATTCCATGTGGAAATACTGCTAAAGATTTTTAAAATACAGATGCTGTGTGTATGTGTGCGTCCGTGCGTGCGAGTGGGAAGGTTTCATTCACAGCCCTGCTCTGAGGGAGCCGCGTGGCGCTCCTGCGTGCAGCGCAGTGCTGCTGGGCCGCCTGCAGTCTGAACAGGAGGATGCACTTCAAAGAAGAGATCTGCTATTTCGTTTCTATCCATGAGTTGTGTTGTAATTGGTTATGCTGGATAAGATGTCACAATACCACTGGTTAAAAATAAAACCTATTTTTCAGATTTACTGTGCTGATGGTTCTTCTAACCCCTGAACAAACGGTTTTGGAGTGAGATGAATTCCTCCCTCATTGTACAGAATCCTGTGTGGTGGAAGGGTGGGTAATGCTGCTCAACTGCAAGCACGGAGCTCGTGTCCATGGGCCCCGCACGTGGCTTCCGTAGTACAGACCTAGCCTGGAGTCTGCATGACTGCTGGACAGTGAAAGTACGTGTAGTTTTTGTTTAGCTTAGGGAAGCTGTTGTTTTGTTTTTAATTCAACGCAATAAATGAGAGTTCTGCGACTTGCCTGGACCTGGGACTTCTCACTGGTTGCAGATGTCTGCCATGTAGAAATGAGTGGGTTTGTTTCTGTCTTCAGCTGTCATCCAGTTGGTAGAGGGAGCAGGAGTGTTGTGACTCGCCTCAGTGGGGATTTTCTGACTGCTGTTGTGTGCCAGCATGACTCAATCAGAAGGACAATTAGAGGAATAATTGGATAAAGCTGTGTTCATCACACCAACAAAAGCCTCAGTGCTGCAGTGCTGGCTGTGATAGAGCAGCGCAGTCGGTGCTGATCCGAGTCAGGTAACTGCTACTGCACTCTGTTTTCCTCTGCAGTGCTGCACAGAGGTTGGGTTGAAGAGGCACAAAGAAAAGGGTGCTTGCTGTGGTGCAAATGGAGAGGAAAGAGGATAAACAAATAAATCCTAGATGGGGTTTGTCACTTCTTCGAGGGAGAAAAATCCCAAATCCTCAAAATTCCGGAGTTGTGTTTGGTTACAATATACGTTGATTAGCAAAAGACATTAAATTCAGTGAGAAGTGAATTAGGGAAAAGTGACTTAGACCAATTTAAAGAAAATAGGAAGCCTTAAATTAACTCATCTAACTACAGCTTTGCCCCAGATACTCAGAACTCCTGAACCATGTGTTGACAGCTGTGTGTGTGCAGTTGAGCAGCAGTTCTCCATGCTCATGAGGTGACAGATGAGTTACATTTGCTCCTGTCCCAACAGTTCTGGCTGAAACTCCTCTTGCTCACTGGTGTATTTATAGAACCCAGCCCATTCTGCTTTGTCTCCTTACTATGCTGTTGCTAGAGCCAGGGTTTGCTTGCATGTGTGTGTATAAGCAATGTTAAAATGCTGCCAGTAACGCAGAGCCTGACTTGTTTTATAGAACTGCAGGCCTTACCACTGCTATCTGGAGAATGCGCGTGCCAATTCTAAAATGTGTTGCAGTGGTTGCTTGTAAGCAGGTAAAATGAATCCTCCCTAAAACTGTAGTAGTGTGTTTCCCTAAGTCCCATTCGTCAGGCAGGGGATGGAGCAGAGCTGAGTGGTGGCAGAGCGTGTCTCCTCAGGCGTAGCTTAGTCACTTCCTCTGGAGGGAGGGTGCGCCCTCAGAGCTCTGCTGTAGTCGAAGCAGAGTGCTGAGCCTCTGCTCAGCAGGGTGAGTTGGGTGCTGAGCGATGGGACTGACTGCTGCAGAAACAAGGCTGGACCCTCCTGACCTCAGTACCTGCAGCTCCCAGGGTGGTCCCATCTCGGAGCAACTCCTGAGCGTCTCACTGCAGTCACGTGGATGAAGTGAAGCTCAGGCAGCCTTCTCTGCGCCCGTCTGCTGGGAAACCACGGAGGAAATCCCCGCTGCTCCCTTGCTCTTCCGTGAATTTAATGCCCTGGACTCTGTCCTGGAGCTCTCCTCCCCTGCGGCGCTGACTCGGTGCTGTGGCACGGTAACCTGTCCTCTACGCCAGGCATGACCTCGGATTCCTGATGCACCCTTACTCACCCCACCGGCAATCTCATGAGACGCCCGTGAGCCCCATATGGCACTTCTGGGGGTGACAGCCATTCTGTCCTCGAAGTCCCACCTGCGGCTGCAGGTGCGTCTGCGTTGGGCGCCTATTGGAGCACCCAGAAATACCTGCACACGGCTGAGGCGTGTCTGGAAACCTGATGCCTCATCTCCGCCATGTGGAGGCGGAGGGAGGAGGGCTGTGAGACATGTCCCTTCTCGCTCACAACAGCTGAAAGCAGAGAAGGCAACTCGCTACAGGCCTTCTCAGCAGTGCAGGGCGCCCCGGTCGCATCCCAGGGGCACCGCCAGACGCTGGGACTCTGGGTGGGTGGCAGTCCCGCAGCCGCCGGGCGATGAACATCGCAAGGAGAAGAGGCTTTTACAGACAGGAGCTGAACAGAACCGTCTGGGAGCTGCCCAGGAGGTACATTTCCCTGCACCCCGTGGGCTCTGGGGCCTACGGTTCTGTCTGGTGAGTGGGGCCCAGGGGGAGCAATGAGGGCTGGGGGTGAGAGGTGCCTCAGCACCCCCGATGAAGGGACTCTGCGTGTATGATGGAAACGGTTCATCTTCGGCTCGGTCACCACGAAGGGTTGCTTTAAAAACGATCCTGTGCCTCCTGCGGTCACCCTGACAGGCAATGGGGAGAGTCGTGTCTGGCTCAGCCCTGTGGGTGTCCTGCAGGCAGGGATGGCCTCAGATCTGAGAGGGACCTCTCAGGGTAAGGGAGTGATCTGGTTGGCAGGAAGAGGGAAACACCTGAATATCTGAGAGCTGAAGAGTTGGGCCCTGCTGCAACAAAGCAGTGGGCAGAGCTACAGCAGCTGATGCTGTGTGGTGGGGGAATGGAGCTGGGTGGCACAGCCACAGTGCTGCTTCCAGCTCCCTGTTGTAAGGCAGCAGCTGACCGGAACTTCCTGGCTGGTGGCAAATCCTGGCTGACAAGGGAGCAGCAGAGCTGCTGTTAATTAGTTACTTGGACAAAGGTACCCACAGTGAAAGCGAGCAGAAAAGTCGGATCTCATTTTGTTTACGCTGGTGAGTTGAGGAGGCTGGTGACTTTTAGCACGGGCAAATCTGAAGCAGCCCATTGTCAGTAGCCAAACAGAACCTCACTGCATATTAGGGTAAAAAGGAAAAGGAATGGAGTGTGTCCTCTTTCTTGGATGTTGGGCAAAGCACCTCTTGCTGTCCCAGAGGAATCCCCAGACTGTCTGGCTGAAGTTGGGGCTCTGTCAGTGCACTGCAGGATGCAAATGGGGACCAGAGGTTTCCTTCCCCACTTTTCTGCTTATGTGCAAGGCTGGGTCCTGAGATACCTTCTGAACCCGGTAACACTTAACTTGATATTTTGCTGTGCAGTTGGGATTTGCTGTCCTCTGCTGGGAATCACTGGGAAGCTTTTCTATCACAGCACTATTTGGAGCTGACAGCTTTTGCACATCTTTCAACAACAAATAAGGGCTGAGAAACAAATTCTGGGAGGCCAGCATGGGCTTGTTTCTTTCCCCGTTAATTCTGCAGTGATTCAGTAACTGGGGAAGTTTTCTGATGCCCCTAGCCCTGTCCCTTGGGTGCAATGTGCCACAATTACCCATGGAACCTTCATGGTACACTCGTGACCTCACCTCGAGGTCGGCCTTGGTGTCATCCTGAGCTTCCAGCTGCTCCTTAATCTCTGCTGGGAAGAACGCTGTGGGCTCTCCTGGCTGCGGCAGCAGAGTTTCCTCTGGGCTGTGCCTTATGGCAAAGGCAAAAGTAGCTCCATTTGTGCTGGGTGTTATGAAGCTCCAGCTCCTGCGTGGAGTGGTGGGGCTGGATGTGTGCTCTGCAGGCGAGACGCTGGGAAGGCAGTAAGAGGTGGCACTTGGAGGTTGGGAAATCTGCCCTGAATTCTGTGTTTGACTGAGTGGTGCCGGATCCTTCCTCTTTGTTCCTTCACGGCTTGGAGGACTGTGCTGCCCTTCTGCCAGCAGCTGCTAAAGGTCTAATGGAACTGAGACAAAATTTTCCATTCCTCTCGAGATGTTCTTCAGTGTCACTTTCAGTGCTTTCACAGCCTGGTGTGGCTCCCTTTGCCTTTTCTAGCTGAATACATTACAAAAACGCAGTCGCACCGAAGCTCTCAAAGGATGTCTGCTCTCATCAGTGATAGCTCAGAGCAACCATAAGGGACCTCAGTAGCCATGAGGGGGAAGATCGATTGCTTGATGGCATCAGAGATATCTGTTCACTCAGTGAGAGCTGCTGGTGAGCTGGACTTCTGGCAGCTATACCACAGTGAATTGCTGGTGGCTGGAAATCAGAGAAAGCCAGGCTCCTGAGATTTGCACCAAAGTATAACAACCCTTCCTTGGTGTTGCACCAAAGGGGAAGCTGTGCTGAGCGGATGTTCCCACCTATCCTACTGCATCTCTGCCCTACCAGCAGAGACCCAGCAAAACGCACCCTTTGACTGCATTGTTACAGATGGGCATTTTCCTGTTGACTCTGTTCATAAAATCTTGCCTCTGAGTGGCCCTGGAGGCCTCAGGAGCAGCGCCTCTGTTCTGCAGCTTTATGGCACAGCCCTTCCTGGACTTGGTGCCCAGAGGAAGGAGGAGCAGATGGAGCCTGGGTCTGCAGTGGGAATGGATCGCACATCTGTTCGTTAGGTGGAGAGAATCCTTGAAGAGCCTCAGAGAGAGAGAGGGTGTCACAGGATCATTCCACCCAACTCAAACAGCCGACGTGCTCAGAAGGAATAGCACGTCTCCAGCTGTGGTGGCTGTACCATGTCTTCATAAGCTCATGAAACAAACCTTATTTGCAGCCATACCTGCTTTTATACAGAAGCATACAGAAGGCTGCAGGGGAACTAACTGCGGCAGTCTGTGTTGTTTTCAGTGTGACATCCCATCTTTGCTCTGGAATACAGTGAAGAATGTTGACATACCTTCGACGACAACATCTTGCAAGCAGGTGGCAAAGAGGAAATTGCTTTGTTCCCTTTTCTCCATGACTTAAAGAAGGAGTAGGCATAATTAAAACTCATTTTGACATTCAACCATTTGAGTAATGTTGCTCTGTTAGCTCCATCTTGTTGCTACAGGTTAAAGCAAGTGTTAAAGGGAGTAAAGACTGGCACTAGTGCTTTTCTTTCTGTCCTGTCTAGTCCTCTTAGTCCTCCTGAAATCATGAGCAGTGCTTTAACAGCCCATCATGTAAAGGGAAATTCTGCGTGCGAGCCCCACTGAGTTTCAATACCAACCCAGAGAGATCAAGAGGCCTTTTCTTTTTTTTTTCTTAACCTTTTTCGGGGGGAAGTCCAGCATTAGCTCTTTTCTCAGAGGGAAATTGATCTGGTGTTGCAAAGTTTGTTAAAAACGTTTTCACATTTGCAGTGTGGAAACTGGTTTGTGTTTGTCTGTCACAGTTCCGCCATAGACAAGAAGACAGGAGAGAAAGTGGCCATCAAGAAGCTGTGCCGCCCGTTCCAGACAGAGATCTTTGCCAAGAGAGCATACAGAGAGCTCATACTCTTGAAGCAAATGCAGCATGAGAATGTAAGTATGCATTACTCACTGTTTCTGCTAAAGCAAGAGGAACTCCCCTAGGTGCGTGCCGACTCTAGTGGCAGCACCTTACCTTTGAGAGGTCTCAACATCTGCCATGGGGAGCAGTCTCAGGGCCTGACTGCTGCCCAGCTGGTGCCACATCGGCTCAGGCAGATGTGTAATAGGTGTTCCTGTGTCTTAGTAAGGGGAAAAGTAGCTGCACAGCACGGTGAGGAGTCCTCACATTCCTCAGATGGAGCTCTCAGTGCTCACGGATGTGCTGATGGAGAGCTGTTACCTGAGTTTCACATGCAAGGCAAACGCTTTCTAGATTTATGTTTGGGCTTCTCTTGTCTATCAGGTCATTGGGCTGCTCGATGTCTTCACCTCCGCCCCTTCCTACCATGGATTTCAAGACTTGTAAGTGTGGAGTTTGTGTTGCTTTGCCTAGGCTGGATTGTTGAGCACCACACATGCAGGCTTTGCAGCAGCACGATGGATCGTGCTGAGGTGCAGTTCAAAACGCAAATTGGAAAAGGGACAGACTAAAGCCAGACATCCCCAAATAACAAGGAGAAACATAAGCAGTTCCTGTAGCTGAAAGGCCCACGTGAACAGATGGCATGCCCTGTTCACAGCTGGGAGAACGTGGGATAGACAGACCAGCATAAATTACCTGAGGCATTTTGTTCCATGGTGCATGATGTGCCTTGTGAGCCACGCTGACGCACGGCGTAATCTAGAGGCTGTATCCAGAATGGGGAGAAGTGGCGTTCACCAGTCCACATGGTAACTGAACTTTGGAGATCTCCTCCTCCTTTCGCTTTGATTCTGGCTGTTCAGACACCTTGGTGTTGGTGGTCAGGTCAGACAAGCTCCTCTCACTTCCTCATCCCTGGGCAGCACGCACCTGCCTCCAGGTTTGCGGCTGCTGGCTGATACTTGGCAGCCTGCACAAAAACCATTCGCTGGTTCTGAGATGTTACTGCTGCTCATTGCAGCCTCAGCAGGCAGGCTGAAGGAACCTACAGGCTGTTTTCCAAGGCAGGGCCAAGGAATATTATAAATTTGGGAGCCAGTGCTGCAGCTTTGCAAGACTCTGTAAAACTGCACATGACACTTTGCTGCCAGGTGGACACAAGGTCACATGGGTTTGAAAATTATTATTTAAAATTAAACTAATTTGAGGTTGTTATGATTTGGAAGATCTTAATTGATATCATGTGTCTGATCTGACGGGAGGAGAAAGAGCACTTTTCAGAGTGGGCAGAATCCTATCATTGCTGCAGTTGGCTAGGAACAGCCACAGCCACCTGCCCCAGTTACACTGATTTAAACAGTCACAGGAAAACAAACCACCCAAACAACAACAAAAATAAGAACAAGGCCAGCCTGGCTCCTTGTGCTTTTCTTCTAGGCTCAGGGCTTTGTCTTACTGCCTTTTAGCTACCTGGTGATGCCATACATGCGGACAGATTTACAAAAGATCATGGGACATGAATTCAGTGATGAAAAGATCCAGTACCTGGTCTACCAGATGCTGAAAGGGCTGAAGGTAGGTGGGGCTGGAGAAACACCACTGGACTTGGTGACTCCTCTCCAGTTGGTCTTGCTTTGTCATCTCTGGGCTGACCACAGCAACAACCCCTGTCTGGGGAAGATTTGTTTTTCTGGGTGTTTGTTTGTTTTTTGTTTGTTTTAATGGCACACTGAGAAACAGGGATTTGCTCTTGAATGACTCTTGTTCTAGCATACATCAGTCCAAATGGCTGTCCTTTCATGCTAGTCAACAGGCATGGAAGCTTCCATCAGTTGTAGAGCTTGGAGTGGTTTCTCTGTGACAGCAGCTGTGCTGCTGACTTGCCAAAACCCTGAGCAATTCTGCAGTACCAGGAGCAGTGGGGCTCCTGCCGAATTTCTCACCTGGGCTGTCAGTGAAGAAGATGGAGGGAATGATTTTCTGTTCAACACAGTGAGCAAGAAATGTACTTCTCTAGCTGCCCTTGGGAGGACAAAGCAATCACTCCAAACCCTGAAATGCACAGGCAATGCCTTAACATTGCCCTCTGTAACACCCTCCACCTGGAGTTTAGAGCTGTGGTTTCTGAGTGTTACTAAGTTCACCCTAGTAACACCTTTCCCCTCATCACTGCTACCTCGAGTTTAAGTAAAGCAAGGGGAGAATAATGCCATTGGTCTAACTGGTGCAGCAAAAGTCACAATCGGTGTTTGAAACAGTAATCTGATTTCCAGTTTTGGTTTAATGATGAAATTGTTGTTTCAAATGTTAAACCATGGGGGAAAAAATGAATCAAAGTTTTCACGCCATCCAACTGACCCCAGCTCTGTCTGTAGTCCAGAGGTCTGTTTTGATAGTTTTAAGAGATTAGTTAGCTTTGCTCTGAGGCACTGTTGCCCCGTGCCCCCCTTCTGCTCTATGCTGCTTCTTTGGAGCAGCAGTGTAACCGCAAAAGCAGTCAGAAATGCAGTTGGACGCTTCAGATTGCTCTCAGGTAGCTTTCCCTCATCAGCCACTGCTTCTCCTATGGTTGTGGGCTTTACTGTGGGCTCATATTCTGGGACACGCAGTGGATGCCAGCACTGCGTTCCCACTGACTTCCTCTTTGGAACTCTCATTTCTCCGCTGGAGAAAATGCTCTTATCTGCTGGTGACCACACCGTGGCTTCTCTTTTTGTTGCAGTACATTCATTCTGCCGGAATCGTCCACAGGGTAAGTCCATATGCACCAATACTCTGATTTTGTCTGTTTAGGAGAAATGCAGCTTGGTCATAAAAATAGCAAATTTCTAAACATCGTTTTGCTAATGGCCTCATGTGCTCTGAATTCTCTCTGGCTCTGCTGCTCTCCTGTACCCAGTGCTTATTCAGATTTAGCAGAAATGCTCTATTTGCTGGCAAGCTGTGAAGCACTTTATGATTTTTGAGTGAAAATGGTTTAAGGAAAAAAAAAAGTCACTGCAATTTAAAGCTATACAGTATTGCTGTATTGGCACTGGGCTCAGGATGTTATGGGAAAGCATCCCAGGTGAGCAGAGACTTGACTCAGGCTCGCGTTGATGAACTGCAAATCCAAACATCTCACTTATTCTGGTCTCATCTGTTTTAGGACCTGAAGCCAGGCAACCTGGCTGTGAATGAAGACTGCCAGCTAAAGGTAGGAAAAATGCAGGGAGCAGGTCAGAGTGCTCACAAGCAGGAATGCTGGTGTGCAGGTGTCATCGTGCTTCCCCTGACAGCTCAATCTGGGGAGCTGAATTACACAGCAGTTGTAGTCAGCAGGAAATATTCACCTGCTTATGCAACTTGCTGAATCAGGGCCCAGGCCTTGGAATGAACATCCTGTCACTGTCATTCTGGCTGCACTGAAGTTCCCAATGACTTCCTAAATTAATGTAATACTACTGAGCCATATGGGTGTTAGGTGGATCCCTATCCCTGAAGGATAACTGGATACAGCCCCAGTTACCCTTTGGTTCTTGCTGGCTAGACCCTGAGGCATAATGGCTGTGATTCTAGACAAAGTTATTTTCAGTATATCTCTGAAGAGATTGCTTACAGCTCAGAGGGGTGACAGTCTCCCATTTGTTTTCTGTAATGTATATTACTGGGAGGGGCTTCTGTTGCCCGTAAAGGTTGGGTCAAGCCGTGTTCATCTCCAGAACTGAGAGGTCATCTCCTGTCAGCTGCCGGGTGTTGTTATAGGAAATGGTGAGTCATAGTGGCTTGTGAGCACACCTTGGCCTCCACCTTCTACAAGTCCATTAAAAAAAAATCTCATAGAATTTAAACTTAAGCTTCAAAGGAAGTGACCTTCCAGGTAGCAGCAGAAGACGCAGATCCTCTCCGCAGGGTCTCTGCAGAACAACCAGCTCTGCAGCTGGCTTGCAACTTGCAGTGGAATTAAGACAAACTTGTAGGTCTTTGAACCATCCCATGGGTGGCTTTGGTGCAGACAGAGCTTCGCTCCGGTCTGATTGGATCTGCTTCATTTAAAAGCAGATTATTGCTTGTAGGATTGATTGATTGATTCTTTCCTGCCTTTCCTTCTCCCTCTTCTTTTGGTGAGCTGCAGATCTTGGACTTTGGCTTAGCAAGACATGCTGATGCTGAAATGACAGGCTATGTGGTCACACGCTGGTATAGAGCTCCAGAAGTCATTCTGAACTGGATGCATTACAACCAGACAGGTGAGTTGCATTGCTTCAGCTGTGTGACTGTCTGGTGACAAACCCAAAGACCTCTCTGTCATGCCTGGGTCAAATCCCACCTAATCTACCAAATGTTTTTGCTCCTTGTAATCAGTGTCCCCTGACATGGAGCAAGTCACAGCTGATGCCTGTGGGAAATGATGAAAGCAAAGATTTTAGCAGCATGGAAAGAACTGGGGAGGGCAGAAAATGGGACTGAAGTTGAAATGGGTGCCTGCTGCAGACTGAAAAAATAGGCAACAGCTCATGCAATCCTTTTTTCCTAAAAAGCTACTCTTTTCAAATTTTTCCTTCTTTCTTCCCAACAGTGGATATCTGGTCTATTGGTTGCATCATGGCAGAAATGCTGACTGGGAAAACGCTGTTCAAAGGAAAAGACTGTATCCTTTCAAACGAAACCTTTTCCCTCAGAGGGGTAACAATTCTTGGCATGTGTGAGAGAGCCTTAGGAATGCGGCTACAGAGGGAAATCAGTGTTGGTCTAGTTTACTAAGAGATGATCACAGGAGATCAGTGCAGTCTTTTTGGTGAGGAAAACAGAATATAGAAGGGGGACAAGACACCCTTAGAAGTGCACCTCCTCTGTTGGCCACGTATTCTCTATATCAGCAGTCTAACCTTGAATTCCCCTCGTTTTATACCCAAGCCCTTCCGTACTCTCAATCTATGGGCATATACCTCGGTAGAACGGTACAAACAGAACTCGCTGTTGATGAGGACTGCGTCCTAGAAGAGAGGATGCAAACAGTGTAATGAGTCTCAGTTTGTGTGGCTCTGCAGGTCTGTATCATTACCTGCTCAGAGCTGCTGCTGCTCCTGGGACGCTCCTGCGCACAGCCCATAGGTTGAGCTGCTGGGTGGAGCCCAGGGCTCGCTCCCAGGTGGATGATCTTTAACACAGCCCGCCAGACCTTGATCAGCTGACTCAGATCCTGAAAGTAACGGGGCATCCAGGAGATGACTTTGTGGAGAAGCTTGAGGACAAGGCGGTAAGGAAGCCCTGTGGCCACTCTGGTCTTGCTGCCAAAGGCATGGTGGGGAGAGGTAAACTCGCAGCAGATGGGCCATGTGCTGCTGTTACAGCCGCCGTGAACAGGAGAGGGGGCAGTCTTTCCCATCATCAGGGAAAACGTTTTTGTCAGTGACACCTCTGATGTATTTGACTTCAATGCTCGTCACTGAGAACTGGTGCGGATCACAGGGCTGCTGGGCGAGGAATTGGTGCTGCACCTCCTGCCTCTGTTCTGCAGCTCAGCTGTTCTTAAAGCATCAGCATTTCTGTGTCCCAAGTGATAAAAATAGTTCCTCACAAGCTGGCCACTAAAATGTGACGTGAGATAATTTGTTGTTCTCATCTCCTAAATAATGAGACCCAAGAGCTCCATTTTACATCCCCCTTATACTTGTCCAGTTGCAGTAAATGCATGTGCTCTGCTTTCCTTTCTCTTTTAGGCTAAAAGTTATATCAAGTCTCTTCCAAAAATGCCCAAGAAGGATTTGTCTGTGCTCTTCCCCAAAGCCAATCCTCAGGGTAAGTAATCTTGAGCATTTCTCACAAGTTCTCACAACTGAAAATGAGTTGGGCTGACTGCCACAGATGCAATTTTGTTGCTCCTCGTTTTCATAACTTCTCACTGCTTCCTCCCTTGCAGGCTGTATCCCAGCAGAAGGTTGCCCTTCCCAGAGCAAATACACCTGAATTAAAACAGTCCTTTATTGGCACTGCAATGTCAGTGTTCTGCTGTTAGTGGCCATTTACCTCTTTCCTTTCTGTTTTTAGTTTTAAAATGGCACAGTGTGTAAAATAAAAGGAAGAGGTAAACTTCACATTCTTGTATTAACAAGCCAGAAGGAAGCACATGCTATATACAACAGGATGTCTAGGTCACAGAAAGCAAATCGTGGGATTAGGGCAGTTGCATGCAGCGGTACAACACCTTTAGCTCCACTTGGTATAGGATTTGGGATGAGTTTTGGCTGATGTTAGCTTTCAGAGCTTGCTGCTTGTAGCAAAGCAGAGGACATTATGATTCAGAGTACTCAAAATGTCTCCCCAACCCCAGATCCAAAGCATCACAGGTTTTGATGAAGTATGAGAGAGCCCCACAGTTCACTCTAATAAATCTTTTCCTGCGGGAAGAGTTCAGCTCAGATTGCAGCTGTTTGTTGAACACCTGCACCTTTCAGTACGTAACAGGCAGTTGAAATGTGCGATTTTCAGGGTAAAAACCGATCTCCAAGTGGCTCTTTCCCCAAGTAGATAAGAGAAAACCTCTTCTAAAAGGGGAGCATTAAGCTATGAATACCAAGACGGAACAGGGATGATAGACCAGTCAGTATCTGAGTTTCCTGCCTTCCTGTTTACCAGGGATGTATAGGTTTCTATATGGATTACTCAAGCAATAGCTTGAGAATTGACTATTTTGAGTCGCAGGGGTCAGAGTGAAAGCAAATGACTGAAGCTGCAAAACATCGTGAAGTTAATGGTTTGCCATTCACATTCCTGCAGACTATCCATGCAGCAGTGCCTATCTGAGGCTGATTTGTTACCTCTGCACAATGTATACCTCACTTCTCTTAGTAAAAGTTACCTGTGGCCACTGCTTGGCAAACTTTGCAGATTTCCATGCTGCCTTGGCCAGATTGCGGAATTCGTTTTGTTTTTAGGTATGGAAATGTCTTAGTGGAAACACTAGCCCTATCATTTTCAGGGTTTGTGCACAGGATGGCTGTTCTGCCCTGTACCCACTCAGCACGTTCCTGTCTTCTCCCACAGCAGTGGACCTGCTGGACAAGATGCTGCAGCTGGATGTGGAGAAGCGCCTTACAGCCACAGAAGCATTAGCCCACCCATACTTCGATCAATTCCGAGACATTGAGGAGGAGACAGAGGCACAACAGTCCTACGATGATTCTCTGGAGCATGAAAAGCTTTCAGTAGAAGAATGGAAAAGTAAGAAGTTTATTTTATTTGACACTGCATAACACAGACTTTCCTGCCCCTTTCTGTTTCCTGTGAGCACGCTGAGTAAGGCCAGCTCAGCTGCAGCCACTCAGTAACGCCTTGATGATGGCATTCATCTCCCTTTCCTTGCTCTTACTGTCATGGACTCAGCAGAGATTCCTTCTGCTGCCATCTTTTCAGATTCCACTTTTTCCCCCATCTGTACTTCATCTCTTCCTCCCAGCTTGTACCTGCTGTACTTCTCTCTGCACACGGTTAATGGTCGAAGTTTTGTTTGTGACCTCTGCAATAGGAGATGCACGCTAGAGGTATTCATTATTCGTTCTTCTTCTGTTTTTCAAGAACATATCTACAAGGAGATCTTATCCTTCAGTCCAATCGCACGGAAGGACTCAAAGAAGCGAAGTGGAATGTCGCTGTAGTGACTGCTTCAGCTGTGACCGGGATTCATGTCTCATGCTGGATGACAGATGGGATTTGTTCCACACAGCCTCTTTTGTTGCCATCACTTGGCCTATGGGACTCCTCTGTGTGTGAACATGATGTCAACGCTGTGACCGTGGGCACTGGACTTTCTTCCACTGGTGGGGGAAGCACTCCTAAATAGTTTTCAACTGTAAAGATAAAATGCTTCACTGAAGCTTTGGGAGAAATTGCTGGTATTTTTTCTCCCTCCCTCCTCCCCCCTCTCCTCCCTGCATATTGCCAGGTTTTTGTTTCTCCTTTCTTTCAAAAAGCACAGGCTTTTGGACTTGAATTATGTATAAGGTAAATAAAATGGTAACGCTGTCTGGGGACTGAGTCCCAAGCAAAATACTGAAATGGTGAAATTTAGCGTAACAAGACTTTATCCACACTCCTGATCACTGAGCTCCTAAAGAGCACCCAGCACAGCCAGGTTGCTGACATGATTCAGCACCCGGGACGTCATGGGAATTGAGTTCTTCATACACACAGGCTACATCCAGGGCACCTTCTGCCCTGGTTTCTTGCTATGCACAAAACTCCCTGCTAGGGTGCAGCCTCCTCTGGGCAGGTACTCATTCCTCCTTTTTGCTTTACTTCTCTCATCCTTGGGTTTTGATAGGTACTGTTTCTTCCTCGTGGCTAGCTGCAAATGCATCCCTGGGAGTTAAAGACCACATTCCCACATTCATAACCTTGTTATCCCAGGGAGCTGGGTTACCAGCAAGCAGTCCTCCTGCCCTCACAGGGGCCTCTCCTTTATGCACAGTCTGCTTCACCCTCCAGCTCCCTTAGCCAGGCTTATCTCTGCTGCGCACCCTGCCTCTGCAGGCTGCCTTTATCTCTTAGCAGATCTGGTATTTTGTTACACACTCCAGTGACATGACCTCTTACGCACTCATTCCCTCTGCTTTGAGGAATCTGTTTTACCATTTGTTCTCTGCTGCAGTTCTCTTACAGGGCTGTTTGTTCCTTAATAGGAGGAGACTTTAATTGTTTGGAAATGTCTTAATAGGTGATTGTCTACCCCAAGGCTCACATCCTTACTTTGAAGTAAGAATCAAAAAGTTTATAGATTGGAAAGGAGGGGAAAAAAAAAAGAAAAACAATATATTGCATGAACAATTCAGCGTCATCAGAAACAGGAACACAATTCAATTCAGTGAACGTGGAAAATAGCTTCAGATATTCTGGTATCAGATCAGTTCCTTCAGTCATCAATCTTATAAACATCATCTGAGACAATCTTATTACATAGAAAACCTCACAGAAACCAAGCTACAAACAGATTCCCATTAATTAATTCACTTTAGCGAGTATTTCTTGGCTACGAGAAGTTGCCACCTCTGAGATGCTCATCATATCAGTATGTGACAAAGGTTGGGAATATGCAGTGCTTGTAGGGAAAAGTACCCTGGAAGAGAAAGTTTCAAACGCAATTGAATCAATCAAATTCAATTACAGAGTCTTGCTGCAGTTGGAAAGGAAGCAGTTGAGGGCCAAGGGCTCACAGGTCAGGATTTTGGGGACCCTATGTGCACCCTAATGCAGATTCTCTAAGAAAAGCCGAATTAGTGTCACCTTGTGGAAACTGGTGACATGAAAGAGAGCCCTACTGTGCTGCATCCACAGCCACTTGCATCCAGCCTTGCCCTCAGATGCTATTTCTTTAGTAGGTATAGAGCTTTGTATGAGTTGAAGAACAATAAAATACTATCTTTTGCTGTTTATCACTCTGGGTTAAGCATTCTCTCACATACAACTTGTCTGGATTTAATTGGTTTGCAAAGGTGTTCCCATAGTATTGCGATAAGAAGAGTGTGATGCACAGACAGAGGGAGGTGGTTCTCTGAGCCCGGCTGCTGTTTACCGGACTAACCAGCTTGGCATCTGCAATCTCCCTCCAGGGAATGTTTGTTCCACCTTTGCTTCTGTAATATGCCAAGTAGTTCATTCAAACATAAAAGTATGTTTTGATCCTTGAGGTAATTTGATGTACTAGAAGTATTACTAATGTAATCTGAAGCCTGGAACTGTTGGAGGTGTATGCGTCAGTGTGTCCCAAGCCAATACTCAAGTACATAGGTGTGTGCTATAAACGTTATTACTACTGGAAGGGGAGATGAAAAACAATTACAGGCACAAAATAAGCAAACTGCATCTGAAAGTGACTTCAGTCTTAATACTATATAAGCAGGTCTTAAAGAACCACGGTTTGAGGAAACCATTCTCTCCTCGTCCTGCTCCACGGGATGCAACCTGCATATTCCCTGCATGTAGGAAGGGAGCAGTTGCTGCTCCATCAAAGAGCAGTTGAAATATCGTCCCTTTGAACAAGAAGTCTGACTGGGCTTCTCTGTCCATCGTGCAATCTTTAACAGAGGTCACAGAGGAGCTCTCTGCAGCTGCCACAAACATCTCAGCTGCATGTCTTTGTACTGAATATACTTCCAAAAAATATTTTATATCAAGTCCAGATTCCTGTGTGGAGTGCTTTCTCTTTTGTGAGCTTACACTGAATGCTCTGAAATAGTGAGAACAACCTCAAGAGTTGTGTGTGGACTCCACTCTGGGAATCTTTCATTCACCCACTGACAATGCACAGTGGTCTTCAGCACACGATTCTGCCACGTGTCCCCTAAGGAGCAAATAATTCATGGACGTTCATTTTGCTAGTTTTTTGGGTTTTTTTTCTCCTTGTGTAATTTACATGACTTTAAAATACAAAATCCAGTGATAAAAATCACTCAACCATTTAGTGAACATCCAAAATCCCATAAATCAGGCCAGATGGAAATATGCTATTTACACTGAAGCACAGTAAAAATGATGCTGATATAAATTATTTGTGCCCACCTCACATAATATGCAGATGCCCATCTTGAAATACTTTTTATAGCTCAGTCCTGCATTTATTTTTGAATGTAGGGAGTTTTTTTACTATTATTTGGAAAGTGAAGCCTTCATCATAAACAATCTTTCTGTGCAAGTTTTTTGGCAGCCAGTGAGATCTGTGAGTTACAACTTTACGAGAGAGATCTTATTTATGGAGTACTTACAGCTGAGATTGGGTGAGAAGAAGCGGATGAAGCAATGATTTTTTTTTTCCATAAGAGACACCATAAAGTTATAAGGATTTATCTTTTTTTTAAGCAGATACACAATATTCAGCACATTTTGGACATCACCTAGAAAACTCTCTGTGCTTTGAAAATATCTACAGCTTCTTAGAAAACTCTACACTTATTTTATCCCATAAGAAAAAAAACTGTTTTCATATTTAACCTTCTCACACTCTAAGTAACGTTCTAAATGGACTAATCCTTTTCAGGTTGTACGTGTGTGATGCTGGGATAAAAGAAAAACATAGGAAATGATAAACACACCTGAGAACTCTAATGAGATCCTTTAAGGATTGTTAATATGTTTTCATATTTCCATGCCTCACCTGCCTAAGTAGCAAGGGAAAGTTCCTAATCCTCTGCAGTTTCCCATGTCATTGTGGAGTGTGGGCTTGTAACACGATCGTGGCTGTTTTTTGTTTTTAGTTTTTAAACACAACTAAGAGAAACAAAACACGAAAGAAAGACCAGAAAATTGCCAGCACCAATTCATTTTCACCCCACAAAGGATGAACATTTACTTCACTAACTGCAGCTGTGTTCATCAGCATCACTCTGCTGTGAAAACATTGGTGTTTCCAAGCAATTGTGGAATATAGGATGTTTAATTTCTCTCGTGCCAAGCCATTTTCTGACTGCATGGGCTTATACAACCCTTCGTATGATGTTCAGCCAATGCTGCTTCGCCACTGATTCAGACAGCACTTGGCTGATTGATAACTTCTTTCTCTTTTGCTGGGTTGCGCTCTATTAAATAATGTTAAAAGTAAGCATTTATCTTTAGTAACTTTCAGTTGAATGAGAGCTAACTCCTTTTAGCCAAGTTTGGCTAGAAAAATTAGAATTATCCTACTATCAACCATAATTTCAGTTCTTTCTTCAGAAAAACCCAAAAAGGGTTTTAAAACTGATTTGCCCATTAAGATAAAAAAAAGGAATACCATTAACTACTACTAAGAAAACAGTGCTAGGTGCTTGTGTCATCTCTCTGAAGTCAGTGGGACTGAACAGGGCTATAAATACTCCCCATAAAACTAGGATCTCAGGAAGTGCACTCGCGAATCCAGCTGAACTGTACTGCAGCCAAGGCTAACCACTTTGAGGTATGTGGCTTTTAACCTTTAGCGTGCACGGGTCCTTTTTAGCAACGAAAACAATTCCAATAGTTCTGAAGAAAACAGCCACAGAACAAACAACCAAAACACAGATGACAGAAGTACTCGTTTTGAGGCTTAATGAATCAACAAATAAAAAAAAAAGTCATTTTTCAGTTCTCAATTACAAATGATGATTTTCTCCCTCTTTAAATATGTTTAAATACTTGAATAAAGATGAAGAAAATTATGACTGAATGTGCCTAGCCCTGTTTGAACTGTCTTGGCTGCCATTTTCAATTGAAGTGACATCCCTGGTTTTGAACTTGTACCATTTAAAAACTGTGAGAGCCAAGAAATTGAATTAAGTTGTGCCTCTGGGATTTCAGATAAGTCCAGAATGTTTTTTCAAATAACACATTAGTTCCACAGCTCTATTTTAAAATTAAATGATGGATAACTTGTTTTAACGCTCAAACATATGGCCCTCAATCTTCCAAGATGTCTGTGCATATTTCATGTTGTGCAAGAGTCACTCTACGGAACTTAATAGGACTATTCACACAGTTGACATTAAGCACATATGCAAATCTTCGCAAGACGTGATTATAATAAGCCAATTTCAGTGCAAATCTAAGTATAAAGGGCTTAAAAGCTGAGGTCAAAATAAAAGAACTTGCACAAGTGTCATAATGAAAGAATACCAAAATGCTGAGGAGAAAATATGCACTAAAACCTTCTGATAAAATCCAAACTATGTTCTCATATAGAGAGGGAAATTAGGCAGTCAAACTGCTCATTGCAGTAACTGAAATAATTTTACTTACTGTGAAACTCTTTCCTCAACAGTCAACTCATTTGCTGAGATGTCTATTTTATAGATTTTTTGTTGTTCTTTATGGATAGGATTGTGCTTTTCCATAGATGCACTTTGGGGGCGAGATGGGATTTTATGTAAAATGATACGCTTTATTTATCTCCAATTTCTTTTCATGCAGTAAAAATATATATATGTATATATACATATTTAATATCCTTGAGTTCCGATGTGTTAACAGTAGCTTCTTCAAGAAGTAAACACAGAAATGAGTACTGAGAAGTTTTGAAATGTAAAATCCGTCATAACGTTACTGTTCTGCATTAAGTGAAACTTTTCCCATGTTCTTAAAGCTTCACATCCCGGTCCAATTTGAGTACTTTGCAGAACAAGATTGTCACGGAATGCTTGGCTGCTCTGATATTTCACACTTAACATACAATGAAAGACAAAAGATCCTATAGTTGTAACTGAGGGAAAACTACATTTTTATCTTTGAAAACAATTCTATATTCTATTTATAATTCTATACGTTCAGATGCCAATATTATGCAATATTCTGTATGACTGTAAGTGGGAAGTGCACACGCACAAGTACATGCTATGCTCTGTAAGCATAGGAGACTCTGGAGCTCCTATCTCATCACTTATCTCAGTGGCAAGCACAACTCCTTCCTCATTCATTCCTCTCTGTCCCTCTCTCTAACCTTCCACCTTGTCACACCTCTGAACGTCAGGAGGCCATCTGGACCCGAAGTATCACACTAGAAAATAATGCAGACTCTCATTAATCCCATCATTTGTCTGACAGTGTTGTTTGGGTGCAGAGCAGCAGGGATTAGGCTTACATGCTCTCTGGGAGAGCTGCGCTAACTGGTGCCGGCGATACTGTCATGTGGTTTTGATGTTCCCACGCGCTTCCTGCAAAAAGAAATACCGGGTGAAGGATGAAGCACTCTCATAAACTCAGGGCAAGGATCTGGCCAATCCCAGGGGCCTAAAACAGGTCCCTCACAGCTGCAGCTGAGCTCGCAGGCAAATCCCAAACCCAGGGACCGTCACAGAACCCTTAACTGGAGCGCCCCTGGGATCCCCAACCCAACGTCGCCCCCCGTTCCCGCTGCCCGCGTCCCTCCGTGCCACGTTTCCTGAGTTCCGAGCTCCTTCGGGGACGGCGACCCCCCCACCCCCGGGCAGCCCGTCCCGATACCCGACCACTCCGATAATAAACTTGCGTCCCGTCATTCCCCCCCGCCCCTCCCGGCCGCTCAGAGCCAGCAGCACAGCCGGGAGGCGGACGCCTCCCCCCGCTCGCAGCCCCTGGGGCCCTCCCGCTCCTCTCGGCCCGGGGGTGGGAAGGCACCGGGAGGGGCGGGCGGTCTCTGCCCGCGGGCTGGGGGGAGCGCAGCGCGGCAGCCCCCTCCCCCGCCGCCTTCCCTCACCGCTCGGCCGGGGCCGCACCGCCGCCACCGCCTCCATTTTGTGCGTGTCCCTGCGCCCCCCCCGCCTCTCCTCACACAGCGCGGGAGCGGCGCTGGAGGGAGCGGGGCCCCGGGAAGGGGGGGAGCCGGGGGTGGTGGGGGGCGAAGCGGCGGCGGAGCGGCATGAGAAGGCGGCGCTGAGGAGGCGGCGGCGGACGGAGCGGCCGGACCGACATCTTGTGCCCTCCCCTCCCGCCGCCGGCTGGGTGAGCCCCAGGGGGGAGGGGAGGGGGAGGCGGATTTAAAGGAAAAAAAAAAAAAAAAAAAAAAAAAAAAAAAACGAAGGAAAAAAAAAAAGCACCCCCCTCCCCCCACACCACGGAAAAAGAAAGAAAAAAACCCCAAAACGATAAGGAGGCGGCGGTGACGGCGGAGACCGCGCGCGGAGACGCCGAGGTAACGCGCTGCGCGGGCCGCGGCTCCCTGCCCTCAGGGGTCTCTGCTCCCTCACGCAGCGCTGCGCCGGGGTCGCGGGAAGGTGACAGGGTAGGCGGCAGGAAGGCCACTGTGCCGCGGCTAGAGGAGCTTCCCGCTCGCTCGCCGCGCGGAGGGAGCGACCCGCGGCCCTCACCGAGCGAGGGGCAGCGGCGCTGAGCGCGGGAACGGGTATCGGGCAGCACTGCGTCCACCGGCCCCCCCGGCCGCCATCTTGGCTGCCTCTCGCCGCGGCGCTAGAGGTGGCTCCACCCACCTTCTCCCACGCTATTGGCCGAGCGCGCCCCGTTTTAGCCCCGCGGCGCTGTGCGTTGCTATTGGTAGCGAGGCTGGGACGGGCGTTGGCGGTAGCCAATAGCGTCCTGGCTTTGGTGTGCGCGCTCTGTCGCTCTTTCCGGCCGGGTTCTATTGCTCGGGGACTTTTTTCGCTCCCTGGGGAATGGCGGGCCGCGGCGCTATGGGCCCTCTCACAGGCGCGTTCGTCGCTGTGTTTGTGCCCGCTCCGTGCCCTGTTTTGACTCTATCGGTGCCAGCAAGGTTGCTGTGGCCCTGACAGCGCTCCTGAGAGGAGCTCTAGGACAGCACCTGCCACAGGTTCCTTCAGAGAGCTGCTTAAACCCAGGCCGCTTCTTACACTTCATCCAAAGCCTCACACGACGCCCGGCGTGTGCCACATCTCTGCCCGATGACAGAAATGTGGAGGGATTCATAAAGTGTGTGTGGGTATCAGAGAGGAGAGTGGGCCTTCGGCAGCCCTGCAGCGTGTGTTGGTGGTGGAGCCTGTGGAAAGTGCAGCCGTGGAGTGTAGCTCTGTGCTTTGGGTTGGGGAGAGAGGAGCCTGGAGAGGAGACAGCTGCTGCAGGCTGTTCATTTCCTATGGCACTGTTGATTCAATTTCATGGATGTGTTTCTTCAATACTTCTGCAGGTGTTTGTTCCTCCCTCCCTCCAGAGCTAAGGGGTGGGAGGAGGAGAAAATCTCCTGAGCCTGTGTCTGCTCCGTGCAGACACTGGGCTGAGCCTTACCTAAAGCTGAGCTTAGGGTCCCTTCTCCCTGTGTGACACTGAGATGTTCATCGAGGAGGGACCTTGCTTTTTCTGACATCCACATAGAATCATGGCTGGAAAAGACAGATTCCTAAGTCCAACCCCAGCCCATCCCTACCATGCCCCCTAACCATGTCCCTCAGTGCCGCATCTCCACACGCCACGATGGAAGCTTCCCCAGCATCGCTGCCTTTAGCTGCAGCCTTGTGTCTTCCAGAGGCTCGCAAAGACTCCTGTTGCCAGTGAGAAAATCATTGTCTGCCAGCATGGGAAGGAGAGAGGTTGAAGGAGGCTGAGGTCTTCTGAGGTGTGACTGGATGCTTCTGGTCCTCGGTGCAGCGTTGCACAAGTGTGGATCACAGCAGTATTTAGCCCTCCTTTTACAGGATCCACTTGTGCAGGATTTTTCCTGCGTTGCAATGATATTTGGTATGTGGATCTCTCACATTTTTTTCTGTGAAGCTATCTGTAGTAAATTTAAGCCTTCTGATGGGGCTTGTTTTTCTTAGCTCCTTTTTGCAGACCCCAGGCATCTATGCGCCACAGACATGAAAACTGCTGCTCAGAAGAAGTGAACCATTTCAGAACAAATTCGTGGGATAGAATTAAATTTAGCTCTGGCAGCTTTTTGCATTACAGCCCTGTTGTTCGTTTAGTTGTGCTCTCTAGGAACCTATCCCTCTGTTCCTGGCGTCACACGCAGTGAAAGTGGATTGTGGGGTATTCTTGGAAAGCTTTGAGCACACTGGTGACAGCAAGAGGACAACTTTTTGAACTTTTTGCTTTTATATCAACAGCATTTGTCCATGGTAGGACAAAAGCAGCATAGGCTGAAGGAGTGTTTAACCCTGCTGAAGTCAAGGCAGTTTAGCATTTCAGCGTGCACAGATGCTGTTTGCAGAGAGATTTTTTGTATGTGGCTGGGGAGGTGTTTTCAAGTATGCTGAGAAAATCATGACATTCCTGGATTGCTTCTTAGAAGTTGCTGTGTTGCAGACAAGGTCACAGGGTTTCATCTTGGCATGTCTGAATTTGTTTTATGGCTGCTTTCAAGGCTTTCTGGAGGTGGGTAGTTGTGTCTCTTCCTGATATCCAGATGCCTTTCAGAAATGAGCTGGAATTCTTATCCCAGGCACTGAGTGAGTTCTGGCTGGCAGCAATTTCAGTGCCGTTTTAGATGCTTCTATGTATTGTTAAGTAGTTGTGTAGCTTTGCATATGGGTTGGTTTAGAGCAGCCAGTTACTGTGGTAAAAAGCCCTCTTTGGCTAATTTCTCTGGACAGTAAACTGACTGTGTCTCTAAAGCTACTACAAGAACACCGTACTCTTGGTTTTTCTATCAGCAGGTAAAATAACGCTTCCTTGCAGCGCTGGTTTGGCTGAAATTTGCTCTTCTCTCAGCCAGTCATCAGCTAATGTCTTGTTTTTCCTGAACACAATGTTAATAATGGCTGTGGTCAGGTCATTCCAATTGCTTTATCCTCCAGTGTCTTTATGTTCATGAAACTTCTTGCATCCAGTATCTTCTTCGGTTACACCAGTCAGGTTATACCCAAGCCATATGTCAGCAGGATTTTCTTGGTTTTCCATTTGTTGACCAAGCTGCCTTTAGATGCTGGTTATAGAACTTCTTTTCCTACTGTTTGAAGCAACTGAACTTGTCTGTGACCAGTACAGCTGCATTTCTGCAGTATGCAGGTCAGAAAGATCCTGAAAATCCCAGTGTCTATGTTTACAGGTGGGAATTGTCATCTCATATTTTACATCTGAAAACAAATGATGCTTTCAGATTATCATTACAGGATTGCTGAAAGTGGCACCTGCAGCTTATTTCTGTGGGTGCAGAGGAAATTTTGGACTCCTTTTCCAAAGCTGGTTTGTTTCTTAGTGTAAGTGTCATCTCATGGCAGACTCATGGATAAGAGCAGCAGTGCTTTCAGGAGAAGAGTGTCTCCAGGAATCTGTTACTCCTTTCTGGAATAACTTCATGAATTCTTGCAGGCACTGATCCATGAGGTGATGCTTGCTTTGACTCAGTTGATGTTTGTGAGGTTAAGTCCATCATGGAGCAAAAAATAATGTGACAGATAAATACAAATGCTTTTTCTTGTCTGCAGGTCCCACAGAAAGGGGCCAAAAGTGCTGTGCTCTAAGGGTGAGGTGCTGGTTCAGGCCCCTGCATAGCAACAGATAAGCTCTGGGCTGACTTATCTTCTTGGGGAGATCTTACATTTACGTTTCTTCTTTTCAGCTCTCTCTTTCCTTGGCCTGTCTTGTTACTCTGCCTAGTTCTTTCTGTGCTTTGCACTCTCATCCCTGACTCTGCCGTCCCTTGCATTACTCACTTGGATTCCTCTCCACTTTCCCTCTTTCACCCTCGGATCTCTGGGATCCTGCCGCTGCCTTTCCATCCTTCTTCAGCTCTTCTTGACAGCTCAGCTTCACCCTTCGTTGTTGGGCAGCTCCTTAATGACTGGAACTGACTCTCAAATGATTATCTTTGTTGCTGATTAGCAGTTTGTGAGGGCAGAGCTGGCTTGGGCTTTTAGTTAAGGCTCCACGTGAGCAGCACTGCACAGTTCTCAGAACAGCTTTGTCTAGATGGTGTCTTGCTGCTTTCCTGCTTATACCCCTGTGGATCTTGCATGCCGAACCAGCTCAGGGGCCTGAACGTGGATTGTGGCTTCAGAGGGGCAGATGCTGAGCCTTGTAAGTCCATCTGGATCCATATTGCTCATTCCCATACTCGTTCCCTTTTACTTCTTTGTAGATCCTGCCAAAGAGAAGAAAGGATGTGCATCTAGCACCCATTGCATTGCTCAGTTCATCCTCTGGTTCTTCACAGGCTTTTCTAACCCATTTTGCATGATGTGGAGAACATGGGTTAGCTCAGTGCACATTCTGTCTGCAGGATGGTGTGAGAAACCAGCTACAACTTCAGGAGAAAGGAAGGCAAAGCTGGTAGATGGTTTTTTGACCATGGAACTCTTTCTCAATGTGGGTGAAGGAAGAAGTGGCAGTGGGATGGAGATATGGGTGAACTTCCCTCTGAACTGAGGGAGCACTGCTGGTGTACGTTCTCATGTGGAGCTCAGCTAAAAAAAGAAAAGAAAAAGATTGGCAGGGGGCACTGCTTTTGTAGGGCAGGAGGAGTGCTTTCCTTTAGGTCTGGAAAACCAGATCTAATATTTAGCTCATTATGTGTACTGCTGGGAACTCACAGGCAAAAGAACAGAGAGAAGAACTCCTTGGCCTGTGTGAACTAAACATTGAATGCTGCAAGCAGGTTTAATGAGTACTGTCTGCATTTCTGAGGATCTGGATAGTTTGCTGATCTCAGTGCATAGCAAAGTGTTTACATGAAATTCTCTAAAACCCATTTCTACTCTTCTTGTCTGTTGGTGTGGGAAACATTTCCTGGTTTGCAAGTAGAGAAAGTTGGAGGGTGCTGTGCCTTGCTCTGATATGCGCTGCAGAAATGATTGATATATCCAAAACTTGCTTGTATTTAAGGTGAAGTAAACTCTGCAAGCCAGAAATTGCTGAGGCCTTTAGTTGAAATGCTTTTCTATTGTGATGCCGTGTGCATTTTTCAGTCTGTGCTGCTCCTGTCTGCTTGTCTCCATGGCTCATGCTGGTACTGGTTTGTTGCAGGTCTCTGGTGGACCGCAGCAATGAGGAAGCCTCAGAGAAGATCACGGCAGAACCTGGAGGGCCGGCGTTCTCCCTCACCCTACAGCCTCAAGTGCTCGCCCACTCGGGAGACGCTGACGTACGCTCAGGCCCAGCGCATCGTGGAAGTAGACATCGACGGGCGGCTGCACCGCATCAGCATCTACGATCCCTTAAAAATCATCACCGAGGATGAACTGACCGCCCAGGACATCACAGAATGCAACAGCAATAAGGAAAACAGCGAGCAGCCCCTTTTCCCTTCAAAATCCAAGAAAACACCTTCCAAAGGCAAGAAGAAGGAATCCTGCTCCAAATACACATCAGGAACATCTTTACACTTACCCCAGCCCAACTTCCGTGTGACGGACTCCTTCAAACAGTCAGATGCCCCTCCTCTCCCTGCCGCCTACTACCGATACATTGAAAAGCCTCCCGAGGACCTCGATGCAGAGGTGGAGTATGACATGGATGAAGAGGATCTGGCATGGCTGGAAATGGTGAATGAGAAGAGAAGGGAGGATGGTTATGGGATGGTTTCTGCTGAAACTTTTGAGCTGCTGGTAGACCGCTTGGAAAAGGAGTCGTACCTTGAGAGCCGGAACAACAGCGCCCAGCAGTCCGTCATCGATGAGGACGCGTTCTGCTGTGTCTGCATGGACGATGAGTGTCACAACAGCAACGTCATCCTGTTCTGTGATATCTGCAATCTGGCTGTGCACCAGGAGTGTTACGGTGTGCCCTACATTCCTGAGGGGCAGTGGCTTTGCCGCTGCTGCTTACAGTCCCCTTCTCATCCTGTTGATTGTGTCCTCTGCCCAAACAAAGGTGGAGCCTTCAAGCAGACCAGCGATGGCCGCTGGGCTCATGTGGTTTGTGCCATTTGGATTCCAGAGGTCTGCTTTGCAAACACTGTGTTCCTGGAGCCCATTGAAGGGATAAATAACATTCCCCCAGCTCGATGGAAGCTCACATGCTATATCTGCAAGCAGAAAGGCATGGGAGCTGCTATCCAATGCCACAAAGTAAACTGTTACACTGCCTTCCATGTCACCTGTGCCCAGCGGGCTGGTCTCTTCATGAAGATTGAACCCATGAGGGAGACCAGCATCAATGGCACAACATTCACTGTGCGTAAGACTGCCTATTGCGAGAGCCATTCCCCACCTGGAACAGTGAAAAAAGGGTATTCAGCTGCTACCAGTGGGAGGCAGGAGGGCATTGTGAAGGAGGAGAGGGAGGAGGAAGGCAATTCTGGCCCTCCCAAAGGGTCCCTAAAGAAGAACCAAGTGAAATTGAAGCAGAAGATCAAAAAGGAGCCTAATGAGGGGACTGATGGGCGCTCATCTGTGCCCATGGTGACAGTTGCACAAATTCCCTCTTACAGGTGAGTGTTGGAGCTGGACAGCAGAAGATGAACAGGGTCTGTTCTGAGGACTCGGTCCCTTTCTTTGTTGAACTTGGAAGCACTCTCTCCAGTCCAGACCTAGCAGTAACTGTGTTCAAATTGTGCTCTGCAGGAACATTCCTCACCAGCATTCTTCCATGTAAGTGCCAGGTGTGCACTGGTTTCCCTGCTTTGCCAAGCAACAATCCCAAAATGTTACATAGTACAGATCTTTGGTGGTACCTCACAGGCAAGCATGCATCTAGGATACAGGTTTACATACATGGCTGTGAAACAAGCTGGCAGCTGAATGGAAGTCATCTTCCTACTGATGTGTTTTTTTAATCCCCTCATTTCATAGCATCTTAATTGTTCCTTTTATTGCAGAACATGTTAAACATGTACGTGTTGCAAGCAGCTTAGAGTCTGGCTGTATACTTTTTTTCCAAGCTCTCTTTCAAACAGTGCTGAGTTTTTGTTTGGTGGCTGAGGAAGTGTGGTGATGTGTTGCCAGTATTTCAATAGGCAAACTTTGGAAAACTGCTGATAAGACACCATGTATAATCTAATGAATGGTTTGAAAAGATTAAAATAGGCACTGTATTATTGTTGGGCTCCTGTCCAGGAGTCCAGATTAAGAACATCACAGTGACCCCAGTCAAGTTCTTCTGGCTGGGGTAGTTTTGAAGTTAATCCTTAGAGCTGAATTGGTGATTGCGTACTTTGCTGTGGCAACTAGTTAGAACCTTCAGCCTCACTGCTGCTGAAATAGGGTTGTAGTCTGAAAAGTAAGCATATATATCTTCACAATTTGGAGGCCCCAGATTGTGCCAGTTGCAGCTGTGTTTCAGAGCACAGATCAACATGCCAGCACAAAGCTGCACGCCATAAAGCATCGTTGGGAAGCCAGATGGTATCACCAGGGTTCTAATTGCTTTGCAATTGTTTCCATGACACCTCTTTGCTTCCTTTAGGCTGAACAAAATCTGCAGGGACATCTCTCTCCAGCGGAAGAGCCAGTTCATGCAGAGGCTCCACAACTACTGGCTGCTGAAGCGGCAGGCGAGGAATGGAGTGCCCCTGATCCGACGTCTGCACTCACATCTCCAGTCCCAGAGGAATGCTGAGCAGGTACAGCTCTGCCAGCCTGTCCCCTGGCTCCAGAGCATGGCAAGCATCAGGAGTTAGGAACGGGAAAGCCCTTTAAGAGTTTTAAAAACACACAACAATAGCTCTTCTTGAGTCACTTTTGTTCTCCTGTTGGTTTGCTAATATCTAAATAACTGAGTTGGTGTATCAGTGGGATGTCACTGTGTCACCAGAATTGGTGATGATGAGCCAGCAGGTAAGAGTTTTCCACCTGAGTCAGGAGACTTGGGATTGTGCAAAGGCAAGATGGGCCCCTGCTGCTCTGACCCGTCAGATGAGTCGAAGAACCACATTCCTCACTAGTGATTAAGGATGCACTCATTGAGAAAATGGGTGCTAGCTCCAGAGTCCTGGCCAAATTCCAGTTTGGATCATTCTTGCAGCTTGAATTTCTGACCCTTCCATGAACACTCATAAGCAAGTTTAGACATAATCATCAGCTCTGGCATTCTTTCCTTCCTCCTCTGAGCTGGCATCCAGGGTCAGTTGACGCTGTAAAACAGCACTGTGTTTGGCACAAGCAGTTGGTGAAGTAATGAAATACTAAGACTCTGCCCCGTGACACAGCCAGTTAGTTACTGTGCATTGTACATCTATCTTTTTACTGTAGTTGGAGGAACTTATAGATTTTTGGTTTGCATAAAGGCTGCTCTGGATGAAAAATAAAGAAAATATTTCCCACTCATCAGTTTGAAGCTTGAGGAAGTTCGACATTTCCTTGGTGCATTACGTTAAGTACTTACCATAAGCAAGTTCATAAAAACAAATGTTCTATAAATATAAGCCATCTAGATCATGTGAAGCATTTTTCATCCTTCCCTTGGCAGTCATACAAAAGTGTATACGCTTCAGCTATAGCCTCAAAACCATTTGGAAAGCTACAGATTGAGGAAGGGAAGGATGAACTACGTTGTGAAACCAATGAACCGTGTCCTGGAAACTGTTAGCTCATCTCCCCGGCTTAGCTGTTCCGGTGTGTTTTGGTGAATCTCTTTGTGGCTCAGTTTCCTGGAGGACAGTATTAGCTCTCTTTTTCTGCCATACTTTTGCCTGCCTTGCCTTCGTACTGTAAACCCTTCAGGCTGCTTCTTCGATGTATAACAGCCAACAAAAAGAATTTCCAGCCTCTGTAATGAACTTTGATATAAAGGCAGGGAGAGTGTAAATAAGCATGCAGGATGTTCCTGGAGTTTAGCTACAGTATGACTCAGGCCTAACTTCTGAGATAATGTGAAATCCAGAAAGGCTGCTGTTGTGTGTTCTGCAGCGAAACACTGTGAGAAGGAGGTGATATAATCTGAACAATAAGACAAGTAGAGAAGAGGAAGACTATGAGAGCAATGCATGGAGGACACCTATAAAAGAGGAGAACACAAAGGAAGCCAGTTGTTTCCTCATCTTATCCCACTGTTATGTGTTACAGAAGGAGCAGGATGAGAGGACGAGTGCAGTGAAGGAAGAGCTGAAATACTGGCAGAAACTGCGGCACGACTTGGAGAGGGCCCGGCTGCTCATTGAGCTCATCCGTAAGAGGGAGAAACTCAAACGGGAGCAGGTTGGTAGCTCTGGCCGTCGAGTTGCTCTTCAGCACCATGCGAGCACCACGTGTTGTGGAGCCTCTTTCTCTTTTCTGACTTCCGGATGTGCAGAGCAGTTGTCTGTCCCTCCGTCACAGGCTTGTGCTGCCCAGCCTCCGTCCTCAGAATCAGTGCTGGGCTGCAGAGTGCTGGGAAAGTGTATTTGCATACCTAATGGTAAATTATATTTCCAACCTCTATCATCCCTTCTTGAGAAGAAGCAGTTTTTCTCTTATTGATGCTGCTTGTTGCTAAGCATGTCTTAGCAGATACAGTTTGCTTTGTGTACACAGACTTGCTTTCCTTTGCTATTGAAGTGGTTGATATAATGACATAATGAGGGAATATAAGATCTAAGAAACTAAAACGTTAAAAGAGAAATAAATACTATTATCCTGTTCCACTCTCCTTTGAGTGGAGTCGCAGCGTAAGAGATCAAAACAACACGACAAACTGTTTCCTTGAAATCAAAACAGTGTTAGAAAATCCACAGAGTGTAAAAAATCTATTGGGAAACTTGCTTACTTCTAACCAGTGTTGTTTGGCTCTGCCTTGATGTGTGAGATCTTGTATGTTAAACTTTGTACTCACTGCTCTACTTATGGATATTGTTTGTGTAAACGCCTAAATAGTTCTAACTTTTTGATAACGTTGCTAATTGGCATTGTAGTATCTCAGGATAAGGAGTTCTACAGGATGATTTACCAGCACAAAAAGCATCTTGTCTTCATTTTCAGTTGTATTTTCTTCTAATTTTATGGGGTTTCCTCTTGTTTTGGCTCTAAGAGATTGAATAAAAAGGAGTTCCTCATACAAAAAGTTTAGAGTCTATTTGCTGTCTATTAATGTGCATCCTGCACAGGGAGAGGAGAGGACAAGCTGTTTGCCAGAAATTTCTCAGCAGTGAGTCTGCAGGCCAGTGGTGTGATGATGACCTGAGGTTTCCACCGCTGAGTGGAGCTGAGTTGATGTTTCAGGAGAAACCAGCAGAAAAGTTTGCTTGTCCCATCCTTGGTAACTGTGCTCATCGCTGTTTTCCTGTTCCCAGGTGAAGGTTCAGCAGGCTGCTATGGAGCTACGGCTGACGCCATTCAATGTACTTCTGCGCACAACACTGGACCTGCTGCAGGAAAAGGATGCTGCCCAGATCTTTGCAGAGCCTGTTAACTTGGACGAGGCAAGTCTTCTTCCTAGGGGTGTCTGATGGGTTGGAGATGAGGTATTGCTGGGCAGAAACTCAAGTACTGTCATAATTTGGGAAGCACAAACCACCTTATCCCAAGCTGCTGGTGGACTAAAGAATATTTCAGAGGACTCACAGTGTGGGTATCTTTCTAGGCCAAAATAAGGTTTCTGGTTTGTTTTCTGGAAGCTTCAGTGCGTCTCAGACGAGTAATGTTTTGGAGAGACAATATGTGTGCCTTGCCTGGATGACACAGAAATAAAGTGCTGGCATTGTCCCTTGCAGGTGGAAAGGGCATTCAGAGTGCTTATGATGGGTGCGCTCTAGTTGGCTAGTAAATGGTTTTTGTAATTGTACAGGTTTTATATGTTTAGGTTCCAGATTACCTGGAATTCATTTCCAACCCAATGGATTTTTCCACCATGAGGCGGAAGCTGGAGTCCCACCTGTACCGAACATTGGATGAGTTTGAGGAAGACTTTAACCTTATAGTTACCAACTGCATGAGGTATAATGCTAAAGACACGATTTTCCACCGAGCAGCTGTCCGGCTCAGAGACCTCGGAGGAGCGATATTGCGTCACGTGCGGCGGCAGGCTGAAAGCATTGGCTTTGACACTGATGTGGGGATTCACCTGCCCGAGTCACCCAAAACCGAGGACTTTTACCGCTTTTCTTGGGAGGATGGTGAGTTTTATTAACCTTTATTTTCAGGATGGATCGTAACCGCGTGCCTTGTTCTGAGCCTGTCATTCAGTTTGTGAGAAAACCATGATGACGGTTCAACAGAACAGAATTTTTCCATCCTTCCACTTACATAAGCGTGTATCTGACTCCTTCGTAGCCTCAGGATTTCAGGCAGGCTGGAGCTAGGTACAGTTTAGCTCCAGCTCTTCCAGTGCATGTTTGCCTCAGAAAAGTATTTTATCTGCCTGCAATATTTGATATTTGCCTTGGATGTATTACAAACTTAGTATGTTAAAGAAGAGTGCAATGTGGGTCTAGAGTTTTTTGTTCTGAGCAAAGATCATATGTTTCAGTGTAAATCAGAGCAATGATCATTATGTTCTTGTGGCAGTTTATTATGAAGACAGTTCTGTGTTGTTCAGGGGCTGAGGTGAGACTGTTTTCCTTCTCCGTTACTGTGATTCTCCTGGTTAAAACGTGGCAAATAATCAGGCAGAACACAATGGAAAAACTGACATGATTTCACCTATATTCTAGAATTGCACAGGAAGTGCAAAACATTTCACTGTAGGTAGCAAATTGACACGGGGTAGACCAACTAGATTAGATGAATTGCTATGGGCTGGAAGGGGATGATATGGGATTATGGTACAGGACCCAAGCAGTCCTTGGGAAGACTTTCTATTCCCATTCATTTTTGCAAAGGACCTGGACTGCAAGCTGTCTTGTGTAGGTTGCAGACACTTCTTCAGCTGCTATGTCTGGGACAGTAATGGGAGCAGGAAGACAGTGCAAGTTAATTCAGCTGCTCATTACCCGATGGAGGAAGTCTGGAACTCTAAAGTTAACAATTCCTAAATACCCAAACTAAAGCAATTGGTTCATAAATAGCGTTGATGGTAATGAGGCATGGCTGTGATCCCAAATATCACGAGTGGAGTTCCATTCTCCAAAAAGCCATGCTCTTTCCCTTCACTGTTACAATTTCTTTTGATGCAGTGGACAACATCCTCCTGCCAGAGAACAGGGCTCACCTCACCTTGGAGGCCCAGCTGAAGGAGTTGCTTGAGAAGCTGGACATAGTGAGCCCTATGCGGTCCAGCGGCGCCCGGACACGACGCATGCGGCTCCTGAGACGGGAGATCAACTCTGTTCGGCAGAAGTTGGCCCAGCAGCAGAGCAGGACCGTGGCCAACGGGGAACCTGTTCTGTGGGAAGAGGGGCTGGATAAAACGTTGAGAGAAGAGGACGAGGAAGGGGACAGAGGTGAGATGTTGTAGCAGGGCGCTGCCTCCAGTTCTCTCAGTGCATATCAGCAGGCAACAGCTGCTGTTCATACTACAGGGACAGGAGTGGTTTGGTAGCTCTAGGAATAACTCTTTCTAAAAATGTTCAAGTGGATTCTTTATTCCTTTTGCAGATGATGCCAAGCTCCCACATCCTCCCACCCTGGAGCCCACAGGACCTGCACCCTCTTTCTCAGAGCTGGAATCGCTGCAGGACCCTCCAAAACTCAAACCCATCCATGACAGCAAGACCTTGAACCAGCTGCAGAAGAAGGTGATGTCAGACAGGGATTTCTTTGACAAGAAGGCACTGCAGCGGGAGAGCCAAGCTTTCCAGCTCCTGCTCAGTGACAGCAGCCTGAACGGACTCGCCTTGCCACCTGCAGACAGCCTCATGAGCCCCCCCTTCAGTGGCGTGGGCCGACGGACATCTGTTCTTTTTAAAAAAGCTAAAAATGGGGTGAAACTGCAAAAAGGCCTGGACTGCTCCCTGGAGAATGGAGAGGAACACGAGCAGCTTTTGCCCTCCTGTGCCAATGGGGAGCGACAAACCCGGAAGCGGCCACAGGGCAGGAATTACAGCGAGAGCGATGGAGAGAAGTCACCCAGGCAGGCAGGGCAGAGAGGTGATTCCATGGGATTTATCTTCCCTTTGTCCACATGGAAACTGCAGATTTAGGGCTGAGAGTAGGAGAGCTGCTTATGTGAAGCTCTGTGTGTGGAGGTGACACAGTTGCCATAACCAGAGGTGCCTGAGAAAAGCCCATTCTCTTCTGCAGATTCCTAACAAAGAGCTGACAAGATGTGTCTGTAATGAATTGCACCCTTATTCTCTACTGACTGTTCATGGAGTTTGTGGTAACAGCTCAGCTATAGACACCTCTGGTTTAGATATTTAATAACGAGATGAAATCCAGGGTGGGTCACAATTTATTCTTCTTTTTGCCAGTTATAGCAGGATTACTGTAAGAAAGTCTTCCACCTTAGGAAGGGCGAGCCCAGCTGCCTGCAAAGATGTTGAATGGCCTGGCTAAAGGCTCTGGTGTTTCCAGTAAAGGATGAGAAATGTTGGTGTTCCTGCACTCATGGGAAGCTTTGCATAGGCCGCTTTTAGGAGTGAGTTTCTTGCTGCAGAAAGGTGCCTTTGGTTGAAAGTGTGCAGTGGACCAATGCAGCAAGAGATGGTAAACATTGCTTTTAAACCAGCTACAACCCTCAGTTCTGAGATTGAGATAAAATTATTGGGAAGACTGAGCATGTTCTTTTCAAATTTGACCTACAGGCATCTGAGATCAAATTTAGAAAAACATGCGGTAAAAAGGAACATTTGAGTGACAACAGCGTGATTGCTTTTCAGTTCTCTGTTAACTGCCATCGTGGGACAGCTCCCACACAAAATATTTGAACTAGCTCATACTTCAGATATCTCCTTAAAGTTATTTGGCTGTCAGAGGCTTGTTGGTAAATAGAGTGGGAGGAGAGCAATTGAACACTGGGAACGACTCACCTGAACAGGTTAAAGAAGACGCAAAGGGCTTCTCCGAGGAGAAGCTGCTGGTGAAGGGACTGTAGTGGAAATGCTAAGTTAGGGCTTGAAGCACTGATGGAGCAGCTGGTGGGAAGGCAGGGTCAACCCAGGAGAGCTCAGGTGCCTGCAATGCAGCTGATTGACTGGAAGGAGTGGAGCCAGGATCCACCATTCTCAGACCTCATTTAAGGTTGGCAGTGGAGGTGAGGGTATCTTTCTGGAGATCCCTGCCTACCTGAGGCCTTCTGAAGGTAGGCAGCTTTTCTTCCTTCATTTCTGTATTTGTGGCTGCTGCGTTTGGGCTTATCCTTATTTGCTGCGGTCTAGGGTTGTACCACCCTGCTATTATTATTGTGCTTTCCATCACATTATAGTGTTAGAGGGACTTGCTGTTGTTGCCTGCCAGTACAGAAAGCAAAGAGGAGTTACTCGGAGTGGATAAAGCTTAGAAAGAGAAGCTGAGATTAAAAATGGAATAGCATAGGCATGGCACCAGAAAATCACTGATAATTAGGCAGTGATGTTTTTTTCTCTGCTGATGAAGCAGTGTTTTTTGCTGAATTGCAGCACTGCTTTTGTGATTCACTTCCTTCCACCGTTTCAAACAGAACTGATGTCTCCTAACTGAGGGAGTGTCTGGTCTGTCAGATCTGTGTTACTGCAGAAGCAGGTCAGGGTGATCAGGATTGTCAGAACAAGGTGTTTCCCAGCAGTGTGCTCCTTGTGCTAGTTAAAGCTGGAAAAATAATAGTAGCCTTGGCATGTATTTCCCCTTTGTGTGGCTGTTGAGCATTTGATGAACTCAAGGGCTCCTTTGCTGTCCCCAAACACTTTTCTAGCACTTACTACTTCAAAAGCTGCCTAGTTTTCCATGTGTGGGGAGTAGAAATAATTTTCGTTAGTCACCTTCTGCTTCCAGCTGAGTCTGGAGAACTCAATGCAGAACTTTTCTGCTTTTAAAGCACTCAGTGTCTTTGTGGCTGATCCTGCCTTTCTGGAAGCAGATCATCAGGCCTTGCTGGTATCTGTGTGTTGGTGGTGTTTCTCTGAGCCAGCTCCCATTTGTCTCCTTGGCAGGAGTCACCAATGGCTTTGCAAAGCACGCAGAGAGCAGCGCAGATCCTGAGCGCAGCCCCAGCGCGGGCAGTGGGCTGCTGTTTGAAACCTGCAGGTAAGGCTCTGTGCTCTTTCCCAAATACCTCCTTTCTGGATTAATTGGTTTGACTTCTGTCATTTGACTTCTTTGCTTAAAACCTAGCTTTTCAGGCTCCGTGCTGTCCTGCTGTGCCATAGGTCTCAAAACAGTGCTTGATTTTAAAGTGTTACACTTCTGTTTCTCAGTATGAGTACGTTCTCTTTGCTGATGTGTGTTTTCCTGGGCTTCTTGAGAGCCAAAGCTGCAAAGCGCTTTGATCTCAAGTGAGCAGCCCAGCACCGCAGGTGAAACTGAACATTCACTGAGCTCTCCCCATTTCTACGTGCTTTGTGCCCAAACGTTCAGAGAAGTCGTCATTGCCTCTTCTGTAAGGTGCAGGTCTCCCACAAAATGATTTCGGTACAGTGTTGTTAGACAGGGAGCTGCCTCAGTGGGTGCAAAAAGGAGAGATGTGGATTCGTGCATAGCTGTGGTGCCGTGGGGGCCCTTGAAATCCTTCGTGGCTCACTCCGAACAGGAGCAGGAGCCAGGAGCTCACTTCAAAACCATGTCTTGACCTCGTGGATCCACCTTATTTACCTCAGTTTCTCCATAGGGAAATGAGAGAGGAAACTCTCTCACGTTTCACAGGGGAGTGTGGGGGCTTGTTAGTTGGTGTTTATGAAGACAAAAAGTGCTATAGAAGTGCTTATCGTGGTAATTGCAAGCAATTCACGTAGCAAAAATTACATTAGAGCTATGCTACACCCACGAAACAAGGAATTAAAAAACAAGCTTATGTCTCCTGGATAACTTGTACAGTTATTCCATTTATGAGCAGCTCTGTTTACTGCTTTTTCTCCACTCTTGTTGAGCATCAAATGCACTTGGGTGTTTTTTTAGGAAATTATGAAAAAGAATTACAATAAGTGGAAAAGACATGATTGCTTCACGTGGGATCGTTTTCTGAAATGCTTGTAGTAACGAAGTGGAAGCATGTTTAGGCTGTGGACTGTTGCTGATAGAAAGCAACATGTTGGAGTGTTACTCTGTCCTCTTTGAAGTCTGTGCACAACTGAGTGAGCTCATGTGACTTCCAAGCATCACTGTGTCAGCTGTGCAGTACAAGGCCTTGGTTGGGTTCCTTCTTTGTGTTAACAACAGGGCTTTTGTTGGCCCCCTTCACTGCTCATGGAGAAGCTGAGATGATGCCCAATGTGCTTGCACCAGGGGAGACATTGTGCTCAGGTATTCGGTGTTCTTATCACACCAGGGATGCACTAGTGCAGTTAACTTCCAAATTATAAACAGCTGGGGACGGTTTATTTGGTGTGTTTTTAAGGGTAATCTGTTTTTCCCTATTCTGACAGTGGTTTGATGCCTCCTAAGCGAAGTCGAGGGAAGCCAGCCCTTTCTCGGGTGCCCTTCTTGGAAGGTGTGAATGGAGACTCTGATTACGGCAGCTCAGGTGAGAATGGCTCGCAGGAGCTCAGCTTTACAGGACACCTCTGTCGTGTCCTGCAGCACAGAGGGCTGACATCCTACCCGAACCAGGGGAAGCAGTTCTCAGTGCATGTTGGAAGCCGGTCCTGCAGGAGCTACCCAGGTTACGCAGGCAGGATGCTGACCTGTGCTGTGTGTTAACATGCTGCTTTTGACTAATTCAGGCTATTGCGTGTTTGCTTCTGCTTTCACTTGTGCTGGTTGCCTGTGCCCTGAGTTCTCCTCAGGTAGGTGCTTATTGTTAGTCTGGAGTGATGTGCCTGGCGCTGCCCTCTCCAGATTTACAACTAGTTCTCTGTCACGACAGTGCAATGCAAACAGTAAATCCTAATTATAAGAGATGTCTCTCTGGAGATGACTTCATAGCTGTTTCCTCTCCTATTGCTCTTTCTTTTCAAGGTCTTGGTAACAAAGTCAGTATCTTTGTCAGACTGCTGTACAGCGGTGTAAGTAAGTAGCACTCCTAACTACCCAAAGCAGTGCAGTAGTGTAGCAGCACTCCTGTGACCAGACTCTCATCTTGGTTATGGTTTGTCGTTGAAAGAGTTACTGCAGGTTTATGATGGTGCTGCTGAATCAGAATTCAGCTTTGACCCTCCTGCAGGATCTAGGATGGAGTCCCTTGACTGCCTGCACCCAGTGCTCACCACCCTGCTTGGAGATAAACTTACGGAGTGGGGCTGTATTGGTAGAACTAGTATCATTTTGTTCTGTGTCTTATAAGATTATTTCGTTAATAGATGAATATGTTTGTCATGTAATAATGGTGAAGCCCATCAGATCTGGCTTCGCAGTACATTCGTGTTGTATTCAGTGTTTTCCAGACTCGGTTTGACTTCTGGTAAAGTCGTGTACTGTCCATTCCCCAGGATGTGAGCACTGCTTGCTGTGAGATTTGCAGTAAGGCAGATTGCTCCTTGACCAGGAGCTAGCAGATGAGTCATTCATGTCTTGAATGGATCTCCTGCAACGTTTCTTACCTGAGTTTGAAAAAATTGTTAGCTAACACTTCTGTCAATGGGAACCAGGCATTTCCTGCAAAAATCAAATAGTCCCAAAGCCAGTGACATCACAGCAGTCTGGGCATTTGCATTTTGGAGGAATGAAAAAGAGCTCTCTGAACAGTGGCCCAAAGCAATCTCAGATGCAGCTTCATCAGTTTCACTGAGGACAGATCCGGCTTGGTGGGCCTTGGGCCCTCCTAAGCCATGTGTTCTTCTGTCCCTTAGGCAGAACTCTCCTGATGTCCTTTGAGAGTCAGGCTGAGCTGGAGCCCTTGGAGCTTGTGTGGGCAAAGTGCCGTGGTTATCCCTCCTACCCTGCCTTGGTAAGTACCTTCTGCTCTCTTGCAGTCTGTAGCAGCAGTGCAGGCAGCCCAGAACGCAGCACTAGTGTGCAGCGTAGCCAGACGTAAAAGAAAACTTCCCAAAACCATGCAGTATGTGGCTGGCTTTTTTCTTCCCTTTGCACTGTTAATTTTTCCTGTGCTCACTGTTTCAGAGCATTGGAGAGAATTCACAAAACACTGCTCTCTCGGTGCCAGAGGAGGTCTCTCCTCTCCTGTTCACTCTCCAATTCACATCTTGTAGCAGTGTAGATCTGAGCAATTCCACTGAAGCCAATAGAACTGCACCAAAATGGATCTGCTGTGAAATATGTCATGCCTGCTGAGTGCAGCACTGATGTTGAATTTATTGTTCAAGTTTGGAGAGGGAGGGAAATCTTTTGCTGAACACAATGCTGACTTTGTCCTAAATGACCAGTTATCATATGTGCACCTGTATCCACACAGAACCTACTTCCTTTTCCTTTTCCCAAGTTCACATGCTCGGTTTTTGGACTGACTGGTTTCCCTTCCACAGGAGAAGCCTTGAAGATAGGATGCGTAAGCAAAACTGCTTGCTCTGCCTCAGTGTCTCTTTGTAAAAAAATTTTCCTAAGTAGATTTTAATAATCTAGCTTGGATAGACTGAAAGAGCAGGAAAAAGAATACATTTTCTGCAGTTCTTGAAAGGGTTTGTGCTTAAATGTCCTTCCTGTGTCACCAGATAATTGATCCCAAGATGCCACGTGAGGGGCTGCTCCACAATGGAGTCCCCATCCCAGTCCCACCCATGGATGTGCTGAAGCTGGGGGAGCAGAGACAGACAGAGGCAGGCGAGAAGCTCTTCCTTGTCCTTTTCTTTGACAACAAGAGAACCTGGTGAGTGGATGCAGACAGGCTGGGGCCTCTGGTGAGTGCCATGGCAGAGAAGAATGTTTTGATTTCCTCTTTTAGTAGAGGGGAACACACAGGTACCACTGTTACGGTCATGTTACATGGAAATTGGCAAATTTAAATGTGCAGTTGTCAAGAAAAGTGAGGAAGATGGCCTGCTTTTCCCAGTCCCAAGAACAGGACATCTCCATTGCCATGGTGAACAGCAGAACGTCCTCCACCTAGAGATCACATCATCACAAAATTACTCAGGCACATGAAGAGCCCTGGGCTGCCAGTGTTGGCTGCCTGTAAAATGCACTGAGCTGAGATGTGACCCCCAGGGGCTGGACTTCATTCAGAAAGGTGCTGCCCTTCTTAGTGTGATGCTTAACCCGGGCTAATGAGTGCACACCAGACTTGGTGCAGACTGAGGGCTTGCAACTTGAGACTTTTTTGGTCAGCATGGACGTGGGGTGTGAGTACTGGAAGCTGCCTGTTTCTGGATGATACTCAGGCAGTTGCACTCACCCCAGCCGTGGTGCTTACAGGCTCCAGGAAGGCTGAGTTCTCTGGTGGTAAAACTTACTTGGAATTCCCTATGTCTGCTGCTCTGTGGGATACAAAAATTTCCCAGTTTCCCCTGGAGCTCTAAGGAGAATTGAAAGGTTTGAGGAAGGAGAGTCAAAAGAAATCAGTGCTCGTGCAGGAGGGTATTTTGGCTGCAGATGCTTCTCCCGTGTCCAATGCTGGCATTTAAGCATTCACAGCACTATTGTAGGGGGCTAATTTTTTTTTTTTTTTTTTTTGAAAAAAAGTAAATCATATGAAAGTATCTGTTCCTGGGGAGAAGTGACCAGTGATTAATTGCTCCTGAGGGGCCGGAGTACTTGGCCACGTCTTGGTGGCTCTCGGGCCGATCCCTTGGCCTGCTGCAGCTGTGCAGCAGAGCCGGCACACGGAGCAGCCTGCCTCCTGCAGAGAGCTCAGCCAAAGGCTGCAAGAGGCCTGCAGGTGCTTGCTCTCCTTTTCCCCCATCCCTGTCCCGATGCCCTTGGTGACAGGGTTTTGTGCTCTCCTTTCTGCTGCAGGCAGTGGCTTCCACGTGACAAGGTCTACCCTCTCGGCGTAGATGACACTGTGGACAAGCTAAAGATGATGGAAGGACGAAAAACCAGCATCCGCAAGTCCGTGCAGGTGGCGTATGACAGAGCCATGATTCACATGAGCCGCGTGCGGGGGGATCATCCCTTCGTTCCGTCCAGCTACCTGTGAGCGTTGGGCGGCCGGTCCTCGGTCCTCCTCCAGGCGTCGCTGTGTCGGCACAAGGAGCCCGGCGCCGAGCGGCCGAAGCGCCCCGCCTTCCCAGCAGTGGGCGGCGCTCCTCGAGGTGCCCGGTGCGCGCCAGGGAGGCCGTGGGGTCTTTGTGAACGTGTCCTGCTGGAGAGCTGGCAGGAGACGAAATGTTCGGTGTGCGGGGCCAGGAGCGAGGCGTTAGGAAAAGCTGCTGGGTGGCGGGAGCCACGGTGAGCTGCTGCAGCAGAGCTCGACGCTGAGATGTTTGGACCTCGTGCGCACTTTCTTGCCGCACTTTCTTGCTGCTGCCTCCTCCGTGCTGCCAGGAGTTTGGGTGTCAGTCAGCCCTGAGTCATTCCCTGAACCCATCGCCCCTGTAAGCAAACCAGGATCCTGTACAGAAATCACAGCTGGGCTTTCTTGTGCCAAACTTACTCTGACCGTCACTGGCCTTTTTGTTTTTCTAAATGAAATTGATTGTCCCATCCCAGAAATGGTAGCAGGGAGGCAGTATCACGATTTTCCTGCCTACATACATCGTGCTTTACGTTAGATTTCTTGCATTGCGTTTGGAAATGAGTGAGGTATTTTGGTAACTTTCCCCTCTGCTGCACACACATACATGCAGGTGCACAGAGCTTTAAATATGAAAAACAAATTACCTGTGGTGTTTTTTGGTGTGCATTTATGGCCTAGAAATGTATTTGGTAGTTTCACACTTAAATTCGGATTTCTGTGACTATGCTCATTGCAGTAGCAGTTCATACCATGGTTTAGTACAGCCTTGAGTCTAAGCAAAGATAACTTCTTTTTCTGAAGAAACGAAGCTGATTCTGGAGGTGCCTGTGCTGGGGCAGCTCTGCAGGCAGTGAGGTTGATCAGGGTTGGAGGGAGACGCATCGCTTGTGTTGCTGGATGCACATTTGGTGTCAGGCTCCTCTTCCGTTCTTCTTTCTGTCTCTTTCAAGTTCTCCTCTGGCTTGGTTTGGGTTGAAACCAAGCACTAAGTAGAGCACACGACCATTTTGCCTTTTTGCCTTCTCTCACATACGTGCATCCCTTCCTGCTGTGTGGGTCTCCAGCATTGTCATCCATTAAGAAACAAACCAGCCTGGCTCTGCTGCAGCCCCTCTTTACTTTCTGAGTTTGCGTTGCAAAAATGGGCAGCCGATGTTTGGAAACAGACGACAAACCCTTTTCTATTAGCCAAGGACTTAAAATTTCTCTGATCTCTTCTGTTGTGTGTTCCCTTTTTCTGCTTTCCCATTTTAAGAACCAAAGGTGCAGAGCAAGATTGTAGATTGAATATCACCATTTTGCTTTTTAACTCGATATTTTTTTATTATTTTAACTTTTTCATACTGAAGAGAATGTGGGGTCAAAATAATAATACTGAATAGTGGGGAGTAATCACTGCCATTTCTACGTGGTCTACTTTTTTAGAAATACCAATTCTTATACATTGGGACGCGGAGCCACACTTTAAGGAAGATTCCTTTAACATGCAGAGACGGGGCATAGGATTTTGTAAAAATAGAAATAATGCCCCTGGGGTGTGGCGAGGGAAGGACGTTCTGTATATAGTTGTACAGTACTGCTCTAAGTTATTGAGACTTACTGTCACCGTTCTTGAAGTCCTCAGTCGTGTCGCTGGGTCTTTTATATGCACACAGTGTAACTTAAAGGAACATACACTTCTCTGGGTGGTAACGCAGCTGTGGACTTGTGACCTGTGTACGTTTTCAGAATCTGGGATATTATTATTTTTTTGGTTGGTTGTTTTTAAATGACATTTCAGAACGGGAAGTGGCTGATCTGCTGTTTGCTACGGGCCCGAGACGTGACTGTCACTGCTGTAAAGCACAGATTGCTCTATTTATTGTAGAAAGTGAGTTTATTTGCTTTCTAGAATTGTTTATATCAGATGGTATAAGAGAGGTAATAAGAAAATCTATGCTTGTAAAGAAAAAAAATGCTAATTTTACCTACTATAATCTGACTGTCTGAGACTATATTTTCTCTCTGAGAAATAAATGTTCTACAGTATTAAACAAAGGATTTCTGCTGCTGTGCTTTTTGGGTAGGCAGTGATGGCAGCAGGTGCTGTGGATGTGTGAAGGCTCTGCTCAGTGCCACATCCCTGCTGAGGGGGAAGTGGAGGCAGAGCAGGGCTCCCTGGTTCCTGATCAGGCACTGCCGTTCCCACTCACTCTTTTCTCCCCCCTTTAGCAGAGGGAGCTCAGCCCACCTGCTGCTGCGCAGCTGACACACATGGGCTGATGCAGGCATGAAGCAGCTGTGAAGAGGAACAAAGGGAAGGAGGACTTGGAGGGAGGGTGGCCTCACAGTGCCTCCTGCAGGTGAGTTTGTTCCTTGCTGCAGGAGGGGACCCATCTGGCAGCCCTTGGCCTGGGGTGGCTGCAGAGCCCCATAGGGATGGGAAGTGGGAATGTGGGGTGTGAATCCCATCTCTGGGCTCTGCTTGTGGGTCTGGGGGCTCCTGCAGCACCAGGATACAGGCAGAGTCCTCCAACAGATGGAGATGGGAGCTAGGTGCTCCAGTGTGGCTCTCTGAGCATCACTCTACCCTGAGGAGCATTCTTCTCCCTGTGCAGATTCCAGACCTTCTCCTTTTCCCTCCACATGTGTGACCTGACCCAGCAGAATGAATGAAGGACAGTTTCTGTAGCCAGGAGGGTGTTGTGGTGCACAGCTGCCTGGCATACACCTGCAGTGTATATGAAGACATAAGAATGCAGTAAAAGGTGAGTTATTAACATCTTTGTTAATGTTTTCCACCTGTTGCAAGAAGGATCAAGCTCCCTGCAGCTTCCTCCTAGGGAAGGTCTGAAAAGCAGTTCTCTGCAGCCCTACATCAGTGCCTGCCCCTGCACTTCCCTGATGCCATTTTTGGGTGGGATTATTACATACTAATAAAACCTTCCCTCCACCTCCTTCATCATTTCTTCCTTGTCCTTGAACAAATGAAATTATGACTTACTGAATTATTCAGTGGATAAAAAGTTTCCATGACATTGGCATCTCCCGTGCCTGGAACCATCAGCAACTGCCCCCAGCTTCTCCCTGTGAGCCAGAAATATAGGAAATGAAAGTGAGGAGCCATAGGGAAAGGATTAAAATCACAAGAGCAGAGATCTTACAGTGACTTTGTAGGGTCTCAGGTTTTTGTGTTTTTTTTTTTTAGGGAGGGGAGGGAGCAGGGACTATGCTGTGACTTCAACTCTCAGACAATTAGTGCTTTCCCTTAGTATGGTGCTAAAGGGTTTTGTGGAGAGGGAGAATAAGGCATGAGGGAGGAATGTGACTTACCCGAAGGCCCTGGGGGCAATGAAGGAGCTTTTGTGCAGTCCACACACAAGCAGGTGCCAGACCACCCCGTCCTGCGCTCAGCCCGAGCTTCTGTTGATATTTTTTTCTTTTTTTAATGAGTTATGTCAAACTGCCAAAGAGCAGCAAAGGTCTGGCTCAGAGAAACCACAGAAGGTGCACACTGAAATAAAGGAGAAGTCTAACTGCCCAAGAAGAAAAAAGCAACTCTGGAATAGGAAAGCAGTTTCTTGAGACACTGGAGTTTTATTGGCAACAAGGCTCTGCTTTTCACATGCTCAGCCCCTGCTGCCCCTTCCCACAGGGCACCTCCATGTTCTGCCCCAAGAAATGTGGGGGTCATATTTCTCCCCCCCCCTGCAGCCCTCCGCAGGAGGGAGACAGAAGGAAACCAGCCTGATAAAACATTCACAATTGGTTTCATTTAAGAACCCAGGGTGGTTTCTGGCTGCGTTCTCTCGGAGGATGCATCCGCACTGTGGGGAGCAGTAGGCACAGCCAGCACCGCACTGGGGATCTTTGGTGCTCAAGAGCCCACTGGTGGCACTGGCACCATGGTGCCCTGCAGCACCATACCCTGTATCTCCTCAACCTGCTCTCAGCTCCCATCCCCTTCCAACTCCCACGCTCCTCGTTGCAGGGGAAGCCTCGAGATGCACGTTTCTGACACACATCTTCCTGACCAACTCAACACTCCAAACACGTCAGGGCAGAAATACCCGTGGCTCTGACTTCACCCCACTTCCAGAGGGGAGGTGGGAGGCCATGGAGAGGACAGGGAGAACGAGGGACCCACGTTATAAATATAAAATCATATCTGCTACAAATGGAGGACATATATTGTACATCTCTGACCCATATACACAAGAACACAATATACACAGAACGCCTCGGAAGAGTGGGGGCTGTGCAAGGAGTTTCAGAAGTCCCCCTGCTGCCCTCCCGCCGATGGCACATCAGAGCGTCTCGTCACAGCGGTGTGCATCATGCAGAGCACATGGGGGGGGTTAACCCCACCGTGCCACCACGCTGTCTCACACCTGAAGAAAGGCAAAGAGGAGGGAGAGGAGAGGGCAGGTGGGAGCAGCTCCCTCATGAACCCACAAGGCTTGAGGAATGAAGCTGGGCCCTGAGAAACTTCTCGCCCTGCAGCCCCAGGGAAGTTCTCCAGCCAGTCACTGATAAGGCATTTTTGTCTGGGAGCTGGATCAAACTGCAGCTGAAGAGAGAAGGGAGCAGACGGGGCAGCACACACATGTGAGGCACGAGCATGTGTGTACACAGGTGCAGCAGTGGGCAAACGTGTCACAGCATAGCAAGGCAACCAGCAGCTGGACAAGCCCAAGGCAGGGCTGGGAGAGCTCAGTTATCTGTAGAGCTGTCCCCTGCCCCTTCAAGCTTCTCTCCCTGGCTCAGGCCCCCAGCACAGAGTGAAATACTGACAGTGGTTGGAGTGGCACATCCAGGTGTGTGGAGTGGCAGACAGGCACGCAGAAGAGTTGAGTCAACGTGAGCTTTGTACAGCGAAGAGCAGCTCCCAGCTGAAGCATCCGAGGACGTGGATGACAAAATGCCACAGTGATCAGATGGGCCAGGAGGAGGAGGTGGGCAGAGGAGGGAGTTGAGTCCTGGCACCTATCGGCGGTAATGATTGGGAGCGTCTGCAAACATGTACTTGAGTCTGTAGGCTTCAGCAAGGAGGAGCCCGATTTCTTCATTGCCCCAGTGTATCGTCGGCAGGTTTTGTAACAACATTAGAAGGCCCTGGAAGAGAAGATGCTCACACTGGGGCAGCTGATGGCAAAATACAGACCCAGAGGAAGCCCAGGGACAGAATGAACAGAGGCAGCAGCATTCAGGAGCTTTGGGTCGCCATGCTGGCAGGTCTGAAAGGCTCAGGAGAGCATTAAGATGTGCTCGTGTCAAGTCTGAACAAGTGAAACACCCTCAGAAGCCCTCAAACCTCTTGCAAGAAAGGGCGCTCCCATCCAGTGTTACAATCAGACAGCAAAAGGCAGCCACTGTAGGACTCACTGCGCCCAAAGCTCAAACCTAGGAAAGAGCTGGTATTTGTCCAACTGCTCAGTCCTCCGCCCTGAGCACAAAGGCTACGGGTTACTTCTGAGCAAAACTCCTGAGACTGGGTGATCTTAGAGCCAGTTTTGAGATGACAGCTGAGCTGCCGTCACATATCCATATCCATTGCGGGCTCCCACCCGAGGCAATTCCCTCCCCTTTTGCCCAGAATTAGCCCCACACACTGGGGACTCACCTGGAAGTCTTCCTCATCCAGGATCTCCTTCCGCCACTTGATCAAGAAGGCGGCACAGACATAGAGGTGGAAATGCGAGAACCCCTCTGGCTCTGACTGTAGGCGACAAAACTCTGGGTCAGCTCCTATGGCTCTGCTGGAGCACAGCTCCTCCAAACATGTCCATGTCCCCTTCAGCTGTCTATAAACACCCCAGAGGCCACGCTTTGCTCCTCTAACCTCCCCAGCTGCATGGCGCCTCACCTCCCTGTGCGAGGAGGTGGCCCTACAGAGAGCAGCCAAGAAGGGATGGCAGCAAGCGCACATACCTGGTAGGTGTCCCAAAGGCGGATTGTGCAGCGAAGAGGCAGCTCCCTCATGAGCAGATTGTTCATCCAACGAAAGGCAAACTGCAGGTATTCAACTTCGTACTTCCTAAAGTGATTATGTACCTGCTCTGAAACAGCACAATTCACTTACACACCTGGGGATCACAGCACCCAAGCTCCTGCATAAGGCACTGTCCAAATCATGATGGCTTACATGTACTTCAAGGCTGAGGTCTCACAAACACCTCCACCACTCACCTCGTCCTACCTTGCCAATGAAATCCCTCCCCCAAGAGCCTTTTGGCCAACCATGCTCTGCCCCTACTCACTGTGGGCAAGCATCTACTCCTTGTACAGAGGTTTCCTTCCTACTTGCAAAGAAAGCCTCTCACTGTTGTGACAGAAGTCTTCCCCCATTCAAATTCCCTTGTCACCTACCATCAATCCGGCTCACAAGCTCCTCCAGAGCTTTGACTTTCTTCTGGATCCCTGGCTGTGCAAAGGTGTAGTTATCCTGCAGGGAAAGGCCATCAGTCAGAAGCAGCAGCTGCAACAATTGGAAATGACCAAAACCAGATCCCCAGCTCTGCACCAGCCAAGGATATACAGCACCTGATTGCCAGGATCTGTCTGCTGTGAAGTCCCAAGTAATTGGGAAGCTGGGACAGTGCTGGCTGCACTGCACAGCTGCAGCTCTTTTCTTCCCTGGGATTTTGCCCCCACATCATGCCCAAATGTCCATTAATGCTGGGTACATTGTCAGAGAACAAACGTAGGCACAACTCCAATTTTAAATGCTGGGAGTGCTGCAGGCCCAGCTAGTCACACACTAGTTCCAAGGGATACAGCGAGAAGGCAGTGGTGCTGCTGCATCAGGCAAGGGGAGACATCTCTGCGGCTCCAGTTGCTCACCTGTATCCCATCCAGCAGTTTGCTCATGCACCAGAAACTATCAGCTTCGATGCTCCGTAAAACATCCTGTGACAAGTTTGTCACATCAAAGTTCTCCACGTCCTCTTCTGCAAAACAGACAGGGAGGAGAATAAGGGGGATGGGGGGCACCAGGTGGTTCACAGGAACACCAAGAGGCTTTAAGGCTCCTTGCATGCAACTGCCAGCAAGCTGAAATGAACAGCTTTCCCAGTACAAAGTAGGACACCTCTGCACCGACCTGCTTCTCCAGGCCAGGAGAGCACCAGCACCCAAGATACTCAGCAACCACCATCTGAACCCAGCCCAGCTGCTCAGGAGACCAGGAGGGTCTCTGCTGCTGCTGTCACTCCTGAGAGGCCAGAGCAGTGCATGCATGAATGCTCTGACATGGGTCTGCTCCTAGGGCACATTCTCTGTGGGTGAGGGCAGCTCTGCCAACAACCAGGAGAGGCAAATCCAGCAGTGCTGACACTGCTAAGAAGTAACAAGGCTGTTTTCCAGCTGCAGGTCATCATCCAAAATTAGCAGTTACTCCTCTTCTGGCTCCTCAACAGCCATCCTCAAGTTCCCAGGTAATTATAAAGGCAGGCAAAAACTCTGTTTAGCAGATATCCACCTCCTTTCCTTGATCACTTCCCCCTAGCAGGAATATGGGCAAGGTTAAGGAGCAGAACGAGGCCAAGTGTGTACAGCTGGTACTGGTGGCTCAGCCACACAGCTGTCACCTCGTGCAGAAAAGCTCCCTGCAGGGCTCCAGGCACGATGAGCTCAGTACAAGTGTGACAAAGAAAGGGAGGTGGTAATAAGCCTAGGTAACAGGGAAGAGCCTGCTGCTTGTACTCACAGGGACAAAGGGACAAGAACAGCAACTCTGCCAGCAAAGGAAGACTGCTAGGAGATCCTGGGCTGCAAGAAGCTTTGGGGGAAAAAAAAACTAAACATAAAAATAGTCTCCAGAGGGCATGGCTGAGCTCAAACATCTGTTCAGCAGCATCATTAAGGGGCCCCGTAGAAAGGAACAAGACACTCAACATATGGCTCTGAAAGGGAGCTGGTGGCACAGTGACAGCCACTCAAGGCAGGCTGGGGCAGCCAGGACACTGCCACCAGTGCCACAGTTACCCAAGGACTTGGGGGTGGGGGGCAGGCAGAGCTCCTGTGAGTGACACTTCGTGGGGTTTAGATGGCAGCTGAGACGTGAGCACATCGTGCTCCTGACCTAAAGGTTGGCTCTGAGTCCCCAACTCTGGAGACAGAAGAGGATGTGTGGTATTGCTTGGGTCAGTGCAACTCTCAGTGACAGAAGGCAGCCACAAAGGATAAAAGGGGCCTGAAAGATGGGAAGAAGTGTGGCCCCAGTCAGACAGGTCCCAGCCATGAACCCAATGACCAACATGGTACATGACTGCAAGAAGTCACACGAAGTATCTAAAGCAGCTCCAACGTACACCAGCTCTTTTCTGGCTCAGCTGACTCACTCTTTACTTCCCAGAATAGGGAATTCGCTCCGGGTAGCAGTAGAGCCCCAACTGCTTTCTCCTTCAGACTGTGAGGAGCAGCGGTATGGCTTGGGGATTAGCCTTGACCACACAGTGCAAGCCCAGGTGGCTTAGCTCTTCACAGTGTCCTCAAAAGACAAGGACCACTACTAGTTTACAAAGCTTCAGGTAGACAGTGGAAGGCTTTCAGGGACTTCAATAAGCGGTGGATCAGATCCTAAATCATTTGTCCAAGAGGATTTCTCTGTCATTGTCTTAGAAAATCTTTTTCCTTTCTCTTTACAGTGAAAAAATGATCCTTATGCTTAAACATTCTCTTGGCACCCCAGTGTTCATGTCAACTCCAAAACTCAGCAAGAGCTGGAGAAAGAATGAAAATCCCATGGGTGAAAATGACTTGCTCTCCAGCTAAAAGCAACTGGCTGACAAGAAAGCCAAAAGCAGCTGGGAGAAGTCAATTTAGTTTCTGAAACTCTCAGCTTGACAGAAACACCTGCACTAGCAGCACAGGACAGGAATCATTATTTAAACTGTTTATTTTACATTCTCAACAGGGTCTCTTTATACTTCAGTCTGTCCTCCTAGAGCAAGAATGAGCTCCAAATTCAAGCTCTGAGAGCAAGATCCTCCCCACCACCTCAAGTTCAGGGCACCAAGGCTTTGCCTAAACTCCCTCAGCACCTAGATTGGAGGAGGGTGGGCTCTTCTAAGTACATTCAAACACAAATCTACCATCACTGTTTCAACTTCTGCAGAGCTCAGCAAGGTTATGAAACTGAAGTCAATTCAGCCAGGCAGCAAAGGTGCACTAAGAGATGCATAAGATGCATCTCTAGCATGGCGCAGGAGCTGAAAGAAAACACATCACCTCCAGCAAGGCGATGCCAGCACTTCACAGCATTACGGTTAAGAGGCAGTGATCACTTACCAACATACTCAGAGAGGAACACAACAAAGAATGGAGTGACCAGGTCATTGATTCCCTGTACATAGCCACTGGCTGGGTGTCGAATGGCCCATATAAACAGGATTCTTTCAAAGATCTAGGGAAGAATTGAAGGAAAGCAGGTACCTGCATTAGCCGTGCACAAAGGAGAGGCAGAAAAGCATAACTGCTAAGCTCAGGGAGCAAAGGTCATGCACTGACAGGCTCTTCTGCAGCAGTATGGTTAAGACAAGAAGATACCAGTCCTAAGAGATTCCAGCATGATCCACAGATCCCCACAAAGGCCAGCCCACTCTTTCCAGAGCAAGACAATCCAGAGTCCTCATCAAGACTGCTGCTTGAAGAAGAGCCGACACCAACTTTCCAAGAGCTGCACATCTTGCTGAACATCACGTGGACAGCTAAGGCTGCTACCTGTGCTCTTTATCCATCAGCTGTCGGCACAGCGCTCCCAGCAGAACATCACAGATCGCAGTACCCAACAGAGCAGCCTCCAAAACCTACATGTATTACTCCCAGCCAGCCCCAGGACGTCATACTCTGACATACCACACACACACCGAGACAACAGATGCTCACACCTCCTGGCCACCTCTCCAACAGCCCTACGTGATTTTCTCACACATCGCTTTGTGCAGGGGCGTTTTTGCAGTGAAACACGACTGATGTCCTGCTCTGTGTCAAATTCATCAAATTTGTTTCAGAACAAAAGCTTCAGGACTATTACTAATTCTTGCCAGAAAAAAATGCTGACCTTGTAGCCCCTGGTCTTCAAGACTGATGTGTTTCAGAAAGTTGAGGACTAGACCCGGCAGCGTGAGCATGTATTTCCTGACCAGCTGGACGAGGTTTTGGGAGTCACCCAGGACATTTGGTCTGCAGAGTTACTCAGTCTAACGACACTGTCGGTCTAACTCTGTCCCCTTACCTCCTGGACAAGCGGCTGCTGAAAGAGGGGGATGAGTGGGTTGGTCCTTGGAATGTCGATGTGAATCTGGAAGAGAGCATGGGTCAGATACATTAGCCATGCTTTTAAGGGACACAATAACTCAACATGACAGAAGAGAATCCACCCTGCAGTGCCCCTCACACAGGAGCTGCACTTGCTGACGAGTGCTATGAGTGCTACAAATTACAGCCGCGCAGGGAAGTCACCTACAGTTCAGCATCCTTCGCTCAGAGATGGGCTGGGAAATCCAGTTATTTGCTCAATTCAGATGGGATTAGGGAAGGCCTAATCCAGTACTTGTCACTAACTTCTACCTGCAACTAACAGGTAGAAGTCCTGGTACGACCCCAGCTCAAAAACACGCAGTGGCAAGGGGCCGGGAAGCCACGCAGATGGCAGGTACCTGTCGGTACGTGTCCTGATGGTGCTCCTCATTCCGGGAGTCGTAGTACTGCTGGATGAAGCCAAAGTATTCCTCCCGCTTGCGCTGTAAGGTCAGCTTCCGACGCTCCATGTTTGCAGGGAGATAACCCTGCAGGAGGAAACCTCAGGGTAGCCCCTATTCCCTCACCACAAACCAACCTCTAAAGTCCTGCCGGGCAGCTGTGCACATGGATGCAGCAGATATGGGGAATGTGGAGCAGGGGAAGAGTAGTTGTGGCCTTCGGCTTTCCCACACTCTGATGCCTTTTCTAATCTGGTACAATCCAACTTTACAGGATTCAATTTCTTGAAACAACAAGCCACATTCCCAGCACCTGCCTGGGGTCTGTGCTCAGGAGATGTAGCAATTACAACCCCTGACCAGAAAAATCCTACAGCTCTTTGGTAGGCTGGCCACAGGTACAACATGAGCAAAACCACGTATGGATTTGCTCCCATGAAGGCGCACGAATGCCCCAGATTCCCCCCAGCCTCCTGCATCCCAGCTCCAAGTACTCACTGAGAGGAGACGCCATGTCACAGGCCGGACCTCTCTGGGCACGCCAGGCCAGCTGCATTTCCTCAGCTCATCTGCAAACGGACAGTGGTGGCAATGGATTAGATCCTAGGCACGTCCAGGCACCACTATACCTAAAAGGAGAGGAAAGCCCAGTCTGCTCCTGAAAGCTCTGGAGACACTGAGCCTCCACGGAGCTCCACATTAGCAGTGACTGGGGATGTGGGTCTGTGGCTGGAGAGTGGGGACACTTGGCTCAGCACTGGGACTGGAGCACTGGCTGCCAGAATGCTAACCACTGGTCCCTTCTCAGTGGGGCTCAGTTCTCATGCAAAGCCCAACAGCCCCCTGTGACCACAACCATCACTTGCGACCAGAAACAGACTGGAAACACGCAGCTGCTGAAGAGGTCATCATCTGCCAACACGCAAGTCATCTTTTTTCAGCCTGGAGTAGATAGCGAACCATGTTTCACAGAGGCAGCAGGCTTCCCTCTGCCTCCCCACCCACAGGCACCCATTACGCCACTCACCCAGGTCCGTGTTATGGCTGGAAAGGAGCTGCCGAAATTTCTCCAGGCGGGTTTTCTCCCTCACTGTCATGGGGGGAGCACCTGACGCATTCTGGTCGGAGATTCGGGCAACAAGTGGAATGACAGGCCGAAGGGGGAGGGACTGCTGCTTCTGGAGGGGGGTCCGCACACAGGTCTCCTCTGCACAGATCAGACACTGCGGTGAGGACGGGAAGGGGACAGCAGCTCTTCAACCCCACTGTGCTCCTCTGACTACCGCCACAGGCTCAGCACAGCAGGCAGCACCTCTCCTGCCCAACCCCAGCATACAGAGCACTGCTGGCCACTTGGAGAAGCAGCAACAGATCTCTGTGGACTGGCTAACCCATCACTTCCCCCATTTCCTTCCTTCCGCATCAAGATATCTGCCTGCCTTCCCCTATCAGATATGGGAGGACATGGGAAGGACAGAAGATGAGGCAGAAGGAAGCTGAGGGAACCCCAGAAAAACCAGCTTGCAGATATGCCCCAATGAGCTTCAACCCAAAGAGTGAATAAGCTAACTGCAAGGTCCTCCACAGGGTCTCATCCTGACCTCGATTAAGAGCAGCACATGCTGACCAAGAATTTAATAGACTTTCAAAACTCCTCAGAATCTGTCTCTCTTCAAGGATCCTTGAAGACAGACATGTCTGTAGCCACAATATTGAGCTCCAGAAGCTGCTCCTAAAGACAGCTCTTACCAGACATCCTGGAGAGCTGGGCCTCGCTGCTGGACTTGTTGACCTTGCAGTTGGTGGGCACGTCACTGAGAGCAGGCTGGGTCCTCTCAGGTTTCACCCGCATTTTGCTGTGGTTCTCCAGGACCTGCGCAGCTGTGGCCTTGGCCACTTTAGAGTTCAAAGTTTGCAAAGAGGAAGAAGAGGAAGTGAAGTCTTCATCTTCATCATCACCGATGTCCCAGGCATCACTGGTGCTGCGGGCAAACTCATGAAAGCTGGAGGCCTTCTTACTTTTCATAGGCAGCACGTTGGCTTTGGAGCGGTCCTTGATGAAGCTGGAAGCCAGAGAGAAACAATGTCAGAGCAGCACTGCTAGATAATCCACATGCTTTCCTTCACTGCTCCACACAGGCAGTCCCTGGCTTCCCCCGGTTTCCTAGTTCCACCTCCAAAACCCCAGGGCACGCACTAAGCTCCTCGAGGCTGCCCAAACTGGTATGATCTCAGGGCACAGAAAGCCACAGTGCCAGCTAACAGCTGGAGAGGTGCCAGCCTCCTCAGCTCAGAAGGGCAAACAAGAGAGACATACAGTTTCTCCAGCTCTGCTTCCTCCCAACCCACAGAAAACAGGCAGATGAATGCAAAAAGAAGCCTTGTGACCTGGAGAGAGGCATGCCAGAACCAGTCTATGCTCCTGGAAGCTCCTGGCACAGCTGTAGTCACTCCCAGCAGACAGACCAGGCTGTTTCTTTTCTCAGGTGCAGGAGGAGCCTTTCCATTTACCCTTAAGCAGCAGGAGTCAAAGTCCACCAGCTGAAGCGTCATGGACAGGAACGTTCACTGCTGCACAGCACGAGACAGGGACAAGGAGGCCACGCAGATCAGTGCTGCCTCTTCCTGCTGGGAAGGGTGCTGTGGTTGTGCTGCTGACCCTGCCTGCTGCCACGCCGCTTTACCTCGCCCTTCCCTCAGCTCTTCCCTATCCAGTAGGTGCAGACATCACTGCTAAAGAATGCATCTTCTCCCTACATTTGCCCAGTGCAGATCTCTGGCTACAAAAGCAGCAGCAGATAAGCTTTCCTGTGAACTTTCACAGAGCCCAGGACAGCACCATACTCCTTGTACAGCCCTTCTTGTACATCACAGCTGCACCGAAGAGCTCAGACTGCACAGAGCACAGGGGATGCACAGCAGGGCTGCCCTGGTACCATCTGAGTTTGCTCGGGAAATGTGAATGAAGCTGCTACATCATTTTTACATTCCCAGCAAAATGAACCAGTCCAATTAGGAGGGGATGGAATCACAGTGCTAGGGATGCTGGAGACTTCTACCAAGACTGAGCCAAAAAAAAACAAACAAAGAAAGAAAGAGAAAGAAAAGCAAAGCGCACAGGCTGTGCCTCCAGGAGACAAACTGCACTTACTTTTTGGTGAGGCGGGAATCCAGTGGAGGATGCTGTGCTCCATAGACAGGCTGAATGCTGCAGGGAGGGAAAAAGAAAGAGTGCAAAATATCTCAGGGCACCCACGGATGGTCTGCTCAGCCTGGACTGGGGTAACACCTCTTGCACGCTGTTGGGATCCAAATACAGACCAAAATCAACTCCTGTAAGCTTCTGCCTTCAAAACCTTAGATCCAAAGAGCCACAATTAGCTGAAGATTTGTTCTTTGCAGCAGCAAAGAGAAGCTTTGTTTAAACTCCTAGGCTCTTTCCAGCCTGAACTGGGATTTGCTTCCTCGAGCAGAGATCTGCTCTCTGCTCATTTCAGTCACCTGCCACAAGCACTGACATTCATTCTCTTTTTCATCCAAAAGTTGTCTGGGTTAGAGAATCCACACCTCTGAGCCCTCCACAATAGGGAAGGACTCTATCCAGCAACACTGGGACTCCCCAGCACTGAGGGTTTGACCCCACACTGGCACTCAGGCTTGCAGCCAACGTTACAGCAAAGCAGCCTCCAGTACAAGGTTTGATGCAGGCCCAAATCCCAGCTTAACCAACCACTTCCTATGTGGTCTGGAACAAGTCATGGCTCAGCCCCTGTGGAGCTGGACAAGTGCTCCAGGGCACAGAGAGCCCGGGGGCTGTTGGCACTGCAGGGGAGCACTGCCTCAAAAAGGAGCTAACAGACACCACTCATCGCTAGTTTTACAGGCTGGGCAAGTGAGACAGAGATCCTCAGTTATTACCTCAGTTTGGGAAACTATTCACAGCCGTGCCACCCCAAAAGTCACACTTGGATCTCTGGACACAACCAGCCCTCTGCAGCCCCACTACACAGCACAGCCCCACATCCCACGGCAGAGACAAGGGCAGGTTCAGAGCTGGCACACAAAGGACAGGCTTCCCTCAGGTCACTGGGGCTTTCCGGGAGCCTCAGATGGAGTCTGGCTGTGGCAGGGGGAAGATCACAGCCTGGTGCAGTTGGAGAGCCAGCAAAGGACAAGCGGGTGCCAGGGAAGTGACAGCAACAGGTCCATCTAGAAGGGAGAGGCATGGAGACCCAGGGCAGAGGCTGGGAACAGCCACAACACAGAGAGGCCAAAGAGGGGTGGGCTCCAGCTGCAAAGGGCGGCTGCTGGAAGTGCTGAAAGACTCCCTGTGCTGGCACACCTCCAGTCAGGGCTAGCAAAGAGTCTTCTAAGTAATTAGCATGGAGGAGTCAGGACTATTAAACAGAGGCAAACTCACGGGTGGGCAGAGCAAAAAGATTATTGGGGTTAAAAAAAGCTGTTTCCAAATGACTCATGGCAGCTCCCCACAGGAAAGGAGCCTGCAGAGTCTTTCCAAGCTCACAACACCTTCTAACAACAGTCACAGCACTGCTCTTCCCTGTGAGGGGACCAGCATTGCCCAGGAACATCCACATGCTACCAACAGGTACATGACCTGACTCCCACATGAAGGGACGAAAACCACACGTGGGTTTGTGTGATGCTCATCAGCAAAATGAACAGTCAGAATAGGGGACAGTGCATGAAGAAATCCCTTCCTGATGCTCTGAAGTAATCGGATGCTGCTGCAGCTGCTAACGGCCGACACAACAGCAGTGTTCCATCCCAGGCAGATCTTCTGTGAAGAGCCCAGGCTCCCACAGGTGAAGCATCCCAGGCTGATCCATTGCACAGCACATCAGCTGGAGCTCCCATACAGGCAGCTGAAGGTGACAGGTACAGCTGAGTACCACCATCCCACATACGTTTGTATATAAATATATACATGTACATAAAAAGCAAGCTGGAAAGGAAGCAGAGCAAATACTCCGAGACATGCAACAGGTGACCTGAGACATGCACACACCTTCACAGCTGCCAGATGACAACTTTGCACCACAGAACCTGAGCAGACTCAGTGCCTGATCCTGCTCCTCCAGCTCAGCCCATCACTGACTCTCAGCGCATCTTAAAGTGCCTCACAAAGCTGCATCAGCAGATCCCACTGCTACAGCTCAGAAAACAGAGGCAGGGCAGCAAATGGCAACCAGTAAATACTTCATTTATTCACTCGCCTGGCTCTCCCTAGTGCATCATTTAGATGAACTGGTTGTCTCCAAGCTTAACTCTGACTTTTGCACACATGGAAAGCTCACGGCAAGCACCATGTGTTAGCAAACACCACCGAGTCAGGAGTTGAGACCTGTGCTGATGCTGTGCTCCCAGACTGACAGCACAAGTCCCCTGTCCTACTTTAGAGCTCAGTGGGACAAGGTACTTCCCATCACCTCCCTACCCAGTGCCTGATGCAATCTGTGCCTGAGCTCTGCTGTGGAACCTGCGTTACACCTCTTACGGGCAGATCGTGGCAGGGCTCAGGTTATGGGCACTGCAGCACATCTTCAGCATGTTAGGGAAACTGCAGAGACTGAAGATGTTTTATTCCCAGCAGACTCTCTCAGCTTCTCCCTTTTTTAAAAGAGCATTTAAACAACACACACACTGATGCCTTACTACTCAACTCTCTATATGGCAGGAAATAAACAATGCATCACACAGGACAACACACCAGACCAAACTGCCAGCACACCCCAAAAGAATCCCAAGGTTGAGAACTCCCAGTGCAAAAGATGCAAGGCAGCCCCGGAGACATGAAACAATTTATTAGTAAGAATTTCTGGAAAGGACAGGCACACAGAGCATACGGAACTGGTAACGAGCCTCCTCCACAACACAGGACAGGGTATTTCCATTGTCTGTTACGAGGGGAGAGCTCTGACAAGCCTTGATGTCGAGCGCATTGTCTGCGCAGGAACTGCCTCCCAGACCGGTTCACCTGGTTTGAGCTTTCCAAGCTGGCTCTAAAATCATCATCTGTGCAAGAGAGGTGCTGGCAGCAGAGCCCAGCACAACATCCAGGGTTGGGATTGCAGGGACGCAGAGCAACCTGGGGACCGCACAGCACCATCCTCTCACAGGAGAGAGAGGAGGGATGCACAGTGCTCAGTGCTTTCTCTTTAGTTGCCACAAACTTAGGCTGCCTCTCCAGCCCAACGGATGTCACAGAATCATTACGGTTGGAAAAGACCTCCAAGATCACCAAGTGCAACCATCAGCACCACGTCCCCTGAATAACAAAGGATGAGCCTACGGGGAATCCGCAGAGCTGGGACGGCTTGTCGGTTCCTTCCACCTGCTTTGAAAAGGCCCCAAAGGCAAAGGCACAGCGGAGCCCCACAGCTGCACTGCAGACCTTGCGGGGAGGGAATTTTTCATAGGCAATTCCCAAACCTAATCGCCCCCGCAACCAGCTAAGAGCACCAGGAGGGGAAGGGCAAGCTACAAACGAGACTACTGAGCGTAAACGAGGTGCAAGGGAGGACCAGAACTGCGGGCGTCCCCAAGGTGTGCTCTGCTCTGCTCACACGGCCGCTCAGGAACCTTCCTCGCCCCTCTTCCCCCCCCCCCACTTCCTACCCGAGGCCCGCTTCCTACCGGGCGCCGCTGTTTCTCCTCCACCGCCACGAAGGCCGCAGCAGGAGGGGAGCGGCCACAGCCCAGGGCCCCCAGCGCGGCCTCAATCGGGAGAGCGGCACCCCCAAAGGCTCCACACGGGGCGAATCGCCGAAGACTCAGACCCGTTCCTCCACTACAGCCCGCGGGGCTCCGGCCACACGAGGGGCACACACGCGGCCCCCGCAGCCAGGGTGGCCCCAGGGAGCCCAGCCCCCCTCACGAGCCCCCAGCCCCGGGGTCGTTACCCGCCCGGACCGGGCCCGGCTCACCTGCCCGGCAGCTTGGCGCTCCGCTTCCAGAACTGCCGCCCGCTCTCAGCCGCCATAACGGAGCTACGCAAGGCCGGGCCCGGCGGCCAGCCAAACAGCGGGCCCACCGGGCCGGCCGGCCCCGCGGCGCAGCGGCGGAGCGCGGAGAAGGCGGCGCGCCCCCCCCACACCCAGACCGCCTCACCACTGCCCACCCGCGGCCCCTGGCGGCGCCATCTTGGATGAGGGCGGGGAGAGCGTCGCCATTGGCCGCTATGCTCCAGGCCCGGCGGCTCAGCCAATAGAAAGTGGGAGATGGCGTGACGTCACGGCGGAGGAGGGCTGGGGTGGGGCTGCGGGCACAGGGAGAGACCATTCCGCCCCGTGTGGGGGGGGGGGAGCGGGAGCGCTCCATTAGCACCGGGGGGGAAGACGGGAAAACCCACCCACCTCACGAAAGGGAGGGCGGGGAGCGTTCAGCACCGCCCTCAGCGGGAAGAGCCAATCTCGTAGCGCGGGAGGAAACGCGCCAGGCGGGCACCTGATTTCTGAGGGCGAAACCAACGGGAGGAGGCGGGGGGCAGCGGGTTAAGGCCGGGGGACAGCGGGGGGCGGTGGCGGAACGAACGGCGGGCCTTCTGCGCGGCTGCTATGGTCGCCGGGGCAGCGCCGAGGATTTCGGGCCGTTTCCAGCCCCGACGGCCCCGCGTTGTCCCCGAGGTCCGGAGCGCCGTCACCGCACGCGCAGTGAACGGCCGCCGGGTGGCCGCAGAGCCGCCTCCTGGAACCCCTCGTGGGGCCCTTCGAGCGATGGGGGTGATCCAAAAGGGGGAGAAAAACGCATAATTCTGCACAAAAGCGGGCGTTTCTGTGTAAAAAAGCGCATGTTTCTGTGCCAAAGCGGCCTATTTCTGTACAAAATCAGTTTCTGGAGGACAGCAGAGGGCGGCACAGCCCAGCACCCCGCGCTGCTGGAACCCGGCTACTCTCTGCTCGCTGCTCCCGCGCGGGATGCGGGGACGTTTCGGGTCCGGCAGCTTTCAGTTCCGAGCGAGATCGAAAGCTGAGAGGAGAATCGGTTCCTTTTCCCGTCCCGAGGCTGAAGCGGAGAAAGGAAACTTCGGGCTGGTAAAAAATAAGAGCGCGTCGAGGCTCCCAGCTGCGGATCGCTGCCCTCCGTCAGCGGGCCGGGCGGTGCTGCGGACACTGGGCCGCGGGGCGCCCCGCCGTGCGCCGCGCACGGAGCTCGTGGTCGCTGCGTGTCTACGAGATGTGTGCAAGTTTGGGTGCGAGGGAAAGGCTCTGCCTCAGCGGGCACGGCGCAGCTCCGCAGCGTTAGGACGGCGCTCAGCCATAGGGTGGGATTCGGGTAGGGCTGCGTGGGGTTGGACTCGGGGATCTGTGAAGGATCTGACGTGGGATTTTCTGCGGTCCCGACCAGCTTTGAGACACGTGCACAGAGCGGGAGTGGTGTCCGCGAGGGCACGCAAGCTGGTGGTGGGAAGTTTGGAAGCTCAGCGTTCTTACACCGGGAAATGGAAAGTGGCCGGGGTGTCAGGGAGAGGCTGAGCGTGGCACAGACTCTTATGGTGCTGCAAAGCCCCTTCCGGTGCTGTTGTCTCCTCCACCTGTGCAGGGTGGGTTTGCTTTGCTGTCTCTCCCCAGCCAGAGCAATCAGTCTTTCTCAGAAATCTCCCTCCTGCTTTTCCATGGCGATTCACAGGTCGTCTTCGCGTGATCCGTTCATTCCCTGGCTTTATCAGAGAGTTTGGAAACACCCTGGAGAAGAAAGCATGGGGAGGTGCTCATCAGCTCCATTCTGCCCCCAAAGAAGGGATGGGGGATGAAAGGATGCTGAGGACAAAATCCAAGCATCTCAGCTTTTTGCTGGCAACAGCAGCCAACCTGAGCCAAAGCCATCCAGATCACATGCTTAGGGAGGATTACGTACATTCAAGCAGGCATGGGCCCTCCTCTACCCGTGCACATGTGCAGCAGGAACAGGCTATGAGCAGTGGCCTGGGGCAGGTTGCAAGCACGGGGCAGTTTCCATTGGGGTCACCACTGCTGTGTGCAGGCCCTGCCTGCGCTCCTGTGGGGGGAAAGTCTGAAGAATTTCAGCGTGGGTTGACCTGAAATGACATTTTGCTGCTTCTGTTTTTCTCACAGCCTTCTCAGTGGGGTGAGATCTCTGTTCCTGCAACCCGCTCTCCCTTCAAACGCTGATGTGTGCCTGTGTGTCATTTCAGGTTAACTGAACTGGCTGCTTGGGTTTGAAACGAGAGCTGTTTCAGTTTTCGGGTCGCTTAACACCCTCCTAACTGTAACAAACACAGTGATTAAAAACATGAAAAATTACCCTGGAGGAAGGGGAAAAGCTTGGAAAAGGATGAAAAACACTCTGATTACCCCCTTACAAATATTTTTCTTTAGCTGAAGTTGCTAAATTTGACTCAGCTTTACACACTGGAAAGGTTTTGCGGTGTGTGGGTTTTTTGGTTTTTTGTTTTGTTTTGGCGTTTTTTTAATATGGTGAATAGAGTGTTTCTTCCTTGCAAAAACCCCCACCAACTCTCAGCCCAGTGATGCAGTTTCAGTGTGTCACGGAGGCAGCATCAGCTCGGGCTCCATGTTGGTAAGGTTGGTGCAAAACCCACAAGGCTTCAGGTGCCTGAAACCTGCACCTGGGGTCACAGCACGGGGTTTTTCCAGAGCTCTGGGAAGGGACATCTCCCCCCACTTTGTTCATTTCTGCCAGGGTTGAGATGAGTTCAGGGCTTTGCCCTCAGCTCCCATACCTGGGGGACTTGGGGACATCCCTTGATGGCCAGTCCCACCCAAAGAAAGGTGCTTATGCTGCTGGGACTCTGCTGCCTGTGGTCTCATCTTGCTCGTTGGCTGCAAGCTGCTGGCACCCATAAATAAACCCAGGAGCCTCTTGCTGCGCACTTTCTCCTGGCTGACATTTCCCTTGTGGGAGTGATAGGGCAGGAAAAGGCTGAGCCCTGCTCTTAAGCTCTGCCACGAAATGTCTCCAGCAAGCCAGTGTGCCATGCCTCAGTTTCCCCACACACCCCATGGAAATGATGCTGTTGCCCACAGGACTTTGGCAAAGCGCTGGGAGATCAGTGTTCACAGTGCTTCATTACCAGGGAGCCGTGGGACCTGCTGCTCATTCCTCTCATCCTAAGGCGGGGGTTTAAAATAGCTCCTGTGACTCACTGTGCCCAGAAGGGCCCAAAGGTGCCACCTCCAAGTGTGCGTTTCCAGCACGTCTGGATGCTGCTCACCTCCCATTTCCAGGAAGTGATGCGATAAAGAGAGTTTGTTGCCTTTGCTGTGGCTGAGCACCGTGGCTGGATATGGGAAGGCAAAGGTGTGTTGAGTGCTGACCCTCTGCAAGTCTGCAGCTGTCCGTTCAGCCCCAGATCTCAGAATTGGATGGCATGAAGACTTGTCCTGCTCCTGTTTCATCCTTTTTGGTTTTTGCTCTTGTGAGGTTGGAGGTTAGGATTCATTTCTTCTCAGGAGGAGCGGTGATGCATTTTCACAGGCTGCCCAGGAAGGTGGTGGGGTCACCATCGCTGGAGGTGTTCAAGATGTGGGCACTGAGAGATGTGGTCAGTGGGCTTGGTGTGCTGGGGTTGGACTTGGGTCTTTTCTGACCTTAATGATTCTATGATGTAAAAGCAGCAGGAACGGCTAGACAAGTAATAAAACATCCATCATCTCCAACCCAACCCTGCTGTTCTTGTCTGGGAGAAGGGAAACTTGCCTACTGCGACTGGAACATTCAAGGTCCCTCATAACACAAACCATTCTAAGCTACTGACTTCGGGTCTCCCATCTCCCTACTCCTAGAGGTGCAGGACACGGATGGACCTGATGGCTCTTGGCTGGATGAAGGCGCCAGCAGGAGGGAAAGCTGCAGCGCAGGCACAGCGATGGTGGATGGGATCACCAGCGGCAGACGGAAACGCCGCGGCTATCGGCGGCAGCGCCGGACCAACTTGGCCCTTTTCTAAGAAACGCCGCAGCAGTTGTGAGCATTTACGGGAAGGGTGGGCTGTGCTCAACCCGGGCAGCCGCGATAGTGCAGGGGAGGATGCGGCGCGGGGGCTCTGCGCTGCTCTGCTTTCGTGTAAGAGCTGCTTCCCGGATGGTCCGGAGGAAAAGCGAGAGGGGAGGTTCAGCGCAAACCGCATCTCTAAATGGGGCTGAACTTTGAAGGCATTCGGAGCAGTGCTTCCTGCTCTGAGCGGCCTCAAGCAGGAGATGAAAGATGCAGCTGAGCAGGAAAAAAAAAAGCTAAACAAACAGAGTTGATGCTTTGTGCGGAGGGGCAGCAGTGACACAACACGTGAGTGCATCCAGAGCTGGGACAGAGCTCTAGGGACCCCGGTTCCCAAAAAGCAGCTGTACTTAGAGAAGAGAGCACAGGGAACGGGGTAGGAATGCTGTTTTTAAGCATAAAACGTGTGGCATAAACCAAGGAATGACCCAATTGGGTTGAGCTGGGGGTCTTGCAAATTAGCTTGCAGACTGCTCAGTGCCCTGTGGCAGGAGCAGGCACAATGGGTGATGGGTGTCCTCCAAAAGCAGCACGGTGCCAGCAGCTCCGTAGTACCCGAGTGCCAACATTCTCATGACATCAAATGAAACAAAACAAAACCTGACCAACAGCCCCGCAGCCAAAGCGTTGCAGAGCTGGGAAGTGGGGTTTGGCAGCTCAGAAAGTGTAACACAAGCGAAGCGTCACTGCTGCCGACCAACAGTAACCGACTTCCCGTAAACTGGCCACGAGCCTCCTCTGGGGCTGGAGGTGGGGGCGGCACGGCAGTTGCCTGCACCCTGTGCAACACCAACAGCACCCACACAACACCAACACCCACCGCGCCAACAGAGCCGGTGCAACAGGCTCGGCAGTGCCCGAATGTAATTGGGCTGACAACATCCGGTGTTTCGCAAGCTGTCTTTGATGTCTGTTTACTCCCCATCCCCAGCACATGCTCCTCAGCGCCCTGCAGCAGACAGGAGGGCTCTGCACTGCTTTGATCTCTCCCAGACCTGCGGGGAATGGTTGGGCTGAAGACACCCCGAGGGCTGTGCTGTCCCACGGGGCCCTGGGCTGGAGCCTTTGGGGCTGGGCTGTGTCCTCCTCTCGCCTCTGTTGGGATGCTGCAGCCCCGTGGGGGGTCAGCACCCCACTTGCTCCCACTTCTCTCCATCCCACCCCGCAATAATAAAGGGATGCCTCTGTTCCACGATTTTCTTTTTATTTAAAACCGCATTGTATAAAAAAAATAGGATTTCTGAATTCCCCTGTACAATTTTAACTATTAACAAAAACCCGCCAGCGACACACAGGTTGCATGGAGACAACAGCGCTCTCTGCCAGCTCAGCCCAAAGAGTGCATGGGCACACAGCCCCCCCCCGCCCCAAAAACCCCAAATCCATCCGTGATGTGGGACAGACACATGGACACAGAGCGAAATCCGACCAGGCACCGGGGGTCAGCAGCTGCAGAAGCAAGGCGTGGGTCGGGGACCCACGTGGGTTATAAATAAATAAATAAGTTATCCTCCTGGCTCAGGCTCCTCCTTGCGAAAACAAAACAAAACAAAATAAAAAAAATATCCACAAAAATAAATTAAAACTTGGATGGGGAATAAAAAAGGGCAAAAACATTACCATTATTAACAACTGTACACCAAGCTTTGCTCCTGTATAATAACTCTGTACACGCATTTACAGCTCTGTTGGGTTGCATTGTTTGTGCATTGGGAAGCAGAGGGCTCAGGGAAGGCATCGTCGCAGGGCTCTGAGCTCCTCCTGACCTGCTTCCTTCTGGGAAAAGTAGCTCTGCACCCAGGTGAGGCATGGAAAAGCAGCAGTGTAGGAAAATTCAAGTATTTCCTCCAGCACAGCCCACGTCACAACTGAAGGCACTCGAAGATGGTGACGGCACACAGATCAGAGCACCTGCCCTGCCCTCCCCAGACAGCCTTCCCCCCATTGAAGCTTTTCAGAGTTCCAATCCTCTCATAGTCCCAAATTCAGCAGGCCAGGAAGACTCATGGGAGCCCCCAGAGACAGAACCAAAACCCCAAAGTTTACTGAAAAAAACATCAAGTGAGATAGGACCACTGAGTCCAGCTGGGATCCAACCTCCGGGTGAGTTTGGCTCCAGAGAACTGCACGGCGCCGAGCGACGATCTCCACTCAACCCCACAATCCCAAGACAACGGTCCATTCCTTACGGGAGACACCAGAGATGTTATTTGCCCGTCTCCTGGAGCAAGCTGTGCAGGTGGATCTCTGCCGCCTCCTGGGACAGGTGGACACTCTGCATCCAGGAGTGGTTGGAGATGTCCTCGAAAGACGGCCTGTCTGAGGGGCGCTGGGAAAGGCACCACCGGATGAGATGTTCGCACTCTGGGGACGCAAAGCAGCGGTCAGCGTGGCGGGGGGCACTCAGCGCCGCGCCCAACCTCCCCGTCCATCCACCGCGTGCCGGAGGACCGCAGGACACCGAGAAACGCGCCACCCCCTCGAGCTCCCCAAAGGGTGACAGGAGCCCTGCGCTGCTGCCTCTCCCGTCCGGTGCCCACCTGGAGAGACCCTCTGCCTGAAGAACACCTGGCCGCGCAGGATGTCCTCGTCGTGCTCGAAGGGGATGTCCCCGCACACCATGTCGTACAGCAGCACGCCCAGGGACCACACCGTTGCCGAGCGCCCGTGGTACCGGTGGTAGCGGATCCACTCTGGCGGGCTGTAGACCCGCGTGCCTGCAGAAAACGGCCACTTTTGTCCCCAAGCCCCTTTTGGGGATGGCAGAGACGCGCAGCCCGCGGTGGGGCCGGGTGAGGACGGGTGGTGGCGGGGGGGTCACCGGGCGTCACACCACCCCCGCCAGCACGTGACTCTTGTTTACAAACTTTGGGTTGTAAAATAAAGGCGGTGGGGCCGGAAGGTGGCAGCACGGGGTCGGGGAAGGCCGGGACCAACCGTTACATGCAAAAAATAAAACTCCCGAGGGAGGGGGGAAACCACACCTTCTTCCCACCCCTTTGCCAAAAGAAAAATTAAATAAAAATTTAAAAATAATTTTAAAAAAAGCAAACAAGGAGAACGGAGCCATCCTTCTGTGATGCACGCCAGGTTTTGCAACCTGTCGTCCCGTGTCCCCCCAGGAGCTGTTTGTTTTTGTAGGGTGCCCTCCCCCGCCCCAGCCTGAAGCTTTGGTTGGGTGCTCAGGCTGGGAGCCGGCTCCCCTTTCACAACACCGAGTGGTGCCAAACACTTTGCGGGCAGCTGAATAACGCCACATTTCCACCCCCACCTTCCCACGTTGCTGCACAGAGGGGGGACGCCTCCGGCACACGGCGATGTCTCACCATCAAAATCAGTGTAGACGGTGTCCTTGAGGAGGGCACCGGAGCCAAAGTCGATGAGCTTGAGCTCGCCGGTGGCGAGGTCGATGAGGATGTTCTCGTCCTTGATGTCGCGGTGCAGCACGCCGCGGTCGTGGCAGTGCTGCACGGCCTCCAGCACCTGGCGGAACAGCTCCCGCGCCAGCTCCTCTGCCAGCGCCCCCCGTTCTGTGATGAAGTCAAAGAGATCCTGCACCGGTTCTGGCCGCTCCAGCACCAGCACGAAGCTGTCGGGTCGTTCAAACCAATCGAGGAGGCGGATGATGCCGCGGAAATCCGTGCCCACCTTCTTCAGCAGAAGGATCTCCATCGGCACGCGCGTGCCACTGGGCTGCGGGGACGCCGGTGCTATCAGCGCCAGGTCCCTTGGTGCGTCCCCCAAAGCCAGGGATGCTCCCTGCCCCATCCACCATCTGGATATCCCAGTTAGCCCCGGCCTGCGATGCTCCAGTGCCCTCAGATCAGGGATATTTCAGTGGTTCCCCTTGGCATCCCACAACCAGGGATGCTCTGGACCGCCCCACTCCTACTGTCCATAAAACCAAGGATGCTCCGGATTCCCCCAACCCATGTCTCAGTCCAGGGGTGGTCTGGATACCCCCCAGTGCCTTAAAACGAGGGATGCTCCGACCCACCCCCCCATGCCCCAAAACCAGGGGCGGTCCCAACCCATCCCCCCATAGCCAGGGATGCTCCATCCTCCGCGCACCCCTCCGACCAGGGATACTCCAGCGTTTCGTCCCCCCATCCGCACGGCCCCCCTTTCCCCGTCCCCCGATGCTCACCAGCTCGCCCCACTCGGAGATGCGGTCCCTCGCCACGTGTTTGATGGCCACCTGCGGGGCGACGCGCGGCGCTGAGCGGGGCCGAGCCGGGCAGAAGCCCGCTGCCCGCAACTCACCCCGCACTTACCGGGGCGCTGTCGGAGAGGCGGATCCCCGAATAGACGGAGCCGAACCCCCCGCTGCCCAACAGCGGGCCCACCTGGTACAGCTTCTCCAGCGGCTCCTTCTCCTTCCCTGCGGGAGGAGCGCGGCGTCAGCGCTTCCCCAACCCGAGCCCCACACCGCACCGCCTCGCACCGCCGCGCGGCGCCTCACCTGCGGGCAGCTTGGCGGCGTGCAGCTCTGCGCCGGGCCCGGAACGGAGGTGGGCCAACGAGTTGATTTTGGAAAGCAGCATCCCCGCCGCCGCGCTCCGGCTGCAGCCCCGCCCGAACAAACCCGACCCAGGCGGCTCGGGCAGCCCAGCCCGGCTGAAGGCGGGCGGGGGACGGCGAGCCGAAAGGAGGAGGAAAAAGAGAAGGTGGAGGGAGAGGGGGTCGGGGGGGGGGAAGGGGGGCGCCGCGGGGCGGGCACGGCGCGACCGCTCCCCACGCTGCCGGGCTCTCGTGTGGCGCGCCGGCCCCGCGCCGGCCGCGGGAGTAGCGAGAGGCGGGGGCGGGGCCGGGGAGAGCCGGGCGGCGTGGCCTCTGCTGGGCGCGCCGATGGGACGCCCCGCCCGCTCGGCCGCTCCTCAGCCAATAGGGCGCGTCCCGCGCGGCGGAGCGACGGCGGCGGGCAACGACGTGGCGGGAAGGAAAAGGCGCCAAAGGAGCCGGGGAGGGAGGGGGGCGCCGCCGCCGTCACGGGCGAAGGGAGCGCGCGGGTGGCGGGAACGTGGGGAGCGGCCCTGCGGGGGTCCGGGGGGAGGGGCTGGGCGCTGTGCGGTCATGGCGTGCTGTGCGGTCAGAGCACCGGGCGGAGGGGGGGCGAAAGAACGCGGGGACCCAGAGCTCCGTGAGTGGAACGGAGGGTTACGAAGGGAACAGCGGCTCGCGAGGAGCAGCAGGGCGTTGCGAGGGCAGCGCCGCGGGGAGTGGCCGGACACGGCTGTGGAGGTGACACCGCCTGTAGAGCAGGGAGCGGGCGGCGGCTCCGCCCAGCCCCGCGCCCCCCGGCAGCGATTCACACAACGCCGCCGGCTGCGCCCCCCGCGCGGCGCCCCCCCCGCGCTCCGCCGTGCCGGAGCGGGCGCTGAGCGCCGGCGCTTCCCGTCCTCGTCGCGGGAATCCCCCAAGGCAGCTGCAGCTCTTCGTCTGTTCACGTTACATTTCGCGCCCCGGCTCCCCCCGCGCCGTCCCAGCCTTTACTTCATCCCTTCCTTCACAACCCGGGCGCCTGAACTTTTCCCTTTTCTAGTAAAAGTGGAGGTTCCCGCTGGGGGCTCTTTGATTAACAGCCTTTCTTTTATCCTTTCCTTTTTTTTTTTCCCGCAGAAGTCGCAGCCCGAAATGCTTCGCCGACTTCCAGAGATAAGATAAATAAAGCCCTGGATGGAGGTCTCTGATTACTCACGCTGTTACCACGCGGAGCAAAGAGCCGCGGCCGCCGCTCCAGACGGAGCCCATCTGTGCCCGAGCGGCCCCGAGGAGTTCCCAGCATCCCACACATATTTGTGGGATGAATTGCCGAAATTGAATGGGTTTTACTGGAAGTGCTGGTGAGCGCCGGGCTCGTTTCTGTGTTTCTTTTAAAAGGAAAGCACTCCGGGACGGCGCCCGCCCCACCCTGCCACCGTGCAGGAGATGCTCACTGCCTCTTTGGGGCTCCCCCCGAGGGCTGAGAACACCTCAGCCTGCCGGCGTTTGCGTTTTGATCAAGTGTGGAGAAATCTGACACGGCGACCTCCCTCCCTTTTGTTGTTTTTTATTATTATTGTTGTCATGTGGGGGTGATGCAAGCTCGGGGTGGAGCAGGGCTGCGTTTCTCCTGCTCTATTCCCCACCCGAAGCCTGGGCAGGTTCGGGATGACCGGTTCTGCCAGTCCTCCATGGGACCGCCTGACTCAGCACCCGGCCCCAAACTCATTGCCGGATTCCTGATGGTGAAAGGTGCCACCCGGCCTGCCCTGGAAACGGAGACTCTTTATTTACAAACAAGGCTCGCCCTGGGAGCAGCAGGGCTTTCCTGGGGGCCGCCTTCCCTGACCTCCTCCGGGCCTCTTCCTCGCCCTGCCCAAACCACTCCTTAGCATCCAGGGGAGCAGCACGTCTTGCAACCCGGATGATTTGGGGCCAGCTCATCTCTGTACCCAAGCACTGAGTTCCCAGGGCCTGAGTCAGCGGCGGCTCCTCCTGCGGGTGCGGAGGGCTGGCAGCTCTGTCCCAGAGGTGAAGGGAAGGCATTTCTCCACGTGGAGCAGGGCGATGGGTGGCACGCTGCCCTATTTCCCAACCACATCCCCTCTGTTCCTGGAACATCCCACCCAGCTGTATCCCAAATGACCCCAACCCATGCTGGGAGCTACCTGTTACCCCAGGGCCTGACCTACATATACTCATCTTTCCCTCGTGCCAGCCTGGCCAATGCAATTGGGATGTGTCAGGCATTCAGGCTAACTCGAGCCAAAGCTCATCCTGCAGGAATTGCCTCTTTCCCCAGCCTGCTTCCACTTAATGAAAGCTGTCAGCAATGAGGGCACAGCAGAGCAGCCCGCATCCTCTTGCATGCTTTGTGCTTGCGTGGGCATGTGGGTCGTACATCCATAGAATGGTTGGGTTGGAAGGGACCTTACAGCCCCCAGCCTTAACCCTGCCATGGGCTGAGTGCCCCCCACCGGATTGAGCTGTCCCATCCACGGCTTTGGGCACCTCCAGGGATGGGGCCCCACCCCTCGGATGGCCCTGTGAAGGTGGTCTCAATGGCCCAGGATGGCTTTCTGCCCCCGGGTCAAACCCAAGAACTGGGACAGCCGATGCTTTTGTGGGGAGATTGTGCAGGGCTGCGAGGAGGAAAACCCCGAAGGGGTGAAGCAGAACCCAAGCTGTATGTAGCGCTGGGGGCAGCCTGCAGGAGAGCAGCTCCCAGCAGATATCAGATCAGCTCTCTGTGCTGCAAACAATCCTGGCAGCTTTTGGGCTCTTCAGTGGCATTCCAGTCTAACCGGGGCTGTCTTGCATGATAATCAGGCTTAATTACTGCTTTATCGCTTGATTGCTGTGCTGGGCCCTTGGAGCTGCAGTCTTGCTTTCTCAGTTTACTTTTTGTTTCCTCCTCTGCCTCCCGCCCTTCACCACTGGCACAATTAGCAAATAGGTGACGATGGGGAGGGGAATGTGCTGGGCTGTGCGGGGAGCAAACAGATGTGCAGCCCTTGGATGAGAGACCCCAGGTTTGCTTTCACCCACGTGAGGTCACCCCAAGAGCAGCAAAAGCATGCCCTGCTGTCACCCAGTGGTGCAGGAGATGCGATGTGCACAACACGCCATGCGCTGCGCTGCAGGATGCGGCCACGCACAGGGCACATGGGAGCATGGCTGCTCGGGGCCGGTGTGGTCCATGGGGTTCCAACACTGGATGAACACAAAAGGAATAGGGCTGTAGAATGGTTGGGTTGGACCTTTCTCCTGGCCTGGCTGGGACACACGCGTCCCATGGTGGGGCTTGCGTCGCCCCGAGCAGCACCGCTCCTGTGGTTTTGGGCACCGCTCCCCAGTGCCGGGTGCGTCAGCCCTACAGAGAATGGGGCAAAGGAGTGGAGCTGGGAACGGGTTCTTTCTGTATCGTCAATTTTTCAACTTGATTCTTATTGTTGGCTTTCAGCGCGGGCTTTTTCGGGTGCGGAGGTGCGCGTGGAGCCGGCAGCGTGGCTAATCTGCTCCGTGAATGGAGCCGCACGGGGGGCAGCGGGGGGGACCGGGAGGTTGAGAGAGCCGCATAGTTGGGATTCCTTCATCTGGGTGGGCTCCTTCTCCCCAGACTCTCAGGATGTGGGAAATGGAAGATGAAAGGCGCTGCATTTCCAGCCTCTCGGGTTACAATGTCTAAAGGGGTGGCTGGGGAGGGGGGCCGGGGGGGGGATGCTATAGGGAAACCTGGGTTGGGAAATGGCCCCGGCGAGGTTGGGGCCGAGCCGCTCGTGTTTCACATCACGTCAGGGCTGAGGAATTTCCTCTGCTCTGGGGGTGCCTCGAAGAGAAAGGGGGAGGCTTTAAGGTTAGCGGGGAGGAATAATAGCCAAGAGGCGACGGATTAGAAGTGTTACCCGGGGATCGCTGTTTACAGGCGAAACCCTCTTGCAGAGCGGAGGGGAGAGGGGGGCTCATGGGGGCACGGGCCCACGTGCGGCCACGGTGCTGAGGCCGCGTGTCCCCTCTGCTGGGGAAGGTCCCCGTGTGGAATGGGGCAGCAGCGGGTGTGGGGTCTGAGTTGTATGGGGCACAGCAGCACTCCCCCTCAGCTCCTGCTGTCATCCCACAGCGCCCTGAGCTGTGCCCCGGGTCCCATCTCCATTCGCTTCCATTGCATTTCCCCTTTGTTATTATTTTGGGTGATGCAAGGTCAAGGTGGAGGAGAGGAGAAGGAAGTGCATTTCTCCTGGATTTTTCCCTGTTAGCCTCTGCCTCTGGTCCTGACGGCCAGGCCAGGACTCTGCGGGACCTTGGGCTGTGCCTGGAGAGTCAGGATCCATTCCAGAAACCAGCACCACAGGCTGGCACCCGTATGGCAAACCATGGGAGAAAGGACACAAACCACAGCCCTGAGCAAGGCTCAGTGCGTCCCTGCAGCTCTGGTCCTTTCTGTAGAGCCCTTGCATGAGTGAAGTGCCTTTTAAAAGATGATAGTGATGCATTTGCCCATCTCCCCTGCCCGCCGCCCTTCCCAGGTACATTCCTGGCATTGCTCTGTCCGGGAGTGCAGGGGGGGACTGACCCTCCGAGCATGGGAAAAATGCTGCTCCGTGTGCAGGGCAGCAGCGCGCAGCGCGGGGTGATGGGGTCAGCCAGGAGATCCCTTTCATCTTTTCGCGGGTTTTGGTGGCCACACATCTGAGCAGCGCGGGACTGAGAGGGTTTTGTCTGCGGCTGCGGCTGGGGGGCTGCGCTGCCACGTGGGGTGGATGGAGCGGCGCTGGGAAGGACGGCGGTGGAGGGACGGTCCGTGGGTGATGGGCAGTTGGCTTTGGGCTTCGTCTCTTTGCACGCCTCTGGGAGTTGGAAATCCCAATGGAAATTCAGACCTGTGGCCACGAGGTTGGCGGCAGAGGTTGGGAGCAGCCCTGGCACGAGGGCTGGGCCTGGGGCAACCGCGGGGTGTCTGCGGCCGCCCCGTGCTGCCGCCCGCCCTTGTTGGCCAAAGGAGGAGTCCCAGCACAGCTCTGCCCCGCACAGAGCCGGATCCTGCCCGGCTTCCAGGAATTGGCTGTGGATGACAGCTGGTGCCTGGGCTGGCATCCACTTCTCCGAGTGTACCCAGGGACGGATGCTTCCATTTCCTAATGAGCTCCACCCAGCTCTTGGTGCGCCTTGGCTTCCTAATGCAGCCAAGATGTGATGCACCCACTTCCTAATGCGTGTCCTGGTGCACTCATTTCCTAATGCACCCTGCTCCTTGTGCACTCACTTCTACCTGATGGACCCAAGTCCTGCTGCACCCACTTCCAAATGCACTCAGTCCCTGGTGCACCCATTTCCTAAAGCACCCATGTCTGATTGCACCCAGCTCCTCCTGCAGCACCTGGGGATTCCCCTCGCCTGGCCCTGGCCCTACCACACGGCAAAGGATTCTCCTGCAGGCACAAAGCAGATGGTGAAACACGGTCTAACGAGATCAGAGATTAATCTGTGCTTTGCTTCCAAATCGCATAATCATGCAATTATTCTTGGTATCGGGGTGGAGCAAGGCCTGCTCCCTGCTTGCTCCCAGGGCACCGCAGCAGTGCTGGGTGCAGGCAGTCAGCTCCCCTGGTGCAGAGCAGGAGCACACCCAGCGACTCCCAGGTTCCACCAGTATGAGGCAACAAGGGTGGAAAAGGAGCGCCGCTCGGTGCCGCCGCACACCCCACGTGCAGCCCAGGCTGCTGCCTTCCCAGCACCTCAGTGGCTCTTTAGAGGAAAGGAAATGGGAAAATCTTGCATTTTGGGCAGTTGTGCGGCCAGCAGCCCCGAATTCCTGCGCAGCGGCGGCAGCACGGCCCCATTATCAGCAGGCGAGGGCTGTTTGCTGGAAAAGGGCGGCAGCGGGGGCCGGGTGACCCCACACTTCCTTCCTTTCCTGGAAGCCGAGCGTGACGCCGGCAGGCCGATAACGGGCTGCTTTCACAGCACGGGGCCCCGCTCCTCCTGCAGCTTGTGGCACACGCTCCATGCCTCAGTTTCCCTTTTTTTATCCATCTTATTGCCAGAGGAAAGCTGTTGCGGGACCTTTATGAGGTGTGCGGTAACACGTGGTCCGCAGGGTGCCCGCTGCTTGCAGGGTGGTGGGGATGGAGCATCCCCAGGCCAGCACCAGGAGCCTTATCAGGGCCGAGCCAGGAGGAAGTTTGCAGGGTGGATTCCAGCAGGCAGGTAAACATCGGCCAGATGGGGCCCAGATCTCTGCCCCGAGACACCGGCCAAGCCGGGTTTGCACAGCCCAGCCAATTATTTGCTCTATGGACGGCTTTTCCCTCTATCGAACGTCAGCAGCGGTGCTGGGACGTCACTGGGGCTGTCCCATGGGCTCCTCCGTCACCTTCCTGGCCTGTGCCTGCATCCGGGGTGCAGGCAGTGCCATGGCACTGTGGGTGGTGTGCAGCATTGCAGCCCTGCACGCCTCCGGTCGGGGTGCTGCATCCACCATAGACACGGCTCAGAGCCAAAAGGATTTGGGATGCTTGGGATCAGGGATGCACAGGATGTAGGGTTCTAGCCCCACAGATCTCTTGGCCCTACGATTTCACCAGCCAGCAGCCGGCACTGGGAGTTCCCTGGCACATGTAGGGCTGCATTCATTTCCTAATGCATCCATTCACCCATTTCTCACTGCTCCCAGCTCCTGGTGCACCCATTTCCTATACTCCATTCATTGATGGGACACGGAGGGTGAGGGGACTGATGGGTCGGGGAGAGCCCAGCAGCTGCTCGGGGCATTTGTTGGCTGTGTCAGAAGGAAAAGACGTCAAGTTGCCCGCTTTAATTGAAAGCCGCTGCTGTGGGTTTGGCTTAATCCGCCCTCCTCCTCCTCCCTCATTAGATAACGTCTCGCTGAAACCACTTTGCAAACTCACAGCATTCCTGCGTGCTGAGCCCGCTGCAGTGCATAGAACTGACCCGCTCGTGACATGAGTGGGAATGAGATGGGCGGGTGGAGGGGAGGGATGTGAGGGAGAAATGGCATCATGGGGCTGGCAGGAAGGGGACTGGGTTCTTTTAGGGAATAAAAGAGATTTTTTTTAGAGATTTTTCTGAGCAAAAGGGCAGAATGAGGTCCTCCAAGGGTGGATTTGAAGGGCTCAAATTGGAAAGTGAAGGGGAAACATTCAGGGTGAGGGCAGCCCTGAGCAGTGTGCCCAAAAGCAGCGCAGGGCAGAAGCAGTGGAGCCCCGACCCCCACAGAGCGTCGCCCAACACTGTGACGTGGGGCTGCTGTGGGGGTCCTTCCTCTTTGTGATTCTGCAGAAACGGCCAAAGAGGAACCCTGCAGGCCCTTGGGAGGAGGCGCGTTTCCCACTAACTGCCCACATTGCCCTCCCCTATTTGAGGACACCCCAGCACTGCCAGCTGTGGGGAAAGCATCCCTGCTATGCTGCGCACGGTGCTCCCAGCCAAGTGCAGCACTACAGAGCTTGGGTTTGTTCGGCCGGGGGGGGGCACGATGCTTTCAGGACCCCATCCTGCACAGAAACACGCACCTGGCCGAAGGGTGGCCGTCCCCGTGGCGTCTGGCCGCAGAGGTGACACGAGGCTGGAGACCACCCAGGGCTGCCCCACGGCTCTCCTGCATGGCCACCTATATTTGGAGGCACGGAAGGGGTAGGGATGCTCCCGGTGCTCTCGCCTTTATCAGCTCGCTGCAGCTTTGTGCCCGGCCTTGGGGAGAAAGGTTTTTTTCCCACTGGAGCCTTATCGAGGCGCCGAGCCCTGGACGGTGCTTTGTTTCAGCTCAGTTTTAAATGAAAGATGGAAAAACGGCGTTTGGGTGAACAATCGAAATTCCTGGAAGGTTATCTGAGCCCTGCAGCTGCCCCCGGGGCTGGGACTGTGCAGGGTGGGCGCAGGGCAGGAACACCACGAGACGGGGAGCCCCTCCATGGGAAACTCCAGAGCATCCCTCCCTGGGGAGCACCGGGGGCACAATTTCACAGGAACAGCCCAGCCGTGGGGCTGGGGCAGATGTGCAGCCATTGGGTGATAAGGGAGGGGATGATGGTGACACTGCAAGATTGCCTCTCAGTGCTTGTCCCCTGCCTAGGGGCCTCCGAGGTGCCACCTCTGCTCCCCACCCCTCCCCTCCCATCCACCGCTCCTCTTTGCAGGAGGAGCAGAGACCCGATGCTCTTGTGACACCTAATGGCAGTGACTGACCATCGCCACCTGCAGCACTCGCTGCCCTGAGCAGCTGCAGGCTGTTATCAGCAAGCCAAAGCCAGAGGTTTGGGAAAATGAGATCTGCCCCAGGGAAGAGGAGCTCAGGAGTGGGATGTTCCCCTGTTCCCTAAGGAAATGCTGTGGTCACACTGCTGTCCCCGGGATGTCTGGCCACCCCCAGCTGCACAGTGAGCAGCATCACTTGAAGATATGGAGGGGAAGGTCCCAGACTGCCCTGAAGCCCTGCGCCAAACGGGGAAAGCCTTTTAACTATGGGGGCTGATCCCACTCTGCAGTCCTGGGGCCGCTGCCCTCAGCCTAAAGCCAACCACCACCCTGAACTCATCTCTGATTTTTTCAGATCCAGCCCATCTGACTGCTGTACTCCATTCTCTTGCTGAACCTGTTCAGAGGGAATAGGCCCATCCTGACCCCACTGGGGTCAGTTCCCCTTCCCACTGAGAGCAATCCCAAGTTATGCTGCCAGCTGGATGCTTTTCATTGCTGGCTACATTCAGCCCAGCAGTTATCTCAGCTCCTCACTCCAGCCCCTGCAGCAGAGCCCCTTCCCGCCTCTGTGCCATCCTTGTTCAAATGTGGGGCCAACCTGGAAACAGGGAAGGATCGGTTTGGGGGAATTTTGCTACCAGCACACACACTGCATTAACCTCTGCTTCCTTTCCTGGAAAAAGAGGTGTTGGGGTCACGCCATGGACACAGTGTGGGTGCAGTGTGGGCAGCACTGGGTGGGGAAATGAGGCATGGGGCAGAATAGGGGAAATGTGGGTCCTGAAGGAGGTTGGGAAAATGCTGTTCCTCACTGCCAACCGGCCGTTTCCCTTCCTGGAGAGGCTCTTTGCAGGGTGGTGGGCAGAGGGGGGCACTGCCTTTAAGTGTATCTGATGGATAATTCCTCATTACTTTAATGCATTTTCAAGCTGGGATAATTGATGGATGTTTAACAGGATGCGCTTCCGACAGTCGGCAGGAGAAATGGACTCCCATTACTCTGCGAGCGTTTCTTTCTGCCATTGAACTCCTTTGTTCCGATTGATCCTCGCCTTTCCCATCATTCGCTGCTCATTAATAATCCCCAAAGCAGCTGCTTCCCCCCCCGACCCGCGGTGCTGATGGCTCTCGCAGGGCTTCGGGGTGGATTTCATCCCAGTTGGGAGATCTCAGCTTCATAAAATAATGACTTTTCCCCCAGAACGCGGGGTTTGAGGCAAAGTGGATTCTCACCCATGCCTCAAGAGAACAGAGGGGGGAGGCACGGTGTGGCAATGTCCCTGCTGGTCAGTGCAGATGCATCCTGCTTTTCCAGGGGGAGTTCTGGGATGAGACCTGGAGGTGGTGGGGCTGAGCCCCAAGGGAGAGGTCAGCACTGGGGTATCGGCGTGGTGCAGACGCAGAGCTGTTATCTGCAGCTGCTGCAGCTCGGGGCCGGCTTATCGGGACAGGGCCATCAGTGCCAGCCCCACGTCCCCACCCTGTGGGACTCGGCGCCGAGCGATGCTGAGCCAATTCCTATTGCCAGGTGCTCCCCCAGCGCTTGCCCTGTGTGCTCAGGTCACTGCTGCTCACGTTCTCACTTCTCCTTTCCACTTTCCTTCAGGAACACTGCAGCACCCTTCTGGGATTTCTGTAGGGTTTGCCCTGCTCTCACCCCATTAATAACACACAGCCAAGATCCTCTGCCACCACTCATGGGCTCCGTCTGCACCATCTGACCCTGCCCTGCGTCATCCCTAGGGCTTTCAGCCCTTATCCCAGGATGGAGCAGAAGAGTGCTGGCACAGCAGGATGAGCAGCCACGGGTCTGTTTTAAGACAGAATTAGGGAGATAGGAGCCCCGCAAAGGCAGCTGGGGCCGCTCAGGTCTTATATGGTGCCAGACAGGTGGGAAGGGGGATTGGGTTGGATGGGAAGAAGTGATGAAGGAGGGCTGGGAGAGCCCTCTGAAGAGGTTTCTGCAGCTCTGCCTTTTGGGGATCTTGGCAGAAAGACATGGGGACTGTATGACCCACATCCATCCTGATCTTGATGAGGTCCCTTTGCATGCAGAGAGGTGTTGAGCAGAAGGAGGACATAGGCACATCCAAATCTCTCCTAAAACTGAGGCTGCCATGTCCCTTCTCACATCTCAAATGCCAGTGGGGTGAGGAGGAGGGCTGGAACCCCATATCCTTGTCCTTGCCTTGTCCCTGGTGTTGACCCCACAAAGCCAAAGGGGGTGACTGTGAAGGGTCCAGGGAGCGCAAAGGGTTTGGATGGTTCAGCTGAGTGCCAGAGTGGGGACAGCACAGGGGCGGCATGAGGACTGCGTGGGAATGGAACATGGATGGGATGGGATGGGGACAGGACAAGGACTGCGTGGGGGTGGCATGAGGATGGCACAGGGCTCTGGCTCAGGGATGTGTGTGCAAGGACACCGAGCTGCCACTGCTCTGCTGTTAGGGCACGCGGGGCCATTCCCTGCGGCAGGACAGCCCCAGCAGGCTCAGAGCCTCTCTCAGTGTTTGCTCCTCAATGTGCCCAAAGAGTCACCAATGGGGACTGAGAGCCCTTGTGTGCCCTGCATCCCCGTGGGCTGCGCAGCACTACCATTCACCCCGTTCCCATTTTCCTTTGAGCCCTTTGGGTACAGCATAACCCCACGGACACAGCAGGGAGGACAAACCCACGGAGCTGCTTCCCTGCCCTCCGCCCCGTGTCCGCTGCCCATTCCCCCCGGTGTCCCTCAGAGCCCCCACTCTCTGCCCATCAGGTTTTCCCGTCCACATCCATCACTCTGCTGCGGTCCCTGTGTCTGTGCATTTTCCCTATTCCCAACCAAACCCGGCTGAATCTGCTCCTTTTCTGCCGCAGCGGTGGATGGGGCACAGCCCTCAGCTGCTGGAGGGGGGAGAGCGCGGAGCTCCCCGTGCTGCCTCATGTGAGCATCTCTCATCCCTGCACGAACGCGCTCGCATTTAGGGCGTAATCACCGCGTGACTCAGCTGAGCGGACGCTGGCAGCTCCGTGCCCGTGTGCCCCCATTCCTCCCCAACCCCGTGGGCGGAGGGGCAGCTTCCAGGTGGGGTTTGGGGGACGTGGACTCACGCATCCCCCACTCAGCGCCTGGGGATGGTGATGCACGAGGGATGTGGGAGCATTCCCAGCGCGGGATGCGGCGGTCCAGCATTCCCCAGAGCATCCTAAAGAGGGGAGCAGGGGAGGGATGGGCGGCTGCGATCCTTCAATCTGGAGCAGCCCTGACCTGCTGACAAAGGCAGAGTTATTTTTAAAAAGCAGCCACTCAGCAAAACGCACCTCCGCCGTGTCCTGCAGCCGCTGCCCGCCGAGGGGATCAATCCGCGCCGGGAAAATGGGGATGGGAGTGCGGTCGCTGCCCCGCACGCTGTCACGCTCCCCCCTCCCGATGGCTTTTGGGGACTGCCAAAGCCTCGTGGCAGCACCGCGACTGCTTTCCTGCACTATTTATAGCCCGGGATGCGGCGGGGGGGCTCAGCACTCAGCACGCAGCACCCAGCCCCCGGAGCATCGCCCGCTCCCGCAGCACTGCAGCCCGCTCAGCCTCGTGGCCCTTTTTGTTTAATTTCTCAGATAATTTTTTTTTTTCTTTCTTTCTTTCTTTTTTTTTTTTTTTTCCCCGCATTTCCAGGGCAACCGCCGGCCCCACGTGGAATGTGCCGGGCGAGAAGGCAGCCCCGCGCCTTGTTCCCGTTGCCTTCTAGTGGTCAGTGCTGCCCAGCTCCACGGCAGGGAGCTCTGCCCGCTGCTGGGTGCTCCCACTTCGGAACCCCTCGGGTCTGAACCCCAAAGCTCTCGGGATGATTTCCTATCTGGGTTTTTTTTGCTGCGATGGGGCACAGCTTGGCCCTCCCCAGGGCCCAGCGCTCTGCCTGGGAGCCCTCCTTCCCCTTTATTGCCTCGATGTGAATTAATACCCATTTCCTGAAGCTTTTATGGTTTCCTCCCCAATGGCTCTTACATCAGGGGGATATTGGGTTACAGCAAAGAGCCGGGGCTCTGCGCCATCCCAAACCCGTTGCACCCAGGGTCGGGCGGTGCACGTTACCCCTTTGGGACAGTGAGGAGCACCCAGGGCCCTCCCAGAGCTCTGCAGTGGGTTACTGAATGCACGGGGCATTGAGGCTGGGGGCGGCCGAGGGATTCAGGGGGGTTCCCCGGTTTTGGGGTGACTTCAGGGCTTTGCTCTCTGCTTTGCTTTGTGCCACGGGACCGGGCGCACACACACCTCTCAGGCTGGTTACTGTAGAAACGAAATTAGCACAGGGAGGGAATGCAATCCCAGAGCTAATTAAGGTAATTACAGCTTCACACCAGCTGCTCACGAGGTCCAAGGACCTTCTGTAACTTGTGGAGGGGATCAGCCGCTGCTGGGGGGAGTCTTTAAAGCCTGGATTCTGCTGCGGTGCCACCCCTGGGCTCCCACGGACCACAGCACATCAGTGCCAGCACTGGGGACAGGATGTGCCACACGGCACCAAGTGACACCGCACAGTCAGTGCCCCAGGTGTGCTTCCTCCAGGTGTTCTGGCCCCATCACAGTAACAGAACCCAGGGTGGGTTTGGATTTGGAGTCCCAGCAGCAGTGGTGTCCCGTTAGGACATCCATCTGGCACAAACGCTGGCAGCACAGGGATGAGAACTGGGGATGCACTGACCTGGGGTGGGGAGCTGCATCCCCCAGGGTGAGGCTGCGGGGAGGCAGAGGAATCTGGGGGTGTCAGGGATGCTGGGGGGGATACGGGGCTGCAAAACAACAGAGATCAGCCCAAGTGGGACCCAGTGGGCGGGGACAAGGCAGCAATGGGGTGGCTGTGGGGTCTGCAGCAGGGACACATCCCAGAGGAGGACAGGAGCATCGCCACATCCCCGCAGCATCTCATCACCCATGGAAATACCATTACCTAGCGGCTGCCTGCCCACAGAACATGATTTGGAGCCGATTCCCGACACCGTCCTGGGGCGGCAGCCAGGGGAACGCGGCCAAACATATTTGCTGCGGCCAGCACGGCCCCGCGGTGGGGCGGCGTGGGGCTGGGGGTGGCGGGGGGCCAGGAGCACTCGTGTCAGCAGGCGGTGATTCACCGCTTACCAGAATGCCGATATTTATCACCCGGCTCCGCCACGAGACGAGACGAGACGCTAAAACAACCGACCAAAAAAATGAATAAATAATAATAAATCTAACGCTACGGCTTGGGTGGCAGCATCTCCTCTGCAGATCCGAATGGGTTTCCTCATCTCCTCCTCCCCACCCCGTTCTCTCTGCGGCGGGTGGATTCGGATGGAAGAAAATAAATGCAGCCGCTCCCTCCCTTGCGTGTCCCCGATTGCCCCCCGCTCGGCAGCTCCAATGGGACGCGCCGGTAACGGAGCAGGGAGGGATGTGGGGCAGCGCACCAAAGGGCAGCAGGCGGAGACCCTCTGCTACCGCCTCCACCCCGTCCCCCTCCCCATAGCTGCTTGTCCCCTGGCGTCGCTGTGGCTTTTGATGATCTGGGGATGGATGCGGACGGATGAATGCGGCGCGGAGGGACAAATGCAATGCAGAGGGACAGATGCGGTGCGGAGGGCTGGGTGTGATACAGAGGAACGGGGCTGGCTGTGGTGCAAAGGGACGGACCCATCGCAGGGGCTGGACCCGCTGCAGGGGCTGGAGCTGCTGCAAGGGGACGGCTCTGTTCAGGGCTGCACACGGTGGTGGCTTTGTCCCCCCCGCCGTCCCCACCCCTTCCTCACCGCCCCACCTCCCTCTGCTTCCCCACCCGGGGGCAGTGGCTCCGTCCTCACCTCCCCGTCCGACCCTCCAGCGGCACAGCGGGGCGGGGGGCGCCCGGCCTTACCGCAGCGGCCGGGGAGACGCGGGGACAGCACGACCCCACCCCCACAGGCTTCTGATAACCTCCCCCTTCCCGCCAGCAGCGGCGCGCAGCGACATTTGCAGCCGCCTGCGGGGAACCTCGGCGGTCACCCCTCTCCCACCGCCCACCCTTTTGGGGGAGGAACCCCCCCATGCAGTCCCCACCCCCCCGCCGCCTTCAGCATCCATCCAAGGGCGGGGACCCTCAGAATAGCACCTCCTGGGGGTGCAGCCCCGCAGCCGGGCGGGGGCTTTGCGGGGGCTGCGGCTGCTCCAGACGGGGAAGCGGCACTGTCTGCATCGCTAATGGAGCGGTCCGGCGGCTCCTCCCGTTCCGGGGGGGGTGGGGTGGGGGGTGCAGCACCACTGCGGGAGCTGCGGGAAACCCGAGCGAGGGCGGCCCTGCCCGGTGCGGCCCCGCGTGTGCGTGCAGCTCCCCTCCACCTTGCACGTGGTGGTGCAGGGAGGAGTGCGTGCGTGATGGGATGCGGGTGGAGGTGGTACCGGGAGCTGCGCCGCAGATGCAGATGGGGAGAATCACTCGCGGGGATGAATTTAGCGGGAGGGGAAGTGCCCCCATTTTGGCCACCATGGATGGAGTACAGGGGGCGATGGCCCTGCTGGGAGGGGGGGGGGGGGGGTCCTCTGCCACCCCACACCCCGCGCGCAGTGCTGCTCTGCAGCATTACCCAGCACAGCCCCACACGTCCCAGCTCCTCAAGCCCACACCGCAGACCACCTCCGACGCCCCCACCCCAGCGCGGGGCGGTGGTGCCGAGCGAAGCCCCCACGCTCCGGGCAGCCTCCCAGTTTCCTCTCTCTGTCCCCTCTGGGGATCCAGCTGGCAGGACGGCACCTATACATATACAGAAGGAGCTCATTTCTACGGCGGTTTACTCAGGAGCGCATTCCGTAGCCGCCCGGCAGAGGCTCCGTGCCCGGGGACACGGTGTGGCTGTGCCTCAGTTTCCCCATCTGCACATCGTGGCGTTTTGGGAACAGCTTTCCCCGTGTTTTTAAGATCTATTCCTGGAAAGCTCTGGGTGTCATTATCAAGACTATTTTTAGCGTGGTAAATGGGTTATTAACGTGATTATTTGCAGCGTGGCAATGAGGAATTGCCCCTGGGAGGGGGTGACAGCAGCTGTGCCCGGGGATGGCCCCAATCCACCCCATCCCATGGGAACCCACCCCAAAACGTCAGTGGGGTCCTGCTGGGGTTGGGGGTTCACGGCGCCAGCTCTTGTTTCGATCATGATGATGAGCTGAGTCACAGCTGGGGTGCTGCTAATTAAATGTACTTCTTAATTAACAAGATCACAGAGAAGGGCCTGCCAGCCCAGCTTGGCTTTCCATCACGGCTGACAGAGGCAGCTGAGGCCGTGCCTGGGGTGTGATGAGAATCACAGTGCTCAGCACTGCCCCTGGACCCCCAGAAACCGTCACCATGAGGACAAGGAGGGGCAGCACGTGGCCATGGGATGCAGTGAGAGTGCTGGGGTTCAGCATAGGACCTCTCCATGCAGTGCTGTGACCCCGTGCTACGCTTTGATCCCACGTGGAGCTCAGCTTCCATTGCACTGGGGGTCTCCCCGTGAGAAATGCGGGTCTGAGCAGCTCTGCAGGGCTGTTCCCCTCCTTTGGCATTCTGCATTCTGCTCATGTCCTGTGTGAGAGCAGCGGCACTGAGTCACGTTCCAGTGACTCACGGCTGCCCCAGCCTCCCCGGGAGCAGCACATTGCAGAGATTCCTGGATGGAGGCCGGAAAATAAAATTAAATAATAACAACCTCCCCCCCTCCTCCCCCGTTCCCCAACACACGCGCAAACAGTGAATTCCTGCGCCAATGGGAAACACCTCCTGCATCTTCGCCAGACGCCGCAGTGTACGACCTGGTTCCATTGCATGAGACGCCCTTTGCTGGAGGCCATGGAAAGGAGGCAGAAACTGCATCCTCCCAAAGCTCCCCTGAGCCTGGGGAGAGCCTGCAGCACGCGGTGCAGTGCAAAAGGGGTGCAGTGCAATGCAGAGGGAGTGCAGTGCGGTGTGAGGGGGGTGCAGCGGGGTGGGTGCTGGGGAACCCTCAGCTTTGCATTGCTCCCTGAGGGGGATTTGTGGGGTGCAATTACTAGAGGCTCCAATCTTTTTGCCGTGCTTCGGAAAGGGCTTTATTGGAATGCTCACAGAGCAGCACCAAGCACAGGGTTGCAGATCCATAGGGCAGGTGTGGAGCAGCAGCTCGGCTCCACACAGTGTGGATTCCCCGGATCTGCTCCAGCAGGGATGTACCTGTGAGCCCAGCAGCTATAGAGCAAGCCCCTCTAGAGCCCAGCTTTTATGTATCCCAACCCAAACCAGCACAGATGCTGCCCTGGTGATGCAGTCTGCTAAAGACCTCACAAAGCAAAAAAAAAAACCACCAAAAAAAACCAACAGCGCATTTTGCACAGCAGAGTGCAGCATCTGCAATTACAAAGCAAGAAAATATCCCCAGCAGAGTAGCAACTATAGAGAGGGAGTGCCTATGGAGAGGAGAAACCCTATGAAGCCTGTCCCTTTCCAGCCCCCACCCCACAAAGCAGGCTCCCAGCGATGTCTGTGTGATGCTGGGGCAGCACTGGGGAGGTGACAGCAGCCACACACCTTCCTGCATCCCTGTGGGCCCAGGGATAGGGGGTTGGGGTGTGGGATTTGGGATCGGGGCCCCTGGCTGGGGTTCAGGGCAAGTGCAGGGTGCTGCAGCCCCTGCGGGGATGCTGCTACCCATAGTGATCCCTCTTTGCCACAGTTTTGGGTTTTCTTGGTGATGGGTGGCCCAGCCCCCCGTGCGGCAGCCACATGCGGGTTTCACAACGTATTTTGGTCAGTGTTTACAAGAAAAGGCTGCGGCGAGGGCTGTGGCTGGGGATTCCAGTAAATGGCCCCTGGCCTTCCTCATTCTCAAGAATAGGAAACTGCGTGACTTCTGCTCGGCGTTTTGCTGCGCTGCTCCTGTGAGGGGCCAAGAGGAGCAGAGAAAGTGCCATAATCCACAGCGCTTTGCCCTGTGTGCAAGGCTCTCTTCCCTCTGGGAAAACACATCGGGGGATCGCAGCGCTGGGTCCCACAGTGCCTGTATGGGGGATGCTCACGGCCCACAGCGTCCAGTGGATGCTCCATGCTCCCATAGGCAGCGGGGTGGGCAGGATTGGCAAAAATAGCACCGGGCGCCCTCTGCCCCAGCAGTTCAGTAAACAGGAAATCTATTCTTAGCCCCATTCATGAGCCGTGTGCCGGTGGCAGCTCCCCGCTCCAGGCTTGTTTTGTTCCGCGCCGGCACGCGGTGACGCCAGGGCGGAAGGCGGCCACGCCACGATCTGACCCGAGGGCTCCGACCCGAGGGCTTTCCCTCGGCTCTGCATCCCTGAGCCGCCCCAGCCCCTCCGTCTGTGGGGTTTCCAGGGGCCGGAGGGGTGGGTGAGGATTTGGGAAGCGCTGTGCTGCGTCCCAGCCGTCAGTGGGCACGGTGGGACGGGCTGAGTTGGGTGACCTTAAAGGCCTCTTCGGACCATAATGATTTGATAATCCTACGAACGGGCGTATGGGGATGGGCTGCTGGTTGAGGTCTTTTCCAGCCTCACCGATCCTATGAGTGGGCATGGTGGGGTTTGGGTTGTGACCGGACTCGACCTCAAAGGTCTTTTCCAGTCTTAACAATTCTCTGATTCTGTGGTGGCTCTGTGACTCTGCCGGCCTCGCGCTGGGTGGCACAGTGGGTCCAAGCTCCTCTCACTGCTCCCCAGCGGCACAAATTGCTCCGGAGGAGGTGAAGCCATCGGCTGAGCTCGGCCCTTCCCGGTTTCACACAGCCCCCAAAGTCCGCAGAGCGGCGACGCCACCGCCCGCACGGCATTGCGCGCGGCCCCGGCCCCGACGGGACCGGGCGGGGCGGGGGTCGCGCTGCACGGAGCGCCGGGGACGCGCAGGAGAGCGGATCGCAGCTGCGGGGCGCGGAGCGGCGCTGGGGCGCTGCTGCCCTCGGGCGGCCGCTGTCAGCACTGCGGGGCCGCCGCCCCCTGCAGGAGTCACCGCCCTCCCCCGCCCTCCCGCAGTGGTTCCGCCCTCGCTCCCCCCACCTCACGTAATGGCCCCGCCCGCTCCCCCCCGCCTCTCCCACGAATGGTCTCGCCCACCCCTCCGCGTGGCGCCGCCCGACGTGATGACGCACGACGCACGGCGCGTGCTGGCGCGGCGGTGTCATGGCGGCCGGAGCGGCGGGCGTGCGGCCTGGGGGTGGCTCCGGGCCGCGGGGTGCGTGCGGGAGGGTCCTATCGTGGAGGGAGTGCTGCGGACGGAAGGCCCCGGGAGGCGTCTGTGCTGAGGCAGCTTTAACCGGCGGTGCCCGAGGGTTGAAGTTTCCTGTGGAGGCCTCTTGGATGGGGTTGTGGGGCCGGGCGGCGTTATCGGAGAGCGTCCGAAGGAGGGCAGCGGGGAGAGGGAAAGGAAGAAAGGGCGACACGAGGAGGGGCGGCTGAGGGCCCTCGATTTGGTTGGCAGAGGGGCGGCGCTCATCTCTGCTCTCTGTGGCATAGGAATGGCACGGAGCTGGGCCGGGGGTCCGGCCGTGCTCGGCCCCGGGGGCGGTGGGCTCAGCCCCGGACTGCCGGAGCTCAGGGAGCATCGGGACGCCGCTCTCAGCCGTAGGGTTTGGCTGGTGCCGGGGGTTGGACCCGGGGGTTGGACCCGGGGATCCCTGTGGTTCCCTACCAGCTCGGGATGTTCTGTGGTTCTTGGAGGTGCCGTGCTGCTGGTGTCCGTTACTGCCTGCCCTCTGCTGTGTCTCCGCTAGGTGGGCCCCGAGTCCTTGCTGCTCTGCAGGAGGCAGTAGCAGAAGTTGAGCTCTAGCTTCCACAAAGGAATGGGGGAAGAACGAGGACTAAATGAGATGAGAGATCCTCCCGGTGCCCACCAGAGCCAGCTCCACAGCGGGTTAAGTGAACCGTGCAAAGTGAAGGCAAGGAAACTTTGGGCAGCGCCATGCAGTGGGCAGATCAGCTCGCTGTGGTGCGGGGTGTTGGCTGGGATGTGTCTGTGTTGGACCATAACGTTTCAGGAGGATGGGAGTGCGGTTAGTGTGACTGTTGAGTGCTCCAGCAAAACCGCTTTCTTGTGCCCTGGTTTCCCCTGCTGCAGAGAGGTGCTGACAGCCCACCTCTGCCTGCTGCAATTCCCGTGTCTTTCGTTCACCGCCTGGAATGGCAAACCAGAGCATATTTTGGACTCACTAGAGTCTGAGGTTGGGGTCCAATCCCTGCCTGCATCAGTGCGATGTGCTCAGCCCCAGAGACCCTGCAGCTACAGGATGAGGACTGAGCTGAGCAGAGCACACCAAACGAAGCTGCGATCCTACAAAGGGAGGAGTGTAATGGTGTGGGCCATGGGTAGAGGTTGCAGCAGTGGGTTGTGAGATTCTGTAATGCACAAGGGCACGGAGGCATTATTTCCCTTTTATTACAGGTTACCACAAACCACCGCTAGCAAATAAATATAATAAATATAATTTTTAAAAGGCGGATGTATCTGGATAGCAACTTCTTATAGCTATCACCAGGAAGTGTGTGTGTGCGTATATGTGTAGATAGCTCACCTTTGCAGCTACACCCATCAAGGGGCCTCAAGAATATTTCTTTGGGAAAGTGCCCTACTGGCTGGAGTCCTGTTGTCCATTTCACCCCAAAAATGTGATTTAACTGCGTGTGTTCCCCTGGTTGCCTGGCTTTCCTTGCTGGCTGGGGCACTGGGGAAAGAGGTGACAACGGACAAAAGCACTTTTCGTTAAGAGAAGATGAGCCTGGTGCCAGGCAGCCGTCCCCACCCCCAGCCCACTCAGTGGCATGCGAAGCACTCGCCCGCCTCGCAATGCGCCGGGTAAGGAAGCAACAGCTGCTGGGGTCCTTTTGCTGCCTCAGGAGCTGCGACAGCACCCGGGAGCCAGGGATCTAAATTTAAATCTGTGCTTTGTGTGCTGTGCATGCGAACGCAGCCTCCAGCCCCCAGAGTCCGGCTCCTCAGAGAGGGGGATCTGGAGGAGCTCTGGCTGGCTGGGGCTGGGGGCTCAGCCGTGGGGTGAGAGGAGGAGAAACAGCGTGGGGAGAAGCACCATGGAGCCTGCGTCCCACCAGGATGATGCAAAGAAGAGGCAACAGAAGGAGAAGTCCAAGAAACCGGTGCCACCAGTAGCCCCTCGGCCAGCCAGGGCTCTGTTCTGCTTAACCCTACAGAACCCACTGCGGAAGGCATGCATCAGCATCGTGGAGTGGAAGTATCCTTCAGGTGGGGGTGCTGGGGATCAGGACCCTCGATCTGCAGGAGGAGAGCTCGCAGCACGGTGCTGCGGTGCCATGCTTGGGCTTTGTGCTTGGCTGTGCCACTGAGCCAGTGGGGGAGCAGGAAAAGCAATTGGGGACACCTGGAGGATGTGTAAAGGGCAATGGTTGTGCCAGTTGGGGTCAGATGAGCTTGTGTGGGAAGATGGAACTGTGGAGCCATGGGGATCTTTTATGTGGTGGTGTAGGAGCAACCGGGGTGGCAAGGGGCTGCTGGGTGTGAATGTGTTTTGTGCCTGTAGGAGCTGTGCTGAGAGAACCAGGAGAGCCTGCCGGGGTGGGAGAGGTGTGGTGGGGATGGGGCCAGGCAGAGCAGCAGAGCCAGCCTGGGAAGCAGCAGCTGAAGATGGAGCTGGAGACTGCAATGAGAGGGGCTTGGGGTTAGGCAGTGAAACCATGGTGGCATCTGTTCAGCCTTTCTGACACCCTAGGCTGAGAGTAATGATACTGCCTGCTCTCCAGCTGCCTGGAAAAGATCCTGTGCCATGTCAGTGCCTCAGCTTTGTGGCTCTGACAGCAGACGCTGCAGAGCAGAGATGAGCCCCAGTAATGGGAATGTGTGCAGCGATACCAGACCCATGCACTAGGTATCCCCACAGAAGATGGGCGCAGCTAATCCCTACTTGGCAGCTCTCCTGGCCTGACATCCCTAACTGTCCCACGAGGGCTCGTACATCCTGACCCTGAAATGAGGGCAGTCAGGTGCAGGGGGGTATAAAAACAGCCGAGTGATGCCACTGAAATCCAGTGCCCAGAATTGTTTGTACTGCCCAGGTCAGAAACACCTTCCTCTCCTTCGACACTCCTTTCCTTATGCATTGATGTGAGAGAGGTCCTCTGTGATCTGCACGCTCTGGCCTGTGCTGACTCAGGACAAGGGATGTGTTTCGGTGTGCTGGAAGACATGGGGTCTGTTTCCAACTCTTCCCCTGCTGCTCGGCTGCATGCACAAGTGTCCTCCACACCCATTGCCCATTTGAGAGAAATGCAGCTCAGGGAAGGATGTGCTGGTGGGGCATCCCAGAAGCAGAAAAGGAGAATTCTCCGATTTGAGCTCTGCTCTCCTTAATGGTCAGAGAGTCCCTTTGCAGCATGGGAACAAGAGATCAGAATCCACTTCCAGCACTGCGCTGCCTGGCTAAAGTGGCAGGACCTGGGCAGTGATTCCTGCTCTGCTTATGCAGCTCTCACCAAAAAGTCACGCATCTTCCTCACCCTCCACCCCTGCACCCACACGAAGGCTGTGATGAATGGTGGCAGGGTGGGCTGCTCCTTTCACCCCCTTTGAGCAGGCACCCAGGTGTTGCTCACCCTACGGTGCCCAACCAGACAGTGGCATGACCGCTGCAGCCCTGTGCTGCGTAATTATCTGGGAATGGATATAATTAGTTGATTAACCATAGGGTAGGGAAACGCTAGTATGGCCTTAGGGCTGCTGTACTGGGATGCTGAATTTCAAGGGCTGAGCTGCAGGTGCTCGCAGGAGGCTCTGCCCAGGGCGGGATGGGACTGCGGGGGATTTGCAGTTGGCAGTGTAGTTGTGGGTAGGGATGGGGATGGCAGATCTCAAAACAGCTCAGAAGTGGGTACTGGCTGTGGTTGTAACTGTGGGTTGGAGAGGAGGAGCCACGTGAAGTGTGCTGATTTACAGGTGGAGCAGCGCTTTCCTTTCCTCCACCTGCACTTTGCTCCAGTGCTGCTGATGAGCGCAGGAAAGGCAAACGAATTGGAGAACTGGGAAGCACTCAGCAGTGAACTGGAACCAAAAACTTTTACATGTTTTGTGCCATGCTGTACCTAGAGCTGGCAGCCACAAGGTCGCCAGGTGCACAGAGAAGACTCCTTTGCTTTTAGGCATGTGCACAGCTGGAGCACAAGCCTGTGTGGCCTGGATGCGACCAGCAAAGGACAGCGAAAGAGCATGGCTGGCTACTGTTCTCCCAGGGTGGCGTGGGGTGGTGGGTTTCAGCTGTGCTAAAAGAAGGAGAGGCTGTGGTCCATGGGGTGGGAGCCTTGTCATGGCCAAGGTCCTGTGGGAACGTGAGCCCTTTTGGGACTGCTGGAATGTGACAGCTGAAGCTTGACCTTGAGGTTTCAGTGGCACAGCAGAGCAGTGACAGCAGTAGGAGTGACCAAGTGGCTGTCCCTGGGCCTTGGAGGTAAACAACAGCCCACCCCCTTTGTTCAGAGGTGCCCCAGGGCCCAGATGACCCAATTCTCTGTTCCATGGAGGGAGAGAGACTCTGGCACTCAGCAGAACAGCCATGAGTGCGCTGCTGTGTGGGCTGGGGGACGCTGAGGTGTGAGCCATGTGTCTGCTGGCTCAGCTGCCAGCCTGGGGTGGCACAGTGCACCTGAGGTCTGCTGTTCTGCAGCATCTCCCTCCTGGCAGCTGAGCACTGCAACCGCAGCCAGGGCCACCATGCTCTGGAGTGCAGTGCTCTGTGATCTCTGTTATGGGAGAGGACCTTGAAGTGGCTCGCTGAAGGATGAGTAGGGGGAACTCCCAGGTTTCCAAGTCCTCAGCTGCAGCCTTTCACTCTGTGCTTTGTCCCCTTAGGTCCTGTGCGGGTGCTGCCCCTCTCCAGGTCCTGTGTCTAACCCTGCTTCAATTCCCTGTCCTCTCCAGAGACCCAGGAATGGGCAGAGGGAGGCTGTTTCCCTGTGCTTCCCCCACACACACCCCAGCAAGGCAGGGACTGCTTTCCCATATCTCTCTCTGCTCCTTAACGCTGTTTCAGACCTTTCGAGATCATCATCCTCCTGACCATCTTCGCCAACTGCGTTGCCCTGGCCATCTACCTGCCCATGCCGGAGGATGACACCAACGTGGCCAACTCCAGCCTGGTGAGATTCAGCCCTCCTGCCATCCTCCTCTCTGTAAAGCTGCGGTCAGCCTTCACTGCTCCATGGAGCTCATCCTCAGCGTGCCTGGGCGCCAGGTGATGGCATCTGTGGGGCTGCTGCCCTGCGTGGTGGCACCACGTGTCAGTGCAGCGAGAAGCCACGAATCACTGAGACACCGCTGCAGAATGGGTCTGGAGAGTGGCTGGAAAGAACTGCAGGTTGAGGGCAAAGGCAGCTGGGTGGTGTGAGAAGTACAGGGGAAGGAAGGGTATCTCTCTTCCTTTTTTATTTTTAATCTCAATGCTTCCAAAAGGAAACTTCCTGTTCCAGAAAGGCTGAAATGCTTTGTTTTAGCATATTTGGGACTGAATTGCCTGGCCATTCATTTCTAAGCTGAATTTTAATTCTGGGACATTTTTTTAAAGAGGAAAAAATAAACCACCCAAACCTCTGTTAAGGAGAGATCACTTCTTCCCAGTCCATTATTCCGTTGTTTCCAGTCCCTCCATCTTGCCTGGAATAAGATGTTTTGGTGTGATCCAAATCAATAGCTTTCATTATTTTTAGTTCACTGTCCCTTTCCCCCTCTTAGATGCCGACTGTAGTTCAATCCGTATTGATTTCTATTGTGAGTCTGAGTTTGGGCACTGAATCAAAGCATCCGAATATGTTGTTTATACCAAAATGTTCTCTTTGCTAATTTCAGGACTCCCCAGTGCTGGGGTGGATGTTGTGTGCAGGCAGTGCTGGCGACTTGTGGCTTAAAAGCACCTCTCTGTATTCTCTGTGTCCCTCACAGAAAAATCTTAAAGTGGTCCAAAAATTTGAGATCTGGAATAGCAAGAAAGGATTTTATTTGAGCGGGTTTCTTCCCTGGCCATGGGAATGAGACAGGGTTTGAAAGGTGCGGAGAGGTCTGTACCAAGAGATGGGGATGGCAGTGACAGGGGAGAAGCAAGAGGTAGGGGTGGCAGCAGTGGATGGGATTTGGCTGAGACCAGGATGCAGGTGGGTGCAGAGCCGTGGGACGCGTGGCAGGGCCCTCACTGAGCTCATTGCATGAAGGGATTTCATCTGCTTGTATTTATTACAAATCGTTTTTTTAAATACTCTGCCCAATTTTGTTTTTCTCAGCCCGTTGCCATATCAACAGCCCCGGGTATCAGCAGCCTGGCAGCCCCGCTCTGCACATTTCTTTGTCTTCACATTCTGGTGCCTTCGAATGAGCAATCCCTGCTGTGAGCAGAGCCAGATGCCCATTGCCGCGGGTGATGCTGTGCTCTGCGCAGGGCTGCAGACAGAGCAGCAAAGCCTCGTTGGAGGCATTCCTTCCAGCAGCAGCGAGATGCTGCAATGGCTGGGGGCTGCAGGGAAAGAGGCGGAGGGTTGTGGAGGGTCCTGTGTGGCCTCAGGGTCTGGGAGCTGATGTTGCTCTGCAGGCTGGAATTGTGTTGCATTGCATCGGTGTGGTGCGCAGTGTTATTCCTGCTGCTGGGTCTCATTCAGAGCCTGCAGGTCAGGTTACTCCATGTCGCCTAACATTGTTGAAGCATGTCTGTGCAGCCCAGCAGGCTATGAAGATCCGCAGCTTTTTATAGTACTTTTTAAAGGCTGGGCTTGTTGTGCACCCAGCCCCAGGGCAATGCCAGAACAGGTATCAACCCTGCCAGAACAAAACGTCCCCTGGCTGCTTTCTGCTGCTATCCAGTGGCAGCAATAAGTCTGTCCTGGCTCAACACACGGCTTTGTGGCCTCGTGAGTCTCCTGCTCAGCATGTCCTGCAGCTACACCCATAATGCGGGGAATCCAGGAGGTTTGCTGTGATCTGCCTGAGTGAGAGGCTGTCCCACCTCAGCTCAGTGACACACTGACAGTCAGGACATGCTTTTCCTCTGCTGACATTAGCATCTGTCTACAGATTACAGCTAGACAAGGAAGGGGAAACCAGACCCACAGCTGTAGGACAGGTTATGGGGGGGATCTCTCCAACCAGCACTGATGGAACCCTGCATAGCACCTAATGACCGTGCTGTGAGCTTTCCTACTTCCTACAGAGGTGACACCAGCAGGACAGGTCAGGATGATCCAGCTCTGTGTATGTGATTGGGTCTGCAAAGCACATCAAAGAGCTGGAGCTGTACGGATGCTTGCAGCCTCCAAGGATGGAGTAACTCAGGTAGCAGGGGCTGCCTGCTGTCTCTCTCTTGGCCCAGGAGTTCACTTTTGGATGGCTGGGTGCTGATTCTGGGACCAGCCTGGGCCTTGACAGCTGCTGATCTGAAACGTGTGTGGTAGCTGTGTCTGTGTGTCTGGGATTGCAAGGATGGGCTGTGGGGGATCCGTCACTGATAAACGGGGAATGCAAGCATTGAATCAGCTTAGCTGAACGCTTGCAGTGCAGCCCTGATAAGACCCGTAAGTGCAGTGCTGAGGTCTCTGTTCTCTCCACTGCTTCCCTCAGACCTAGCGAGGTCTGGTGCTGTAGGATGGCAGTCATGCAGGGACACTTGGCATGCCCACTGCTTGTGGATGTGGCAACTGAGCAGGCACCGCGTCTGAGCCTTGGCTGTGGTTGCTGGTAAATGGGCAGTGCTTTCTATTTGTCAAGGCAATGGCCCTGGGGGGGATGCAGAGCCATGGTGTGCTGCTTCCCTCTGTCCTCTGGGTGCCATTCCTGGTGCAGAGCCCAGGGCTGCTCTGTGCCCTCCACGGGGTGCACAGTGAGGAGAGGGGCTGTGGAAAACCAGAAATATAAATATCCCTGTTCATTCGACTGCTTCAGAGGCATTTTAATCCTGGCCTGGAAAGAGCCATCAGCATGGCTGGCTGCAATGGCGGTGACAGGCAGAGCCAGGTGGGCACCCAGCTCTTGGCCGTGCTCCCGTGGAGGCCAAGCTATTCCGGGCCCGGTGGCTGTGCGGGGTGCCAGGATTCAGCTGGCAGCGGGCACAGCTCTGCATGGTGAAGCTCCAGGGCCGGTTTCCTTCCAGCAGCTCAATCTGCCATACTGGGGTCTGGTGTTAGGCGGAGGGCCTTGAGACCTGGGAGGCACCAGGGAGCCACGGCACAGCCAGCTCGTGTCATGGCGGCTGTGGGATGGCTGCAGGACGGCCCCCGGGGCCTCAGCGGGAGAGGCTGTGGGAGGAGAGCCGGGGGGGCAGTGGTGACAGCGATGCTGCAGCCGTGTGGTGTGAGGCTGAGGCTGGTGGCACTGCTCTAACAGGGTGCGTTCTGCTGCTTGCACTCCCCAGGAGAAGTTCGAATATGCCTTCCTGATCTTCTTTGCCATCGAGGCCATGCTCAAGATAATAGCTTACGGGTTTCTGTTCCATACGGACGCCTATCTCCGAAATGGCTGGAATGTGCTCGACTTCTCCATCGTGTCCCTGGGGTAATGAAGGGGGAAAGCTGTGCCGAGAGCTACATCTCCACATTTCCTGAACATCTCCAGGGACGGTGACTCCACCACCTCCCTGAGCAGCCTGTGCCAATGCTGACCACTCTTTTGGAGAAAAAATTGTTCCTAATATCCAACCTGACCCTCCGCTGGTGCAGTGCGAGGCCATCACCTCTCGTTCTGTCACTGTTACCTGGGAGCAGAGACCAATTCATGTTGCTCCAAACTCCTTTCAGATAGATGTAGAGAGCAATAACATTTGTCCTGACCTCAGCTCATTGCCTTCTCCCAAGGGCCCCATTTTCTTGCCCTGGAACCCTCTGTAACTCCCGTTTCTTCTTCCCTGTCCTCCCAGTTCCTGTCAGATCTCCTTGCCCTGGGTAGCAGGAGGGCACAGTGTTTTCCAGTGTTTGGCACAGGGAATGGGCCCACTAGGGATAGGACGGGAGGGCGCCTCGGTGCTCGGCAGAGCTGCTTGCACCAGCTGGTCTCCTGGTCTCCATCCTCATGAACTTCTCTTCCTCCTCGTCCTTCCTTCCTTCTCCCCTTTCCCCTCCCTGCACTGTGCCCTGGCTCTTTCAGGCTTGTCACCATGACCCTGGAGCAGATCAATGCAAAGGAGGGAGGGTCTCTGGGAGGGAAAGGTGGCTTTGATGTGAAGGCCCTGCGAGCATTTCGTGTGCTGAGACCTCTGCGCCTGGTGTCTGGAGTGCCAAGTGAGTGCTGGGCCCTTGTTAACAGGAGGGGCTGTGGGGTTTTGGCCATAGGACAGGTTCCGTTTGCTGCTGGTCCACAACCAGCCACAATATGGATGTAGAAGAGCTGCAGAGTGTCACATCTCCCTGCTGCTTGAATTTGTCAGTGCTGGGATCTGCAGGTCAGCATGCACATAACTCCCACTGTGGCTTGGTGTCAGCACCTTTGGGTGGTTGGTGCATTCAGGGTCTCACTTTAGTTTCTCTTGGCAGAGCTCTCATTTTCCTGTAGCTTATGTAGATACAGCTGTGAAGAGAACAACAAAACAGATGGATGGGCATGAAATAGTCTCCAGCACTGCCTGGAGAATGGCTCTGCTGGGGTGTTCCAGCTGCCTGCATTGCGGGTGGAAAGCAGCAAGAAATTGCTGCAGAGATTTCAGTTCATGTTGGGACTTTCCTTGGTGTGGGGCATTTCAGAGGGGCTGTCAGGAACACAGGGTGCACCCAAAGCTGTTTGAGATGTGGCTGAGACCCTCTCCTTTCTCCCTGGTGCAGGTCTGCAGGTTGTCCTGAACTCCATTATCAAAGCCATGGTGCCTCTGCTGCACATCGCGCTGCTCGTCCTCTTCATGATCATCATCTATGCCATTGTGGGGCAAGAGCTCTTCAAGGGCAAGATGCACAAGACCTGCTACTATCTCGGGACAGGTGGGGCTGTGGCAGGGAGTGAGAAGTCAGAGATACCTCTGTGTGCTTTTGGGACCACAGAGCCTCTGTGGTAGCAGAAAGCCTGGGAGTGTGGTGTGGCAGGCTGGAAAGGCACGTGGTACAGGACGTGGATGGGGTGAGGAAGTGGTGAAAGCCTCTGCAGGAGATCGGGGGGTGCTGGGAACTGCTCATCTTGCCCAACCTGCCACTTATGTTACGGCTTTTCCCCGCAGATGTGATTGCCACAGTAGGGTCAGAGAAGCCAGCCCCCTGCACAATCTCTGGCCATGGGCGTCACTGCTCCATCAATGGCACCGAGTGCCGAGGTGGCTGGCCGGGACCCAACAACGGCATCACTCACTTCGATAACTTTGGCTTTGCCATGCTGACTGTCTACCAGTGCATCACCATGGAGGGCTGGACCGAAGTGCTCTACTGGGTGAGCTTCAGTGGCCTGGGCTGGGTGCCCAGCTCGGTGCTGGTGAATGCTAGTTCTGCCTGGCAGGACGCAGGAGGTTAGATCAGCCCCCCACCGAAAGATGCCCTTCCCCAGCAATCTTCATACTGTGGTGCACATCCCATCATGCGCCACGCATGTCCACGTGTCACTATCCAAGAAGCCTTTGCTCTCCATGTAGACAGACAGCAGAGAGCTCTATCTCCCACCTTTGGGGAAGGGTATAGACCACTCAGTGTTTCTCCAACGAAAAAACGTGTTGTTCAGTCTTTGGGAGACTGTCTTGCTGAGGCTTAGGTATGAAGCTGATGTGTAAATCTGCTCCCAGATGCTTAGGTCTGGCTTTTCCTCCACTAAGGTAAGGAGCTAGGCTCTCAGGTGAATTTATGTCCCACCCAAACACTCCCTTCAGAGGAACAAAGCTTCTGCAGCCTGCTGGGGGCTCCCAGGAAAGACAGCTGGAAGAGCGTTTTGAGGATACATCGTCTGCCTCTCTCCTTGCCAGGTTAACGATGCCATTGGGAATGAATGGCCCTGGATCTACTTTGTCAGCCTTATTTTGCTTGGTTCCTTCTTTGTTCTCAACCTGGTGCTGGGGGTGCTCAGTGGGTAAGTGCCCCAGTCCGTTCTCTTTGCCAGATTGGTGAGCAGTGTGGACATTGCCCGTGTGGGAAGAAAGCTTTGATATTTTCTGTTCCTTGTCCTCTTTCAGTCAGCCTTTTTCCTTGCATGCTTAGAAACACTGAACCTCCAGTTACCTTTTGTACCAGCTTCTGTGACCATCTGAGATTTTAGCTCAATGCAGAATTCCTTTTCCTGCAGTACAAGCACCCATCAGTAGATGCAGCCTTTAGCGCTGGCTGGCCTGTCTAGCCGCAGCCTCCTGCAGCAAGGAGCTGCACTGGTGGTGGGGAGGAAGCCAACAAGGAGTTGGTGATATCCCATGATCTTGGATCATGGAGTGAGGCCAAGATGGAGAACAGTCAGTAGAGCGGTCTCTTGATGCTAGGGGAGTTCAGGCTGTATCCTTGTCCAAGGACCCGTCTGCCACAGGACTGTGGTACACGGCCTCTGCACAGCTTCTCACTGCTGCTTGCCTTGTCCCAGGGAGTTCACCAAAGAGCGTGAGAAGGCCAAGTCACGAGGCACATTTCAGAAGCTGCGGGAGAAGCAGCAGCTGGAGGAGGATCTGAAGGGCTACATGGACTGGATCACCCATGCAGAGGTGATGGACAGTCACCGGACCAGAGGAGAAGGTACCAGCAATCTGTGGGTCGGGTTCCTGGGTGAGCATTGGAAAAGTTGCAGACTTGTTTTGTCTAAAAACCCAGGAAACAAAATGCTTCTGCAGAAGCTCTACCTCAGCTGCTGTCCTTAGCAGACTGCAGGGTTACCAGCTCTCCCACTGGCAGATGCGCGAGTTTCCCAAGAGGGCCTGGGGAAAGACCAAACACGTCTTCCACACCTGCAGCCAGTGCTCTTCTGTTCTGCATTTACTCACATCCCAGCTGGGCCCAGTTTTCTCTGTGCTGCTGATGCTGCTGCTCTTGCTGCAGGGCGGTGTTCCTGGGGCCTGCTGGGTGTGCTGCATCTGACAGTTGCAGCCTCCTGCTCAGCCTGTCTCTGCTGTCTCACTGGGACAGCGGTTCTCCGCGTCTCTTCTGAAGAGGGCTCTCTTCCAGGCGTGCTTCTGGGAGAGATGCCCTCCTGCATGTTCTACCCAAGGGCTCCAAGGACAGCTTGGGCTGTCGTTCCCTCTGTAGGTATGATGCCGCTGGATGAAGGAGGGTCGGAGACAGAGAGCTTGTATGAAATCGAGGGCATGAACAAATGGATTCTCTACTTGTGAGTATGCACAGGTGAACCATCTCCTAGGTTTGGCTGGCAGCCCTGGCTGGGCCAGGCTTTTTGTTGTGTGGGGAGAGCTGGGGGCTGTGTGTTCAGGAGGAGCAGAGTCCCGGGAAAAGGAAGCAGAGGTGGCTTTGCTCTGTTCTGCTGGCACTGATGGCCCTGCTGACCCTGTGGCCTTCTCTCCAGCCGGCAGTGGAGGCGTTGGAACCGAATGTTTCGTAGGAAGTGCAGGCATGTGGTGAAATCCAAGTTCTTCTACTGGCTGGTCATCCTGCTGGTGGCACTGAACACCCTCTCCATTGCCTCTGAGCACCATTTCCAGCCCGAATGGCTGACGATTGTACAAGGTAAGGCCCAGGGAGAGGGAGGGTCCTGGACTCCTCACTGCCATGTAGACATGGTGGATTCTTACTGTGCCTGCACAGCCATTGGCAAAGCACAGCGGCTGTCAGACACGTGCAGACATACCCACGCACACAGGTGTGTGTGCACCATCCACACGTGCACGACTGCACATTGCACACACGTGCTGTGTGCACATACATGCATAGAATATATTCTTTGACACGGTGAACAGGCAGAGTGCATACATTTACAAGTGTACATGCATAGGCACATAAGCACACATTGCATATGCTCACACAGTACAGACACACAGCACAGGCTGTTATCACACTGCACGGCTCACAGACATGGCGTGTAGCACACATACACAGCTCAGCCGTGCGTACACTCACTGCGTGCAGACACACTCTGTGGACTCGAACATGACTGCATGTGTCACCCTTCTCCTTATCCTTTCCTGGGTCCTCCTTGGAAAGTTGCTATTGCTGCAATGGTGGCAGGGCTGGATGTGGCAGTGCTGTCCTCCATCTGTTCCTGCTGTGCCATGCTGAGATGAACAGGTCCATGCTCTCATGGCCTGAATGTCCCCCCCCAGACAACGCCAACCGGGTGCTGCTTGCACTCTTTGTGGCCGAAATGCTGCTGAAGATGTATGCGCTGGGCCTGCGCCAGTACTTCATGTCCCTCTTCAACCGCTTCGACTGCTTTGTTGTGTGTGCGGGGGTCCTGGAGATCATCCTGGTGGAGCTCAGCACTTTGTCACCCCTGGGCATCTCTGTGCTGCGCTGCATCCGGCTGCTCCGCATCTTCAAGATCACCAGGTTGGTGTGGGAGCTGGGAAGCAGAGCTGGTGTCCGCAGGTGCCAGTGGCTCCTGGGGTGGTGAACGAGGCCATGCTGGCATTCTCTTTGTCCCCAAGATGTGGTGAGAGAGTGAGGAGGAAGACAGAGCAGGGCTTAGTGGAAGTCTTGTGGTGTCCCTTGGAGCTCTGGGTGCTCAGCTTAGATAAATGGGGGTGCTGGCGCCCAGGACCAGTGGCTTCAGTCTGTCTTGCCTGTCACACCACTCTTGGAGCTCCATTTCCATCTCCTGGGGCCTGGCTGGAGGAGTCCCAGCACTCAGAGCCCATTCACTGGGTTGCCCCATTCCACCTCTTGCACACTTCTCTCTCCAGGTACTGGACGTCACTGAGTAACCTGGTGGCCTCTCTGCTCAACTCGGTGCGCTCCATTGCCTCTCTGCTCCTCCTTCTCTTCTTGTTCATCATTGTCTTTGCCCTGCTGGGCATGCAGCTCTTTGGGGGCATGTATGACTTTGAGGACATGGAAGTCCGACGCAGCACATTCGACAACTTCCCCCAGGCCCTCATCAGTGTCTTCCAGGTATGGCGCTGCAGCAAGCAGGGCAAGGGAGATGTAAGATGGGGTGCCTGGATTTTCCCTGGGCTGTGCGGCTCCTCGGGATTGGGAGAGGTATGGGTTCATGGGAGGCTGGAACAGAAAGATAGGAATGGGGTCATGAAGAGTGTAGGGTCAGGGGTGGAACAGGATGCGAGACTTGGCAGCGACACTGGAGCAGGACTGAGCTTGGGGTTATGTCCTGCTTCTCCTCACACTGTGTCTGCTCTTCTCTCAGATCCTGACTGGAGAGGACTGGAATTCAATAATGTACAACGGGATAATGGCTTATGGGGGCCCATCCTTCCCCGGCATGCTGGTCTGCATCTACTTCATCATCCTCTTTGTCTGTGGGAACTGTATCCTCTGACGTCAAAGCTGTGTCCAGGCTCCGTCCCACCCCCATAGACTGCTCCAGCTGCACAGGACTGTGCAGACTGCTCTGTGTGTGTGTGTGTGTGTGTGTGTGTGCGTGTGTGTGTAAGGAGTGATCTGAAGGACGGGGCCATCAGCCCAGAGCTCAGCACTTGAATACACAGGGTCAGGGATCACCAGCCAGTGCTGTAACAAGAGCTCATCTCCAGAAAGGTTTCTCAGAGCAAAGCAGAGGCTGCAGACAGCCCTGGCCATATCCTCCAAACACAGCCAAGTTCATATCCTTAGTGCTAGCCCTCCAGATATCCTCCTCAATGTCTTCCTGGCCATTGCAGTTGATAATCTGGCTGAGGCTGAGAGCCTGACCTCAGCTCAGAAGGCCAAAGCTGAGGAACGCAAGCGGCGGAAGATGTCCAGGTGAGTGCTGCAGCACAGGGCAGTGGGAACTCCCCAGCCAGGTGCTCTGGACAACAGGACTGAATGGTATTACCTGTGCCCCTGCCCTGAGTTCTGTCCTTGTTTTCCTCTGCCCTCCACTCAGAGGTTACCCAGAAAAGTCTGAAGATGAAAAACAGATGTTGGCAAAGAAGCTTGAGCAGAAGGCGAAGGGAGAAGGGATTCCCACAACAGCCAAGGTCAGTGCTGGTGGGTTGGGCCCTGGGGAGGTCTTGGTGGAGAAGCAGGTGCCTCCTGCCACCAGCCAGGGCTGACAAAGGCTTGGAGCTCACCTGAATATGGCACACTTACCTGCATGTCTGCCTCTCGGTCTCTCTTTCAGTTGAAAGTGGATGAATTTGAATCCAATGTCAATGAAATCAAAGATCCCTACCCCTCCGCAGACTTCCCAGGTCAGTCCAGAAATAGTGGGGATGTTGCAGAGGGACGCTGCTGCAGCCTGGCTGTGTAGTGAAGGTTACGACATCGGGGCACTGAGGTTACATTGCTTCTCTTGCAAAACTTCCTATTGACCACCCTGCAGGTGATGATGAGGAGGATGAGCCTGAAATCCCCCTGAGTCCTCGGCCGCGTCCTCTGGCAGAGCTCCAGCTGAAAGAGAAGGCTGTGCCTATGCCTGAAGCCAGCTCCTTCTTCATCTTCAGCCCAACAAATAAGTAAGCGCTGAGCCTTCTCCCTGCTACTGGCACAGATATCCCTTTGTGCCTGGGGCCTTTCTGTTCTCAAGACTTAGCCAGAATTCTCTTGCTGGCTACCATGGCTCCCACCTAATGTCCCTCTTGCAGTGTCTTACGCTGTCTTTGTCTCCTGCAGGTTTCGGATGCTGTGCCATAGAATCGTCAACGCCACTTGGTTCACCAACTTCATCCTGCTCTTCATCTTGCTCAGCAGCATCTCCCTGGCAGCTGAGGATCCCATCCGAGCCGAGTCGTTCCGCAACCAGGTGCCTGTGTGGCTCTGCAGGGCTGCGCTCCTCCATGCGCAGAGCGGAGGGCAAAAAACAGTGGCAGGCCTTTTGAAATTGCTGCGTTTCTCATCTAATTCTGGTGCTTGTGCCCCCAGATTCTTGGATACTTTGACATCGGTTTCACTTCTGTCTTCACTGTTGAAATTGTCTTGAAGGTAACTCTCTCTGCTTCTGTGGTCCCAGCACATGGGTCTAGATGTGCTCTGGCCATGGGTACAAGCGCCAGTCCCCACGAGGGGAAGCTGTTAGCTGAGCCTAGAGTTCTCAGAGCTCGTGATGCCTTGGCAATGCGTGATCTGCCCCAGGGGCCTTGTGCAGTCAGGTCAGGCAGCTGTGTCAGCTGTGCTGTGGTGCTGGGACAGATGGGCTACAGCGACAGCGTTTTTGTGAAGAAAAAAAAACAGAAAGAGTAAGCAATGACAATCTGTGAGTTAAACAGTAATTCAAGCAGCTGCTGCATATTGCTCTCACTGTAAGACATGTACTCTTCTCCAATTTGCTGAATGACTGGAAGAATTTTGCTTCCAGCCAGTGCTATGCAGAGGATTCCAGCTGCAGCCAGCTGTCTGCCTGGCTTCAGAGCCAGGGTGGGAGCAGCACAGAGCCCGCAGAGCTGCAAGAAGCTCCCTGCACCCTGTCTGCCTGGGGCTGCAGAGGGACACTGCCCCGAGCCCTGCTTTGCTGCTCTGCTAACTGCTTCTGCTCTCCAGATGACAGCATACGGTGCTTTCCTGCACAAAGGCTCCTTCTGCAGGAACTCATTCAACATCCTCGACTTGCTGGTGGTTGCTGTGTCCCTTGTCTCCATGGGATTTGAGTAAGCACCTCCATGCTTTGTGGAGCAGGCACTGATTGCTTTGCCTGGTGGGGCAGCTGGGGTGGTGCAGCTTGTTCTGTTGGGTAGAAAAGGAGCTGCTAACCCTGGGCGGCGTGTTAGCACCCAAAAATTGTAGCTTTGTGGCCATCAGGCATGGGTGGGAGGCTGGGAGGCAAACTCCTTGAGTAACAAAGGAAAAGTTCTGGGTGGGAATTCAGTCTGGAGTCACTTTGTCCCAGCGGTGGTGTCCCTAACCCTGGTGTGGAATGATGGCTGCAGTGATATCTCTGCCATCCCTCAGTGCTGGAGCCTTGCTGGGGCTGTGCTGGGGTGCCAGCATGGAGGGAATTGCTCTGTCTCAGCCCTGCCTTCCTCCTCAGGTCCAGCACCATCTCAGTGGTGAAGATCCTCCGGGTGCTGAGGGTGCTGAGGCCTCTGCGAGCCATTAACAGAGCGAAGGGTCTGAAGGTAAGAGGTGGCTGGGGTCCTCAACCCATGGGAGGTTATGTGTCAGGCTTTGCGCCCTGTAGGGTTCACAGGGCTGGGAGCACAATTCCCACACCCCATCTATGGAAGGAGCTTGCTCCATCCACTGCCCCTTAGCAGATTCCTGCTTTACACGTCTGTCCCTGCTGTCAGTGGGCCAGGAGCAGAAGGTGAGACTTTGCCGCAAGCACACTCACGTGTCCTCTGTCCTCAACCTCTGCAGCACGTGGTCCAGTGCGTGTTCGTGGCCATCAAAACCATTGGTAACATTGTGGTCGTCACGACGTTGCTGCAGTTCATGTTTGCCTGCATCGGGGTGCAGCTCTTCAAGGTGAGAGATGTCTCAGATGGGCAGGAGATGGGCAGCTTTGTTCTAAAAACTGAGCCCAAATTCCTAACTGATGTGGGGATAGCTTCCAGGACTCCCTGCAGACTGAACTGATCTATCAGCATGTGTTAACTTCCAGTTCATTTACTTTGGTTGCCTCTTTATTTTCCAAGTAGTTTGCTGCCAGGCAGAATGAGCTGGTAATGCCTCAGCTTGGGGCTCTGGAAGAAACGTTGCCACTGCATCACTAGGCAGCGTTTGTCTGTCTTGACCTAGGATTGACCAAAGGGTCTGCCCTGCCCCAGGGCGCCCTGTAAGCGCCAGGCTGGGTTGTGCTGGCAGCACATAAGCATGCTGGGCTGAGGCAGAGGCCAGAGCTAGCATGGTGGCTGGGAAGGGACTGATGGGTCTGTGCAAAAGTCAAAGCTCACAGCAAAATCACAGCTTTTTCTGATCTCTGTCAAATGCAGGGCAAGTTTTACAGCTGCACAGATCCCTCCAAGCTAACAGAGAAGGAGTGCAGGTAAGAGCTCCCCGCAGCGCAGCCCAGTGGGGCAGCAGCAGAGAGTATGGGGACATTTTTGTGCCTGCAGGGGGATCTTGCAGATAAAAATAAGGGGCTGGAGGTCCTGTGCTGCTGCCCCTCATCCTGGGGCAAAAATAGCACAAGGTCACGTCCCCTCCCAGGGGTAAGCAGTGGGTGGGCAGGTGCTGTGCTGGGTGAGTACCGCATCTCTTCTGCTGCAGGGGGCATTTCATCAACTACGTGGATGGGGACCCAACACAGATCGAGCTGAAGGAGCGGGTCTGGTTCCACAATGCCTTTCACTTCAACAATGTCTTCTCAGCCATGATGTCGCTTTTCACTGTCTCCACCTTCGAGGGCTGGCCAGAGTGAGTCTGGTGTGTGCAGGGCCAAAGGGCCGGGTCTGTGCTGTGAGCTGGGGAGCCTTTACCAGGGAAAGAAGAGCTGCCCGGGCTGAGGAGCAGGGCTAACCTGGTAGGGGCTGTGGAGCCAATGGGATGATCTCCTGTTCCACCTCTGTTGGATTTAGGATGTCCCCAGCGTTCTCCGTGTCCTTCAAGAAGACAGATGGGCTTCCTCACTTAACCGGGGTCTCTATTGCCTTGTTTTCCCTCCTGTAGGCTGCTGTACAGGGCCATTGACACTAATGATGAGAACAAAGGCCCTATATACAACTACCGGGTGGAGATCGCAATGTTCTTCATCATCTACATCATCCTCATTGCCTTCTTCATGATGAACATCTTTGTGGGCTTTGTCATTGTCACCTTCCAGGAGCAGGGGGAGAGCGAGTACAAGAACTGCGAGCTGGACAAGAACCAGGTACTGGAGCTGCTGGGATGGGGTGAGCTGGACCAGCCCCGGCTCTGATTGACTGCATCAGCTCTGGGTGCTGGCACTGCTGCCCTGGATGAACTGACCCTTCCCCAGGTTCAGTTCACGCCGGCTCTGTGCCTGTGCCCTGGCACTGCCCCGTGCAGCTCCATGTGGTCACACTGCCCTGCTCTCCCCAGCGCCAGTGTGTGCAGTACGCTCTGAAGGCTCGCCCGCTGCGGCGGTACATCCCCAAGAACCCCTACCAATACCAGATCTGGTACGTGGTCACCTCCTCCTACTTTGAGTACCTCATGTTCTTCCTGATCATGCTGAACACCATCTGCCTGGGCATGCAGGTAAGGGATGGAGTGCAGGGCTCGGCAGGTGGAGGGGTGTCCATGGCTCCCCGAAACCCTTCCTGGGGTCTTTCTTACATGGCCACGCTGCTGGCAAGGGACAAAGTGGGGCAGACTGGATGAGGGGAGCTGCAGGAAGTGGATTTTCATTTTTGCTGACCCCTCCTGAGCCATGGGTCTGGAAGAGGATGGACCTCATGCAGCCACGCCTCTGGGCTTACAGGGGAGGCTGGGACTGCTGTGGGCTAATGGGATTCTCCTGCCTTCTCAGCATTACAACCAGTCTGCAGAAATGAACCACGTCTCAGACATCCTCAATGTGGCCTTTACTGTCCTCTTCACCCTGGAGATGATGCTCAAGCTCATGGCCTTTAAAGCCAAGGTGAGAGCAAGGCACAGTCTTTCACAGAGCATTGCATTTTGCAGTGAGGTGGTCTTCCTCATCCTGGGTGGTGCTATTTGGGCTGCTCACTTTCCTGGTGTTCCTTGCTGCTGGTGGACCGCTGGGCTCTGCCAGCCCTGTGCTTGGGGCAGCACCACAGCCTGGCAGCTAAGGTGTGGGGTCTGCTGAGCCCCTCTTGTTAGACTCTCATTTCTATGGGTTCCAGCACAGGTTTGCTCTTTCCTGGCAGGGCTACTTTGGGGACCCCTGGAATGTCTTCGACTTCCTCATAGTGATTGGCAGCATCATCGATGTTATCCTCAGCGAGATTGATGTAAGTGTCACACTGGTCGGGCAGAGGGTGTCCCAAGGAGCATCAGTGCCTGCAGCACCTGCCCCAGGGTGAGCTGGTGATGCCTCAGCTCTGTGGGGCACAGCCATCCTCTCTTCTCCCTCTGCCACGCTCTGAGGAGGGACAAGCCAGGATCAGCCTGTGGCATGGCTATTTCATGGACACAGGGGTCTGTACCCAGCCTACCAACATGTCACTCTGTGCCCTCCCTTCTCAAGAGCCTGTAGACACTGGGATCCCATGGCAAGCAGCATACCTGGTCCCAGCTGGGCCATGAGCAGCACAGTGCGCGGCAACCCCAGCCCCGCTTGCCCTGCTTGTCTTCCACATGTGCCCCTCTGGACAGGGAATCTGCCATGTGTCCATCCTCAGATCCTCAGTGCACGTGGGAAGAGGGTGCTCCCCTCAGTTCCCTGTGCTCACAGCACACTGCTGGCCCGCGCTGTGGGCGGATCAGACACGTCAAATTTCAGTGCATTTGCTTTGTGTGTGTCCTTGTATGCAGCAATCAATACGCTGTCTGCGTATACGTGCACATGTGTGCACTATGCACTACTGCAGAACTCTATACCACACACACTGAGTGAAGGGGTGAGGCAGGCAGTGGCTAATTGCTGAATGCTTTACTGGGAGCACTTTCAGAGCAGCGTTGGTGAGCCAGCATGCCACTGCCTGTCACAGCACAGGGACTTCCACGCCCCATGTGGAAGGAGGGGGGTCATGCACTGCCTTTGACGCATCCCACAGTAACTGGGAGCACTGTAGGATCAGGTGCCACAGCCACGGTGTGCTGAGTGACCTCCGGCTGCTCTCAGTGCTGGGCAGAGAGTGCTTAGGGGCTCTTTGTTGGCAAACCACCTTCCTCCCTCGAGGACGCTCCAGGGCTCACAGAGCCTCAGATGTTCCACCCTGCATGGCCATTCTTGGAGCCTCTGGGCTTCTCAGCCTCGCTGTGCTCCCGGTGAGTGCCCAGGAGCTGTGTGCAATCACTGCATCCACCACTGCTCGCCTTGCTGCTGCAGGGCTGTTGGTGGCTGGTGCTTTGTCAAAAGTGTGACCCTCACAAAAGAAGTCTGCGCCCAACTCTCAGTGCTGAGCCACTCCTGAGTGCCCCAAGGCTCTGGTTTGCAAAGTCTGTCCTTTCTTCCTCTCTTTCCATTCCGCTTCTTTTCCACTCCTTCATGTCTCTGTCTGTCTGGGATGAGAATGTGCTATCAGGAGACCTCGACTCCTCCCAGAGCCCAGGTTCTCACTGTTGTTCCATCACCAGGTTCCCACAGACCCCATGGGATATTCATAGAATCAAAGGAAGGCTTGGGATGGAAGGGACTTCAAAGATCATCCAGTTGCAACCGCCCTGCTGTGGGCAGTGTTGCCAGCCGCTAAATCAGGCAGTAGATCAGGCTGTCCAGAGCCCCACCACCCGGCCTGGCCTTCATCACCGCCGGGGATGGGGAACCCTCTGCTCTCGGGAAGGGGGAAGTGGAGATGGGAGACCCTCTGGCAGTGCCGCCTGGTGCAGAACACGGGGCTGGCAGTATCTGTGCACGTTGGAGCTGGCTCCCCAGCAAACCAGTGCTGTGTGCTGGGTTTTCAAAGAGGCAGAGCAGGAGCAGCACAGTCTGCAGGGCAGGGAGCTGTGGGTTAGCTTCAACCTGTCAGCTGGCCTCCAGATCCCACCTGCCGCATCATGTGCCTGGTCTGGTGGTAACTGCTGGCAGGCAGCTAAATCCCCCTGTGCTGAGCTTTTGCACAGATTTCCTGGCCTGTGTGTCTCTGTTCCAGGTGCATGGGTGAGGTGCAATGGGGCATGGAGGTGATAAGTCCCTTGTGGTCACTGTGTTCCTATGGCCATCTGTCTGCTGCCTCAGCCCCACAAAAGACACAGTGCCTTTTCTGATGAGCCCCATTGTTGGCTTCCTGCCCATCCTTCCCCTGTGCTCCTCACTCATTCTCCTCCTCCTGTCCCCAGTTTCTGTCTTACTCTTTCTTCTGTGTCTGCACCACCACCTTCTGCAATCACTCCTCTCTCATTTCTGCCTCCCTTCTGACTCTCTTGTTCTCTTGACAGACTGTTCTTGCATCCAGTGGTGGATTGTACTGCCTTGGCGGAGGCTGTGATAACATTGTAAATATCAGCTGCATGTGCTTGCAGTGGCTCCCTTCCCCCTTTGCTGCCCTTACCCTTGCCAGCCTTCCTGTGGCCAGCACATGCACGTGTCCTGCATGTCATGAAGACACACCAAGCCCTGCTGCTTTCCCCTGGTGTGCAGATCTCCCCTCTGGAAGCCCAAGTGCCAACGGGTAGAGTTTGCCTGTCGGGGGCCCACGTGCAGCACTGGAGGCTGGTGCATCCCTGAGCCCCCAGTTGCCCCCAGGGAATCTTCTTGGGGGTGCCAGGGTGCTGGGCACTGGAAGAGGTTGTCCAGAGAAGCTGCGAGTGCCCCATCTCTGGAGGACTGGGGACCCCTACCCCCCCCGTTCCTCTCTTGTCTGCTGTCCTCTTCTGCCTGCAGGACCCAGATGACAACTCCCGTGTCTCCATCACTTTCTTCCGGCTGTTCCGGGTGATGCGGCTGGTGAAGCTGCTGAGCCGGGGAGAAGGTGTCAGGACCCTGCTGTGGACCTTCATCAAATCCTTCCAGGTCTGTGAGGAACAGCACTCCCCTCCATAGACAAGCATCGACCCTGGGCTGGCAGAGAACTCCTCCCCTCAGGCTGCAGGGAGCTGGGCATCCGTGCATGAGAACTGGAGAGTGAGGCTGGTGGGAGGGTGTCTGGGGGCTGAGGGGGGCAGAAAGCTGTCTTTTCTTCATGTGCAGGCCAAAGTGCTGACCCCTGAGCAGCTCCAGAGCCAGTCTGCTGTCCCTGGGTCACTTTGGTCCTACGCTGATGTCTCTCACACGCTGTGGTCCTTTTGTCACAGGCTCTGCCCTATGTTGCCCTGCTGATCGTGATGCTGTTCTTCATCTATGCTGTGATTGGGATGCAGGTGAGAGAGGCACAGGGAATTCCTCTTGAACAGAGATAGACCTCAGCCTGGTAGCATCTGGGAGATGAGATGGAGAGGGACTGGCTTCTCTGCCAGCCACTCCCAGGGACTGCATATGTTGGGACCATTTTGCCCTGGTCTACAAGGATGCACCCAATCCCAAAAGCCTCAGCACCCAAAGAACAAGCAGAAAGGGAACTTAAAGACAGAGGCTTTGGAAGGTAGAGAGTGCCTGAGGAAGGATGCTGGAGACCTGAAGGTGTGATTTACAGATGTTTGGGAAGATTGCCATGGTGGATGGAACCCAGATCAACCGAAACAACAACTTCCAAACCTTCCCACAAGCTGTGCTGCTGCTCTTCAGGTCAGTGCTGGCAGCTGCAGAGGGGAGCTGGGCTGCAGGTCAGTGTGGAAGCCCTCTGGTTTGGAGTAAGGGACACCAGCGTTTCTGCAGCTGATTTAATTTGCTTTCCTCAAGAAAAATGTCTTGTAGGAATGGAAGCATTTTAGGAGTGGCTCTTGCTTTCCCTGGTGCGGCTGAGCTGCAGACCAGGAGTCCTGTGGGGTTTCTGTTCTGAATGTTTCCTTCCAAGGCTAGATTTTAATCAGTGAATTTTTCAGAAAAGGGGGAACAAAGAAGCAGACCAGGGCTTCCCTTGACTCCAAACACTTCCCAGCGGAGCATGCAACAACAGCTCCCAGCAGCAACCCTTCTCCCCAGGTGTGCCACGGGGGAGGCCTGGCAGGAGATCCTGCTGGACTGCAGCTACGGGAAGCGGTGCGACCCTGAGTCCGACTACGCGGAGGGCGAGGAGTACACCTGTGGCACGGGCTTTGCCTACTTCTATTTCATCAGCTTCTACATGCTCTGTGCCTTCCTGGTATGGCAGCTGCTGCAGTCTGAACTCCCTTTCACACACCGCTCCTGGTTCGGGGCAGCTCCTGGCTGCTGAGCATCTCCTGGGGCTGACCACTGCGCCTTCCTCCCAGAGGCACAAGTCCCCCAGCCCATCTCCCTGGCCGTGTTGCGCCTGGTGCCGCGCTCCATTGAGGCCCCAAATCCCCTGAGTCCCATCACACAGCTCCATGTGCTGCCGTCCAGACGAGCGCTGATGTCCATGTTGTGTCATGCGGGTGGAGGGGGAGAGCTGCCCCGAATTGCTGCAGCCTTTCACATAATGCTCTCAGATGGGAGGTTCAGCTCCGTGTGGGGTCATCAGGAACATCTGTGAGCCCCTTCTGACCCAGGACAGCAACCTTCAGCCCTCTCCTTTGCCCTCAGATCATTAATCTCTTTGTGGCCGTCATCATGGACAACTTTGACTACCTCACACGTGACTGGTCCATCCTGGGCCCACACCACCTGGACGAGTTCAAACGGATCTGGGCTGAGTACGACCCCGAAGCCAAGTGAGTGACCATGTGGCATGGCAGGTGGAGAGCAGCGCCAGGACCTGGGGCTGCCCTTTGCTGCAGCCCAGGGCAGAGTGAGCTGTAGTGCTGCCTGGCATTACATTCCACAGCAGAAGTGTGTGTGGACTTGCCAGCTTGTCCCAGACTGACATAAGCCATCAGGAGGTTTGGGGACACCAGACCCCCAGTCCTAGCCTCATCCAGTCCAGATGCTGCTGCTGACTCTTTCCATGCACTGCTCACCTTTATCTACCATCTGTTGCCTTGGGGAGCAGTCATTTCCCCCAAAAGGAGCACAGAGAAGGGATTTACCCACCACAGGAGTACAGGGCAGGCCATGAAGATGATCCCACACAGCCCTTGCTCAAAACCTTGTCCCTGTTTGCATGCCACAGCCCTGCTGACACAGCTTGTCTCCTCCCCAGGGGCAGGATCAAGCACTTGGACGTGGTGACCCTGCTGAGACGTATCCAACCTCCCCTGGGCTTTGGGAAGTTTTGCCCTCACCGTGTAGCTTGTAAGGTAGGAGCCAAAGAGATGGGAGGGTGTGGGCAAGAGCACCTTCCCAGGCTGCATCCTCCCCTGGGAGGATGAGGAGGAGAGTTCAGCTGGCTTCCACTGTCTTCATTCATGCTCATACTCCGACTTCTGGTATTTACTGGGGAGGATCTGTCAGGGAAATGAGCAATACTGCAACCTGGGTGGAATTGATGCATTTCAGGGTTCTGGGATTCAGGACCTGTCTGAGCCCATCTCCATCCCCAGGGAATGGCACTGAGGTGCTGCTCCCCCACAACCCTCATTGCAGAGAGTTTTCCAAGCTGTGCTTGGGTGCTCCCCATCTGTGCATCCTCATCTCCACCAGGGAAGTTGAAGCCTCCAGTCTTGGGCACACTCTCCTGGCGTATCTCTGCACAAAGCCAGGGGCTGTGAGAGGCTCACAGGAAGGGCAGCTTGTACCTCTGTGGGGAGCTTACAGCCTGCTCTGCCACCCAGCTCACAGCTGCTGGTTGTTTTGCAGCGCCTGGTGTGCATGAACATGCCCCTGAACAGCGATGGCACTGTCACCTTCAATGCAACACTCTTTGCGCTGGTGAGGACAGCCCTCAAGATCAAGACAGAAGGTATGAAGGCTGATGTCTGCTTCCCCAGCATGGGGAACCATCTCCTTGTGCTGCAGAGTGCACGTTGTGCACCCTTTCCTGCCCTGTCTGAGGACCTCAGGGTGCCTTGCTGGTGGGGCAAGACCCTCTGTTCCAACCCTCAGCTTTATGTCAGTGTTGGTCCAGAGACCATGGGCACATGCAGGGGGATGAGGCCAAGCCTGGAGGTTGTTTGTGTTGCAACCATGATGAGCAAACCAATGCCACCCCAGCTGTGTAACTTCACTGTGCAGATCGGGAGCACTTCTGACCCAGTTCCAATTCCTGCCTCAGAGCTCAGCTGCTAGACTCCTTCCCACATGCTGAGTGTAGTCTGATCCCCTGCACCTGCCATAGCACTGGTTGTTCCAGTTCTGCATCTCCCCAGGTGTGCATAGACCTCAGACTGGAGTGGAAAAGGATGGCTCCTCTTTGAATTTAGCTGTGCTGGGGAGGAGTTGCTTTCTTCCTTGCCAGCAGCATGGTTTGCAAAGCTCTGCTTTGGTAAGAAACCACACCAACTTGTTTCCATGCCTGTGGGTTAGGCAGCAGCATATGAGAAGCCAGCACAGCAGGAGGTGGAGCTGGGCTGTGGGGCCAGCTGAGGCCAGCATCTCCCAGTAGCAGGGCACGGAGCCTTCCCTTCAGCTGGGGTGGAGAACACAGCATCCAGCACGATGCAGGGAGCATTGGGAGGATCACAGGAGATCTGAGAGCATGGATGAGCACAGACTTTTGGTAAAATCAAAGCCTAATTCCTACAATCTGCTGGGTGGGGAGACTGACGAGGAGCTGTCACACCCTGCAGGAGTCTGGCCAGGTTTCCACACTTTGTCTTTGTTCATGTCCATGTTCCCCTGAGAATGAACACCTTTGTCCTCCCTTTTCCCACAGGTAATTTTGAACAGGCCAATGAGGAGCTCAGAACCATTATCAAAAAAATCTGGAAGCGAACCAGTATGAAGCTTTTGGACCAGGTCATCCCACCTATTGGAGGTACGTCACCCACTGGTATTTCCCCAAGGGCTGATCTCCCCCTGCCCGGGGGCCTCAGCTCTGCAGCAATTCAGGGCAGCATGGTGGGCAAAGTCATCAGGTTGGTTTCCTCCCCTCCAGATGATGAGGTGACAGTGGGCAAATTCTATGCTACTTTCCTCATCCAAGAGCATTTCAGGAAGTTCATGAAGCGCCAGGAGGAGTACTATGGATACCGTCCCAAGAAGAACCCTGTAGAGATCCAGGTTGGTAGCGTGGTTGGTGGAGGTGATGCTATGTGAGGACAGGAGGCATGATGGGGCATCCTGCAGACAGGGGAAGGGGGCTCTCCCAACTCTAGAAAGCCCGTGGTGACTGGGAGAGACAGGGCTGAAAATGGACATGGGGACCTCTGTCCCTTAGGTTCTGGCAATGAGGTGGCCCCAAGTGAATCAGTGCTGAGTTGGTCAGCAAGCACAGAACCAACCAGCCTCAGGGTCCCTGGGAGGGGCAGCTGGCAGGGCAGCATGGTTCACTGTGGCCTGGAGACCAAACTCCAACACATTTCCTTCTCTAAAACCCAAAGTGAGAGGGGTTGTAGTGCCAGCCCACATCCGGCCGTGCTTTCCTGTCCATCAGGCTGGGCTGAGGAGCATTGAAGAAGAAGCCGCTCCTGAAATTCATCGAGCCATCTCTGGGGACCTGACTGCTGAGGAAGAGCTGGAGAGGGCAATGGTGGAAGCTGCCATGGAGGAGGGGATCTACAGGGTGAGCACAGCCAGGTGGGAGCAGTCCTACCCACTGCCATGCACTGCGGCTCAGCATGGGTACAGCAGATAGAGAACAGTCCTCAGAGATGAGCCTGACCATAAGCAAAAAGTACACAACAGTGCTCTTCCCTGAGGATCAGGACATCCTGGGCAGTCTGGGCTCTGGTCTCGCAGTGAAGGATTTCTGCTGTGTCCAAAAGCGCTGGCAGCCCAGAGGGTTTGTCACACCCCGGTGCTGCTGCGTTATTTATTACATCCCCTCTCAGTTTCCCCACCTGGGCAGTGCAGCCTAGAACACCACAAGCACGAGGCTGCCATTCCACGGGCACCCAAACACATTTCCTCCACGGGAACGGCCCCAGAGCTCTGCGTCTCCTGATGCCCTCCTGTTGCTTGCAGAGGACGGGCGGTTTGTTTGGCCAGGTGGACAGCTTCCTGGAGCCAAGCAGCCCCCTGCAGCCCCACATGGCCAGCCAGAGGCCCCTGCAGTTTACAGAGGTGGGCAGCGAAGACCTCGACTCCCCCGTCTTCCTCGACGACTTCCCCCAGGAAGGCAACACCAACGTCAACAACGCCAACTGGCTGCAGGGGTAAGGGCTGGTGAGCGCCCTGCGGGCTGGGGGGGGGAGCCGGGCTGGGTGCCAGTGCAGAAATGACCCTGCAGACGCAGAAGCTTTGTGGAGAAATTTGGCCGTTGGATGGGAGGCATCGCCAGAGATGTCCCCAGGGTGGGATATGCAGGGGGAGCGCGCTCTGGATGTGGGCTGTCTTACCTAATTGCAACGTGCTGAGGCAGCAGCAGTTGTGGTCCTCGGAGAGGGCCATGAGAACCAGGAATATGTCAGTGTTTCTTTCTTCTCCCTGAGCATCAGGTCATCCTGCGTGGCCTGTTTCCTGCCTCAGTTTCCTCCTCTATAAGAGGACCCTAATTATTAACATATATGGTAAACGTGTGGCTCCGTGCACTGTGCGCCCTGAACACCTTTCTCATCATTCCTTCATCTTAGGGCCATTAGGATCAAGGTAGACACAGGAAATGCAGGGATGACCTTTTCCCTTCCCCACCAATCTCTGAGTGCCAAGGGCCACCAGTGCCTAAAGCGAGTAGAAGGGTTACCGGTGTAAGAGAACATCCTTATCCTGATTCTTGGGGTCTGCACATTATTCACCAATCCCAGAGTGGAGAAGATGGGGAGGGCTGCATCCTGGGTTCAGGGTGGTGCTCCCTGCTCCGCTGACCCCTCTGCCTGTCCCTACCAGGTTGGAGTACGAGGATGAGGTGCTGAGGAGAGCAGTGCTGGCAGCACCCAGGCCTCCAGCGCGGGGTGAGTGTCAGCATCATTCCAATTCTGGGGCATGTCAGCCTGCCTGGGGTGGTGGAAGGCGCTGGTGACAGAATGCAGGAGGAGGAGCTGCAGCCCCTAGCAGCTTGGAGGGCCAGCTGAGACCCCTGAGCTCAGTGGAACCTGTCTGGAGAGCTCCAAGACCTGCATGGTGGTGGAGCATGGAGCTGTGCCTTGGGCTGAGGCAGGACCAGGAGCCCCATGCAGCGAGGCCACAAGGCCATGTTCATTTCCAGGAGTAGAGGATCATGGACTGTTCCTCCTTCCTGACTCGGATTGAGGAGCAAATGTGGGGCAGAGGCGGGAGCTGGGATTTCCATTCGTCCCATCCCCTAGATGCAGTCTCCTCGGTCTTGATCCCCTCTGGGCTGTGATGGCCTTGCTCGTGTGCCCATCTCAATTCCCACCTTTCCCTCTCCTAGAGACTGACCTCCCCATCCCTTTGGAAAGGCTGCGGCAGAGACGAGGAGCTGCCTCTGAGCATCACCCAGCATCGGGGCAGTGCCTCCATCCCCAGCAGGTAAAGGGGACAGCATGAGTCCAAGGGAAGCAAAGTGGGGTCATAGGCTAAACATCCTGGGAAGGAGCATCTCCCTGCATGGGCCCAGCTTTGCTGGAGCCTCCTTTCCTCATCAGCTCGGGGAAGGAGCCCCCGCCTTGGTGCTGATCCATGCTGGGGAAGCTCAGAGCAGCATCCCTCATGCTTCTGGAGACAGAAAAGGACAGAAAAAATAGGGTCTCAGAGTTGATCCCACACTCCTCTGCTGCCCTTGGCTGTCTGTGCCCTGTGCTTGGCTCTTGCCTCAGTGCCCAGGTAGGGAGGGAAGGGTTGGTTCCCTGCTGGTCCTATTGCTGGTGTTGCACTGGACCCAGGAAATTCAGAAGGATGGGAATCCTTGTGCAGCCTGGGTTGCACCTGAAAAAATTAACACAGAGGTGTTCCATGATTATCACCATACTTGAGCTGCAGATCCTTGCTCCTTTCATCCAGGGCAACACAGTGACAGCAGCAGCATCCAGCTCAGAACACCGGTGGCATGAAAGCACTGACACAAACACGTCTTCCACCCCTGCCATCACCTTCCTCATTCAAGAGGTAATGTGCAGACTGGCAGAGGGAAAAGGGGGTGGTAAGATTCCATGGTGGAAAACTGAGGGGAAGAGCTTAGCTGGGGAGGTGGGCAGCAGGGCGAAGGCAGTGAGTGCGAGCCCTTCTGCTACAGACTTTTTCCACACAGGGCTGTCGATCCTTTCCTCTGTTGCAGGCTCTGATCTCCGGGGGCCTCGCAGCTCTGGCCCGTGACCCATCCTTCGTTGCAGTGACCAGGGATGAGATGGCAGCCAGCAGTCAGCTGGAGGTGGATGAAGTGGAGAAAGCAGCAGTGGAGCTGCTAAAGGGAAGAGAAGCACTGTGGGACACAGAAAGCAGCTCTGCCCCCCGGGACACCTTGGCTGCATCAGAAGTCAGCGCCCCAGGGCTCAGTGTGGCCACATCCCATCAGACCAGCTCTGCTGCTCGCCTGTGAGCTGCCTGCCATGCAGCCCCGTGGGTACAACCCCATCAGGGGGGATAACAGAGCAGTGCTGCACCTCTCCCCATCTTTGCCTGTGGGGCTGCTGGGCTCTGTCTGGCCACAGGAGGCTTTTTGGACTGAGGCTGCAGGATGCTGGTGACAGGACAGGGTGATGCTGTGCCAGAATGGTCTTTGCAGGAGCTGCACAGATCATTAAAGTGTCCCTGCTGTGTGACTCCGTGGGTTCCCCTGTCCCCTCCTTCCTCTGCTCTCCTGGCTGCAGGCTGCTGCCTTTCTGAGCTGGCAGAGACTCAGACCAGCTGAGGGAGGGAGCTTTAAGAAGAGCTGGCAGTGATTAAAAATGTGGTTAGTGGGCATGGTGGGGATGGGCCAGTGGTTGGACTTGGTGATCTTAATGCACTTTTCCAACCTTAATGATTCTGTGATTCATGTGGCAGTCCCAGTCCTGGTCCTGAGATCTTTCCTCACTCCCATGTGCTCCTGCCTCAGTCAGTCACTTTAAGGATGGCTACATACTGCATCTCAGCAGCTGCACCCTGGGTCATGGCCCTGCCAGACCCTGTTCCTCCTGCTTGCAGCCCAGCCTGACCTGTGGGAGGAGATGGGCACCACTGGAGGAGCTTGGAGCAGATCTGCCTGAGGCTGGGAACTTTGCCACTCGGGGCAGAGGGGTCATTGCTCTGCAGGAAGGGGTCTGCCTGAGGTTTACAGACTTCAGTGCCCCAGAAGGAACGTGTTTGCCAAGCACTGGGGCAGCCCTGTCCCCCTGGGTCAGCTTTTGGCAGAGTTCTTGCTTCAGAGGGCCTCCAGCCCATCCAAACCGAACACTGCTGGGTTTTTCCTTGTCTAATATCTATCAAAATACAGCAAACTGATAGGTCCCAGGAGAGATACTGAATCAACGGGGCATGCCTGCCCTCCAGCAGGGCGTTTTGTTAACGGAATAAAAGGGAGATGGCTGTTGCTGAACTCCATCTGCAGCAAGAGCTGTGCTTGCAGATGGGATGCAGGCAGCAGAGAACCTATAGGGACAGCCCTGCACCCCACGGCGCTGCCCCCGGGCAGGACACCCCCTGACACCCCTTGAGTGCTGTGAGGCTGCGGAGCTGTCTGGCTTTTGCTCTGCTCGGTGGATACTGAGGATGTGCTGCTTTTCCTACAAGGTGGACAGGGGTGGTTTATGGGTGAGCTGCAGAACTCCGCGCGTCCCTTCTCGAGGCTGGGGACTTCGTGCAGCCCGGGAAAACCGGACATCCCAGTACAGCCCCGCACAGCTCCGTACCGCCCTACACACCCCTAGAAAGCCCCGCTACAGCCCCGCACGACTCCGCCCAGCCCGGCGCACCCCGGAGCGGAGCCGCTGACCCGGCAGAGGGCAGCAGGGACCGACGGCTGTCCGTGCGCGCGTGCTCACGCGAGCGTCCGTCGGCGCGGAGCCGCGCACCCCGCAACACCTCCGCGCCCGGCGGCCTCGTGGCCGCGCTGCCGGTGGGCGGATCCCATCTGGCCCCGCCCCGCCCCTCCCGGCCCGGCCCCGCTCTCTGCGGCCGAGGCGCGGCGGAGCCCCCGCTGCGGGAGCGACCCCGGCGGCAGCGCCCGGCCCGCCCCGCGGCACCTGGGGCCGCCCCGCCGCCCCCTCCTCCTTCTCCTCCTCCTCCTCCTCCTCCTCCTCCTCCTGCACCTCCCCGCTCCCTCATCCCTCCCTCTTCCTCCTCTTCCCCCTCCCGCAGACGCGGATGCTCTCGGGCAGCGGTGGCCGCGGTGCGGGGCGGTGGGGGCATGGCGGCCCCGGACAGCTGCGTGAAGGTGGCGGTGAGGTGAGCGCGGAGCTGCGGGGTTCGCGGTCCCGGGGCGGGGGGGAGGAAGGAGCTCTGTGCAGCCCGGGAGCTCCGTGCCCGTCCCCTCTGCGCCGGCGCCCCCGAGCCGTGCCCGCTGTCCCTCGTCCCGCTCCGTGCTGCCCTGGGGCTGCTCTGACACCGCAAGACCTCTGAAGCTCGCAGTGCGGGGGGACCCCTGGGCCGTCTGACCGCACCGCACGAAGGGCTTAGACCCTCTCCCCTGGATGGTGTCAAAGGGGTATTGAGGAGGGGGTCCCTGCAATGTGTGCGTGTGGAGGGGGGGGGGGAATGTCTCTGCAGCATCTCCGTGTCCTTTGTACTGCCTCTGAGCTGGGAACAATGCGCCTTACGGCTCCTGCACCTAAATAAAGGAGCTGCCGGCAGCACCTAATTCGTGGGCTGCAGGGGGGGGTCGGGGCCGAGGCCCTGAGCGGCACTGCGGGCGGTGGGCACATCCCAAACCTCCTGCACGGCGATGGGTGGAAGAGGGATGAAAGTAGGGGGCTCTTTGTTAGCGCTGGACCGGGCTGGGTGTATTCTGAGTGCTGCCGCTGGGGTCCTGCAGTTCGGTGCTGTTCTCTTTGCTTCTCTCTATTGGGAAAGGAGGAAGGAATCCCCGCATCCCCCGCCAAAGGGCTCATCAGCCCCATCAAGTGAGGAAGGCAGGGACAGACCCGGAGCTGCCATCTGCGTGGTGGGAACTGGATGTGTGTGTTCCTCCCACTCACCCTATGGTTGCCCTGGCTCAGCCCGTGCCTTCCAGGCCAGCCCTGGGAGCACCGAGTCCTGTGCAGGATGAGGGGATGATTGGGCCCTTCCCCATCCAGCTGCTCCTGCGTTGCTTTCCATCATGGAGCTGTGGGATGGGGCAGAGGGTGCTGTGTTACTGCTATGGGTGTGGATCCTGTGTGTGGCACCATGGGTGCTGATGGGATGTGGTGGGACTGCATTAATCCTTGATGGAGGAAACACGGAGGTGCTGCCTTGGGCAGAGCAAGAGCACAAAAGATGCTTTGGGTGCAGTGTCAGTGATGAAGGGGAAATGGTGGGTGTGTGGCTGCGTGTACCACGTGTCTGTGCACCCAAACACCTCCCTGCACCGCTGCCCTGAAAGTAGCATTGGGGTTTTCTGCACCTCTCTGTCCAAGGGGCTGAGAATTGAGCCAGGCTGCAGTCTCACAGGCTGGGAAGCAGCGGGGAGGCGACAGCATCCTTGTCATGTGGGTGTTCCTACGGTGCCTGTGTGGAGGCAGGACGGGGTGTCCATGCAGGACACTGACCCGGGGTCTGAGTGATGCCGGCGGCTGCGGGTGGAGATTTCCTGCTGGTCAGACTCTTCCCATCCTCCATCCTGCGCTTTTCTTAGGATGGAGCCTTGTAACAAAGGCCCGGGCTGTGTTCCTTTCTGAAGCAGTGCTGTCAGGGGTGGTGGCTGTGGGGCTGCTTTGGTTGCTCTGTTTCCACCTCATCCCCTTGTGCCGTGAGGCCAGAGCTGTCCTGTGATGAAGGGATCACGAGCAGGAGGTGTTGGAAATGCAGTCTTCCCCATGCGGTATTTTGGTGGGGATGGGGTGTCCATGGTGAGAGCTGGGTGGGAAAGGAAGGCTCCATCCCTCTCCCACCCCCTCCTTGGTGAAGTGATCCCCGCTTGGTGCAGCGCTGGATGTCATAGCAGAGGTGAAGACAAAGGAGGGCTGAGAGTGACGATGCTGAGAGACAAAGCAGGCAGCAAGCAGGTCGGGGGCTGGTGAGAAACAGCCTCTCGCCCCACTGCTTTTGTGTCAAAGCTGCCCCGGGGGGCTGGCGCTGGGTCCTCTCCCAGCACAGCGCGGATTCTCTTTGTGTGGCACCTTGCCGGGGAGCAGCAGGGCTGCAAAGCCCTCAGACCCCCACCCACCGTGCGATCCGTGCAGTCCCAGCTCCTGCATGGGACAGCAAGGAGGAGGATTGCTACCTCAGGGTGTGGCAGAACAGGGGCAAAATCTCCCTTTTGTTCCTTTGTAATAACATGAAGGTGCACTGTGATGTTTATTCAGTCTCGGTGTCGCTGCTGTTGGTGAGAGCGAGGTGAGCTCACCAGTGTGGGGGAAAGGGATGCTGGATACTGGGATTTTGGGGAAGGTGCTGTGTGCTGCTGGGGTTAAATGGGTGATGTGTGTGGTCCCGCTGCTGTCAGGAGGTGCTGCAGCCACCAGGCAGGACCCAATTCTGGTGTCCCTGGGGCTGGGTGGTGGAGCTGCCCCATCCCTGTTGATCCCCGGTTCCCGCAGCTGTCCTGCCCTGGCACAATGAGGCAGGGGAGATGCTGTGGTGTTTCTTGCTGTCAACCTCAGTGCACAGCTTAAATCTTCTCCGTTCACCTCCAAGCTGGCGCTGGGGTCCCGCAGAGCTGGATGTGGGGGGGTTATTTAGGGCACAGGGGGGTGTGTTCGTGCTTCCTGTGTGCCAGCAGCGAAATGGCTGGTGGCTGCCGCAGCGCTGCCGTCAGCAGGGAGGACGCAGGCCCAGTGGCTGCTGCTGGCCTCGCGGCAAGCTTGTGGCTGCAGGCAGGGCTGCCTTCCCTTTGCCATCAGCGTGAAGCTGACGCGTTGCTTTTGGGCACCTCGGGGCTGCCTGGCTCGGGAGGGGCTGAGCCAGGAGCGCTGTGCCACATTCGGGCGCCGGGCAGGGAGCCCAGGGCTCCTCGTGCTCTGGGTGCTCACTTGGAGTCCTGGGGAGGCACAACGTCTGCTTCCTTTGGCAGGTGACCTTCACAGCGACTGCTGCAGCTCGATCTGCAGCTGCTGCTCCACCCTGGAGCACAGTGGTTACCTGGGGCTGGGGGTCCCCTCTGCTGGGCACGTGGGCTCGCAGGCAGCTCCGGCAGCTGCAGAGCCGTGTTCTGGGGCTGGTGGCCAGACAGGGCCCTGCTCTCCAGGGTGTGTGGCTTTGCTGTGTCAGGATGGTGTGTATAAACCTGGAGTGTTCAGCCTTGTGGTGGAGGGGGGGGGGCTGAGGAGTGGGGGTGGCTGCAGAAAAACTCCTCGAGACCCCAGATGCAGCATTGGCTGGGGGGAGTGCAGCACACGAGTGTGCCCAGCCAGCAGCGACTCAGGAAGCAGAGCTTGTGAAATTGGGGAAGGAAGTTGAGTCGGGTTTCAAGTTTATTTAAACCCTGCAACCTCCAGTGCTCTGCCGCTCTCATAAACACTCCTGCTGAGATGCTCCGTGCCCCTGCACAGCAGCATGGGTCCTGGCTGCCTCCTGCCCTGGGAACTGATCCGGTTTCCTTGGGAGCAATGATGGGATGTTCCTCTCAGGGACAGATTCCTGCAGCCATTGCAGCGTGCCCTGGAGGGCCTCAGCTCAGTGGGAACGGGGTTGTAAAGCATCCTGCTCGCATCCTGCTGCTGCCTGGCTGGGGCTCCTCTGCTTGCTGGGTTGGTTTCTGCAAACATGAAGCCTCTGGGACCAGCTGTGTTTCAGGATGATTTTGGATGCGGGTGGGGAGGTGTCATCAGCCCGAGCTGTGGGTGCTGCCTGAGGGTGATGGCACAGGGAGGGGGATGGAACCCAGCGCTCGCTGTCATCGTGGTGCTGCGTCATTCCTGGGAGACCATCTATGGAAAGTGTCCCTGGGGTTGGATGTTCTTTCAGTTTCCCTTCCAACCCAAGCTATACTGTGATGAAATGACTCCCTGGGGCGACCCATAGGACGCAGTCCTCTTGTGATTCCGTGACATCTCCAAGTCTGGGTGGTGTTGGATCAGTTTTGTTCAGCTCTCATGGGGCCATATAGGCTGAGCTTATGAGGTGGACGTTTGGGCAGAGAGGGAGGTGAGATAAAGCTGGGAATGTGCCCGGCTCCCAGGGTTACAGTGCCATGGGATTTCCTTTCTGGAGGCACCGGGGTGCTCCCTAGTGAACGGCACTGACTCACGGCTGCACCCCAAGGCCTGTAAGGGAAGCAGCGTCACAGGCACGGGGACCCCAAACCACCTTCCCCATCCTTCGCTCCCCCCGGGTCAGCCCAGGGCTCAGTCCTGGGGGAAATGCAGAGCCCAGGTGTGTGGGCGAGAGGCTTTTTTCTGCGCCTGGCTTCAATCAGGCGCACGCTTGCTGGCTTTTACAGCGGAAATGTTAGAAAGGAGATGGAAACATTGCTGGTGCAGGGGGGGAGCGCGGCTCTGCTCTGCGGTTCAGTGCAGAGACGGCGCTGCCTGCAGCATTGCCCCGGGCAGCGTGGCTGTAAGAAGCTTGTAGTGCCTGCACCCAGTGCCCGTCAGTGGGGACTTAAATCCTTAACGCCCCGAAGTACCAGGAACGCGGGGCTCCCTAAGCCAGAGGGCAGGACCGGCTGTGGCATTCCTGCACCAGGAGCGAAGCTGGGGGCGGGCAGGAGCAAATTGCAGGAGACAGAGCTCCAACCAAGAGCAAATCACAGGAGCCAAAGCTCGAAACCAAGCTGTCGGAAGCACAGCCCCTGGTCTCACAGGGGGAAGGCGATACTCCCACCAAGCCCATGCTAATTGAGGAGCCAGCCTTGTCTTTTGTGCCCTTCTCACTGCCCTGAGTCCCAGGGGTCTGTTTCCTTCCCATTGCTGTCAAAATAGTCCCTGCTGTGGGGTTAAACAGCCGGCAGGTTTGGGGTGTGCTGGATTGCACGGGAACTGCTGCCAGGCTCTGCTGGCTGCATCGCTTTGTGAGTGACTGTCCGGAGTCTGTTTGCAGACATCCTTGTGGCATCACCCACCCCAGGTCCATCATGACGTTGATGGCATTGCCAGCTGCTGCTCATCGGCTTATGGGAGCTGAGGAGGAGTGCAGGGACTTTGCAAACTCAGCCCGCTCCCGGTGCCCTCCAGGTGATGCTCTGGGTAAAGCTGAGTTCTGTGCTTCCCCCAGGCCCTTCCAGCCCTTTCCTGTGGCCTTGGGTTGGGGTTCCCCAGTGCGGGGTTCCTGTGTGTCCCCTGTTCCATTGCTGGTCCTGGTGCTGAGCAGATGGTGCAGCTTGGGGCCAGTGTGCTCCTGCCAGAGCTAATAAGCAGCACACGGTGGCTGCCAGGACCTGATTGAAAGGTTTCCCTAAGCCTGAGGATTAGGGGGCCCAGGGTCCTCTGGGGCTCACAGCAGTGGGGATTGCCCCATAAAGCTGGGCACAGCCAGCACCCCATGTTTGTGGCAAGCAGAGAGCCTATGTTGGGGTCACTTAGGGGATGGATATAGTGTGGTGGCAGGTCCCTCTGCTGAGTCGTGTCCAGTAGGTCTCCGTACACCCCTTGGCTCTGCAGAGGTTCTCTCATTTCCCCAGCAGGGGCGTGGGGACCTGGCAGCCAGCCCTGCTGTGTCCTTGGTGCCAGCCACACGTTGGTGTGGAGGGAGGCTGAGCCCTTCCCCGTGCTGTGCTCGCTCCTGCTAGGAAATGCCTTGCTATATCTCTTAATCTGAGTGTTTTCTGACCAGACCTGGCAATCCCAGGGGAGCCTTATTCAATTTTCTCTGATTGCTGAGCTGCTTCCCCGCTGTGGTAATTAAATGCTTAACTTTGTCTTGATTTGGGTCCAGAGCAACCTGTGTGCCAACAGCCGCCTCTGGGCAGCAAGGATTCTCCCAGGACTCAGTGGGGAGTGGGGCTGGGCTTTGTCCTCCTTAGGACTCTGTGGGACCAGGCCATACTGAGCTGATGCTTTGGGAGCTGCTGTCTGTTGGCAAGGATGGGCAGCAAGGTGCTTTGTGTGCTGGTGTGGAGATATGGGAAAGCCTGGAGTTCTCTGCTCTGATCCTGTTGCTGGTGGTGCGGAGTTCAGTGGAGAAGTGGGGTGTGGGAGTGTGCTGCCGTACCCTGCAGAAGGGAGCTCTGGAGCCTTCTGGGTTTGCCGTAGCCATGAAACAGGGAGAGGAGAAGCTCAGGCAGCAGGGGGCATGAGGACATGATTGCAGCCATCCCCTTCACTTGAATGGAACCTTCCTGTGCGCTGGAGGCTGTGTGGGGTTTCCCAGTGGGTGCAGCCCCTTTTCCTGGCCAAGCAGTGGGTGAAGCCCTGCCATGAGGATGTGGGCTGTACCCCTTCCAAAGCCCATTCTGCTGTCTGCAAGGCCAAGAGATACTGGGTTCTTCCTATGGGCTCTGCTTCATCCCCCAGGCAAGAGGGGCCCTGCGGGCTGCCTGTGGGATCTGCTTCCCGTGGTGCCCATTGGGCACTTGGCTCCCAGCCTGGCCCCAACAGCTCTGCCTTTGTGTGTGCCCCACACTCCCTGCCCCTGAGGGTGCAGCCCCACTCCGCCGCTTCCTCCCAGATGCTCGGTCGCCCTGGCAGCCGAACCATGGAGACGAGTGCTTTCACAGCCTGCCAGCATGGCAGGAAAGGGGGGGGAGAGAGAGAGAGAGAGATGCTGAGCCTCTGCCGGGCCTTTGTGTCCCCTGCTCGGCTCTGGGCCCTGCTTGGCACAAAGGCTGCCGCTGCTGCGGGGTTTGTGCGCCGATGCCAAGCAGGCAGGATCTGCTGGGCCGTCTGTCACCCCCTCGGTCCTTTGCCACCAGCCCAAGTGCAGAGAGGGCTGGCAAGACGTGTGAGGGGTGGTTGGAGTGCCTTGCTTTGGCCCAGAGAAGAGGAGGCTGATGTGATGTGACCCGCCTGGTCAGGTCCTGCATTGCCCAGTGTGTGGCATGGCGATGCTCCTGCTGGGGTAGGAGGGAATAGAACAGTAGAATCATTTGAATTGGAAGGGACCTTTGAAGGCTGTCAGCTCCCACTCCTTGCAATGAATAGGGGCGCTCACAGCTCCATCAGCTGCTCAGAGCCCCGTCCCCCTCACCTGGAGTGCCTGCAGGGGTGGGGCAGGGATGGGAATGGATGAGATCCCCCCCAGTGACAGAGAGCTGGGACTGTCTAATGACTGCGAGCAGGAAGAACAGCATCACTGACCCAGAGATTTCTTCTGTGCTGGCTCTTGGTGGTGGCCATGTAGATCTCCCTGTGCTGGATGGTAGGGCTGCTGGTGAGGGTCGCTGCTTCCCCAGAACATCCCATGCAGGGTTGTGTCTGCTGGAAGCTGCTGCTGCTTCCTGGGCTCATCTCTGCCCCCGGCTCCTTCTGCTGCTCTCATGGTGTGAGGAGGGGCTGATATTTGCACCGTCTGCAGCAGCTTCCAGCCTGTAGACAAGTGGCTCTAAGTTGCGCCGGTGGAGGTTCAGGTTGCATGTTAGAAACGATTTCTTCTTGGAAAGACTGGTCAGCACTGGCACAGCTGCCCAGGGAGGCGATGGAGTCCCTGTCCCTGGAGGCGTTCAGAGCTGTGGAGATGAGGCACTGAGGGATGTGGCTGCGGGCACGGTGGGGTGGGTTGGGGTTGGACTCAGTGTTCTCAGAGGTCTCCTCCAGCCTCAATAATTCTACGGTTCAATGAAATGACATTTGGGACAAGTGCTGGGGCTCAGACCAGCCTGTGGGGCACCCATGTCCCCAGCCACTCTTGGGGACACGGGGTGGTACAAGGGGATGCTGGCACCTGGGTCTCCATTCATACCCTTGCAGGTCCCACAGTTGTGGTCCCCAGAAGTCCTATGGAAAGTCCATATGCAGTCACACAGTGCTGCTGCACAGCCTCTCTCCCAAACCCACATGCACGTATTAAACCACTTTGTGGAGAGGGAAGGGAAAAAAGCCTTTTGCTGAAAACTCTGCTCTCGTTTTTCTTGAGAGGAAAAATTTTCCAGAAGTACAGTGGTTGCAGTTTGTTGTTCTGTCTGATCCCCAGAAATGCTGTGCGTGTCTGGGGAGGGGCAGCACTTCACTTTAGTCAGAAAGTAATTAAAACTGGGGTTCATTTTCCTGCGGGAGGGTGGGACCCTGGGAAGGCGACAGGAGCGAGTTGGGCTGAGCACATCTGAAGCTGCCTTCTGTTGTGGCTGCGGTGCTAAATACACCCTGAGACACGGATAGCTGTTCCCACACGTCTGCTGTGTGGCTTCCCGGGGGGGTCGTGGGCCGGTGGTCCCCCGGCTCTCGCTGCCCTCAGCCTGGTGAGACATGGGAGCCCCGACCTGCAGAGCCTCCGCTGCGGTCGCTGCCAGCCGTGCGGCTTTGGAGGAATTAATAGCTGTTTTTATGAAGCATCCAGGGAGGGGAGATGTGCAGTCATTAAGCTCTAATGAGAGCTGTTTGCCAGGCCGTTTGGCTTTGCGTTCCCTTTCTCCGCAGCTCCCTGGGGCGCCCAGCTGCTTCCCGCAGCCAACGCATCCCCAAAACCTGGAGCTGTGCGGCCCCGACGTGCGCCGCTGTCTGACGTGCAGCAGATCTGCGCCTGCGCGGCGCCGTCGGTGCTCCGAAGCCCTCGGGGTGGGGAGCGCGGTGTTGTCACGGCGCCGCTGGAGCCCAGCGCAGCTTCTGCTGTCCCGGCTCCGTCTGCAGGGCCCACAGCCTGGGACAGCCATCGGGCTGGGCGGTGCTTTGGTTCAGACGGTTGTTTTGGTGCTGGGGCCGTCTGGTTGTGTTTTGCGTTTCAGGCTTTTGAATGCAGTTTGATCTCGCTGTCTCCTGTGCGGGTGCAGCCATGCTGTGTCTGACTGCGTCTCTTCTGCCTACCGTGCCCTGGCAGTCCAGGTTGCTTCCATGCATCGTTCCTATGTGCAGCCCAGAGCTCGCTGCCTGGCTGGGGACGCTGCAGCAAATGAGCTGCTGTAGGTGTGGGTTGGTGCAAGGGAAGCTTTTAGTGCAGTCTGTGGGTTGTTACCCCATCCTGCTTTGTGTGCTGTTTGCTTCACACTGTGAGTGGTGGCACTGCTGGGCCTCAGCCTGGAGCAGCCGCAGTCCCAACGCAGAGCATGTCCCCAGAGCCAGGCAGTGGGGTGATCTCTGAGGCCACCCTCAGTGTGTTCCTCCCCCTGCAGGATCCGTCCCCAGCTGTCCAAAGAGAAAATCGAGGGATGTCACATCTGCACCTCCGTGACGCCCGGTGAGCCCCAAGTGCTGCTGGGGAAGGACAAAGCCTTCACCTATGACTTTGTCTTTGACCTGGACACGTGGCAGGAGCAGATCTACACAACGTGCGTGGGCAAGCTCATTGAAGGCTGCTTCGAGGGCTACAATGCCACCGTGCTGGCGTATGGCCAGGTACCCGCTTTGCTCTGCCCTGGGCTTTGGGCTCTCCCAGGGCGGCAGCGCAGAAGTTAGGAGCAGGCAGGGACTTAAAGCTGCAGGGTGTGGAGGGGATGGAGCCGTCTCAGGGTCGGGTGGGAGTTGCAGCAGGGAGAGAAGGGGTGGCGGGGCTGGGGTGCGTGATGGATGCGGGGGCTCAGCAGAGGAGCTCGGGGTGGTACGGGCAGCTGTGGCTGCAGCGCAGGACCCAGCTCCATCTTTGCAGACTGGTGCGGGAAAGACATACACCATGGGCACTGGCTTCGACATGAGCATCTCTGAGGATGAGCAGGGCATCATCCCGCGGGCCATCGGCCACCTCTTCAGCGGCATTGAGGAGCGCAAGCGGGCGGCACAGAGTCAGGGGGTGGCAGCGCCTGAGTTCAAAGTCAGCGCCCAATTCCTGGAGGTGAGTGACGAGGAGTCAGGGGTGATGGAATGGCCTGCGTCCTCTGCACAGCCCTCCTCCCAGCAAGGGTGGCAGGAAGGCGTCCTCTGGCACCTTTTGAAGTGCCAGGCTCTAGCAGACTCCTCTTCTCTGTTACTCACATGCATTTTTGCCCCATTCAGCTCTACAATGAAGAGATCCTGGACCTGTTTGACAGCACCCGTGACCCAGATGCACGTCACCGCAAATCCAACATCAAAATCCACGAGGATGCCAGCGGGAGCATCTACACCACGGGGGTCACATCGCGGCTCATCAGCTCCCAGGACGAGGTGGGTGCGGCATCAGTGAGTGCAGAAGAGGGATGGAAGGCAGGGATGTGCTTTGTGCTTGAAGGTTTTCTTCCTCTGCTGTGTGTTGTTGCAGCTCATCCAGTGCCTGAAGCAGGGAGCTCTTTCCCGCACCACTGCCAGCACCCAGATGAATGTGCAGAGCTCCCGGTCCCATGCCATCTTCACCATTCATCTGTGCCAGATGAGAGTGTGTGCCCGCCCGGAGCTGGTGAGACTGAGAGGCCCTGCCCCTCTGCTCTTGCTTCCGAGATGGGCGCTTCCTGGCTCTGTGTGGGTTCCCTGGGAAGGGGAGAGGGTCTGAAGTCTCCCAGACAGGCAGGGTTTTGTCTTGTTTCTCTGTGGTTGTAGGGAATATTAGCATTTATTGGGAGCTAAGATATTCGCCAAAGCAGCCCTGTCCCAGGGATGGGGTGACCTGCAGCAAGTTGCTGTTGGGCTCCTCTCACCTGATCGTCAGGGGGCTGCAAGCCGAGGGTAAATGCTCGTAGGGCTGAGGGGGCTCCTGCAGGGTCTCTGGTAGCGAGCCCTCTGTGTGCCTGGCTGCAGGTGAACGGGGAGGTGACCGGCCTGCCGGATGGAGCCCAGCCCACCACTGAGTACGAGACCCTCACAGCCAAGTTTCACTTTGTGGACCTGGCTGGCTCGGAGAGGCTGAAGAGAACGGGCGCTACTGGCGAGAGAGCCAAGGAAGGCATCTCCATCAACTGTGGGCTGGTACGACCCTGGGCATGCGAGGGGCAGCAGGGGGAGGGCAGGGGCTGCCTGAAGACCCAGGGGACCTTTGGGTCCTGCTTGCAGTTGCTCCGCGCTGCTGGAGTTGCTGTGGGTTTTGCTGCCTGGAACTGTAGGGAAGATTCTGTGATCCAAAATTCTAGAGGGCATGGCTTTACTGCTGAGGGCAGGACTATGGTGTACAGCACAAGTGTGCTACTCCCCAGAAAATTGAGGGCTGCTAATTTGAGCTTAAAAACTACCCTGAAGTTCAGTGTTTTTCTTCACTGCTCTGGTGCTTGTGAGAGTGAGAGGCGCAACACAGGGAAGGAGGGCAAATGCCAAAACTGGTTGGGAAAGCCCCATGCCTTCCCATCTTGCACCGCGTGTGTCACAGTGTGCAGTCCCAGCCTGAAATTCTGGCTGTGTGGCAGCTGTGTACTCAGCAGGGGCTGAAGTTGGATGGTGGTTTTCCTTTGTGTTGGCAGCTGGCGCTGGGGAATGTCATCAGTGCCCTTGGAGACCAGAGCAAGAAAGCTGTGCATGTGCCCTACCGCGACTCCAAGCTCACCCGCCTGCTGCAGGATTCCCTCGGTGGCAACAGGTGTGGGGACCCCACATAGGGCTGCGATGGGCTGAGGGGCCGTGGAGTGTGTGGGAGCTATTTCAGATGACTGGTGCGTTGCCTGCTGTGGGTTGGGTGCCTCCTGACAGGCAACATGGCACTGCAGATGTGAATGCCTTGCCTGCTTATGAGTCCCAGCTGCAATTAGGCAGTTTTGGTAGAGTTAGCTGGTGTTAAATGCTCCGGAGCCCTTGCAGATCTGCGACGCAATGGGTGCTGTGGCGTTGCATGACAGCCAGGATTCTCTGCCTGCTGTGAGGGCACTTTTTTGTAGAGCCCATTCCTGATGGTGCTCTGTCGCTAGGAGGGATTGAACCCAGTTATAAACCATAGGAGGGCTGGGATGGCTGCCGAGGCACAGGGCTTGAGCTGAGTGTACTGAGTGGGGAAACCACCCCTTCACCCTGCCCTTCACCTTCCCAAGCCAAACCATCATGATCGCTTGTGTGAGCCCATCTGACCGCGACTTCATGGAGACCCTGAACACTCTCAAGTATGCCAACCGGGCTCGCAACATCAAGAACAAGGTGGTGGTGAACCAGGACAAGACAAGTCAGCAGATCAGTGCCCTGCGGGCTGAGATCGCCCGTCTGCAGATGGAGCTGATGGAGTACAAGGCAGTGAGTGCCCAAGCGAGTCCATGCAGGTGGAATGGAGCCGGGAGGGGGAGGAACCCTTCTTGTGTTTGGTTTGGGGCAGTTTTAGCCAGCAGGACCCTCCTGCCCATGATTCTTCCTCCCACAGATAAGTGGCTATCTCTGGCCCTGTTGTGAGGCCCTTTCCCCTAAAGAGTGTCTCCCGTGGCCTGTCCAGTTGAGCTTCATTCTGGATGAGTGTTTGGATGACAGTGGATGGTGTGAGTGAAGCTAAGACACTGTGAGGATGGCACTTTGCCATTGCTGATGATAGCTGCTGAGCTGCTACCTGCCCAGTACTCCTGTGGGGTGGAAGATTGGATTGGTGGATCAAGCTTTAGAAGGCTCAGACTAGGGCTCGGGGATTCTAGGCAGAGAGAAGCCTTGAAGCATCTCTGACCTGTTGAGTTCAGGCTTTCCTGGTCCTTAGGTTTTTCATTCCCCTGCTCTGGAGACTGGGGTTGCCCTCAGGAAGGCAGTGGTGGGGCTCCGTGTCCTGGCACACCCCGCGCTCAGGAACTGCCCGTGTGTCCCCACAGGGCAAGAGGGTCATTGGGGAGGACGGTTCAGAGGGCTACAGCGATTTGTTCCGTGAGAACGCCATGCTGCAGAAGGAGAACAGCGCCCTGCGCATGCGGGTGAAGGCCATGCAGGAGGCCATCGACTCCATCAACAACAGGGTCACCCAACTGATGAGCCAGGAGGCCAACCTGATGCTGGCCAAGGCAGGTGAGGCTGGGCACACGCACGTTGGCCTTGTCCACCCAGTGCGGGAGAGATGGGTGCTGCAGCACTGTCTGTGTCTTGCCTTGAGCCCCTTAAGCCTCTGCTTCTCCAGGTGATAGCAATGAGGCCATCGGTGCTCTCATCCAGAACTACATCCGAGAGATTGAGGAGCTGAGGTGAGCTGGGCCCAGTGTCTGTTGGGTCGTTTGGGCTGGTGGGTGCCAATGCGGGGTGCGAGTCAAGAGGCTGCTCCTGGCTCTGTGTCTCCACCATTTTATTTATAAACCTCAAAGCAGCCAAGACCACTGGGCCTGTGGTAGTCCCAGTCTCGGTGCTGGGCAGTGATTTGGCCAGTACTGCTCTTTGCATGGCTACTGATGGATGGGGAGACCCTGCTGGCAGTCTCTGTTGTCCCCCAGGGGCTGCTGACCCACAAATCTGCATCCATCTCTGCCTCATGTGACCCCTGGGTACTGCCTCTCTGCAGCATCCTGGCCTTCCAGTCCGAGGTGTCTGGGCATGGTTTGTGTTTGACATGTCAGTGGCACATCTCCTCATTGACCACATCTTGTCTCTGCTCCCCAGGACGAAGCTTCTGGAGAGTGAATCCATGAATGAGTCTTTGCGTCGCAGCCTCTCGCGCCTCTCTGCCCGTCCCCCCTACTCTGTGGGCTCATCCCCAGCTCCTGGCCTGGCTGGGCTGGGCAGCCCTGCTGCCCCTGTGGAAACCGAGGCCTCTGACGTCCTGCGACGGGCCAAGCAGGACCTGGAGCGGCTGAAAAAGAAAGAGAGGAGGCAGCGGAGGAAAAGGTGAAGGCTGTGTGATGCTGGGAAGGGGGGTGCCCCACATCAGCCCTCTCTGTCCTCATGGGGATGGATATCTCACTTTTTCCCCTATCCTTGCTAAAACCAGAGCACCCAGACAAAGCCTGGGCATGTGTGTTCCTTTCCTGGCACTGCCTTGGTTGGCTTTTCACCCACCAAGTATCTGGAGGCTGCTTTCCCCATAGAATACAAGAGCAGGACGTTGGTAGCCCTGCGAGGCTCGTTCTGACTTTAAGACTCACCTGTACCCCGTTGCTTCCCCCAGCCCAGAGAAGGAAGCATTTAAGAAGCGGCCAAAACTGCAGCAGGACAACGGGGAGGAGACGGATGAGAATGAAGCAGAAGAGGTGAGAGGGGCTTCGTGTTCCTATGGAAGGGATGCTCACTTACGGAGGACTGTTGTCACCCTGAGAGGGAGGGTGATCAAGTTCTGCCCTGGCCCTGAAAGGAGGGGCTGTGGACATGCAGACACAGCCAGGAGTCAGCCCTGCTGTGCAGTGAGGAGCCCATGTCTCTTTGGGGCCTGGTTTCAGAGGTAGCTGAAGGAAGGCTGAGGGGACGCAGTGCTGTTCGGCTGGTAGGGAATGGATGTAGCACAGAGCTGTCCTTAGCTGTGGTGTGCACTGTGGGCCCAGAAATGATGCTTCAGCCCATGGGCATCCCATGTGGGAGACTGAGTCACACTGCAGGGGCTGCAGTTGGTTGCTGTGGGGTGAGCTCAGGTTTGGGGCAGGGGAGAAGGGCAAAGCCATGCTGCAAGTTAAATATGGCATTTTCTCTTAGGAGGAGGAGGAGGAGGAACAGGATGAGAGTGGCTGTGAGGAAGAGGATGGACGTGAGGATGAAGATGAGGACTCAGGCAGTGAAGAAAGCCTGGTGGACTCGGACTCGGATGCAGAGGAGAAGGGTAAAGTACAGAGCCCAGAGCACGGGGGTGCATTTGCTGGACTCCAGTCCTGGGAAGGGAGAATTCCCCAAGATGCTGGGTTGTCTCCTCTCTGGGGGACTGGCAGAGCACCAGAGTCAGTGCAGGGAGCCTCCAAGTTCCCATCAGCCCCCCCTGCTCCCTCCTTGCGCTGTGGCTCTGTGGGACCATGGGAGCAATGCTGTCCCCATCCCTGCTGGCCTGACTATGCTCTCTGGCTTCCAGCGGTGAATTTCCAGGCTGACCTTGCAGATTTGACTTGTGAGATAGAGATCAAGCAGAAGCTGATCGATGAGCTGGAGAACAGCCAACGGCGCTTGCAGACGCTCAAGCACCAGTATGAGGAGAAGCTGATCCTGCTGCAGAACAAGATCCGGGACACGCAGCTGGAGCGGGACCGGGTCCTGCAGAACCTCAGTGAGAGCCGCCTCACCCACAGCATCCCAGCAGCATTGGGTCCCTTTTCTCCTCCTGCCCACCTGGCTAAGGGCTGACACATCCATCCCCTGCATGCAGCCGCAGGCTTTGCCACCAACCCTGCTCTGCTTGAGCAGCTGGGATCCCAAGGCTGTGCTCTTATCACTGTGGGAGTGGGAGCTGGAGACTGCTGGGGAGGATGGTGAGGCAAAGCCTTTATTGAACACAGCTTTGTGGGGTGTAGGGATTCCTGGGTGAATTGTGCTGTGGGCATATGAAGGACCCCAAAGACCCACAGCGTAGCTGATTTCCGGGCTCAGCATCAGCCAAGGAGGCTGCACTTGGCTGTAGGTCCAGGTCCACATCTCCTTTCAGCCCAGCAATTGGTGTAACCCACTGCCCCTGTTTTGTGTCATCCCATTGGGTGCCCCAGACAGACCCCTGCCAGTGCAGCATGACAGAGGGCTCTAGTGAAACAAGGGGCACAGAGACCCTTACAAACTCTCTCCCTACTCCTGCAGGCACCATGGAGTGCTACACAGAGGAGAAGGCCAACAAGATCAAAGCAGACTATGAGAAACGGCTGAAGGAGATGAACAGGGACCTGCAGAAGCTGCAGGCTGCCCAGAAGGAACATGCTCGCCTGCTCAAGAACCAGTCCCGCTACGAGCGGGAGCTGAGGAAGCTGCAGGCAGAGGTGGCTGAGATGAAGAAAGCAAAGGTACTCAGGGTGGGAAGGGCGTTGCTTGGGAGCAGCGAGGCTGAGACTGGTTTGGCCAAGCCTGGCTTCCTCTCAGCTCAAGGAAAAAGCTGTTTTCTGCTCCTGCTGGTGATGCAGGATGCCTGCCTGGTGGATGGCTGTCCTGGCTGCTGGGAACACCAGGTGCCCGTGCAGACATCGCACCTTCCCTCTGCAGGTTGCGCTGATGAAGCAGATGCGGGAGGAGCAGCAGCGGAGACGGCTGGCAGAGACGAAGAGGAACAGGGAAATAGCACAGCTCAAGAAGGAGCAGCGCCGGCAGGAGGTGAGAAGGCAGCCTGCCTGTGTGCTGCTGGGTCACCTGGTGCCGGGACGATCCTGAATCTCGTAGTGTGGTTGTTGGAGATCTGTGAGCTCCCCAGCGCGTTCAGGGGAACAGTGCCACCAAAACTAGCCTTGAGGCTGGAATGGAGGCTTCTGCACTGTTAAAATCACAAGTGATGCTCATGACAAAGCAACTGCTGTAGTATTTGGTGGTGGAAGTGCTGGTTCTGCAGCCATTGCTAAGGTGTCTGGGTGGCTTGTCTTTTCCCAGCAGGACCTCATAGTCTGTCTCTCCTATGCAGTTTCAGATCCGGGCTCTGGAGTCTCAGAAGCGGCAGCAGGAAATTGTGCTGCGAAGGAAAACTCAGGAGGTGAGGGGGGACCACCTTCGTGCAGCCCTCAGCTCCAAGGGGGATCCCAAACAGTGGCTCCGTGGCACCAAATCTGGGAGCTGAGGTCGGTGATGGGTTTGTCTGGGGATGGCTGATGGCAGCATGCTCACACTTTCTTCTGGGCAGGTCTCAGCGCTGCGCCGTCTCGCCAAGCCCATGTCGGACCGAGTTGCAGGCAGGACGAGCCAGAAGCCAGCCATGCTGGATTCTGGTGCAGAGGTCTCAGCCAGCACCACCTCGTCTGAGCCAGAGTCCGGCGCTCGCTCCGTCTCCAGCATCGTGCGCCAATGGAACAGGAAAATCAATAACTTCCTGGGAGACCCCTCACCTTCTGTCAATGGGGCTCGGCCAGTCAGGTCAGGGCAGTGGTGGCACTGCGGGGCTGGGTTAACGAGCGATGGGAATCCCAGGGTTCAGGGGTCTGCCTTTTGGCTGATGGCAGAGGCTGGAGGCCAACTCTTCATTGTGTGTTTGGCTGGAGGTAAAGTGCCTGGAGGTAAAGGGATGGGCTGTGCTTGGAGTGTGCTCTCTATGGAGCTGTTAGAGCAGGGAGGGGTGACGGCAGAGGTGGATAATCCAAAAGCGAGACAGCCTCCTGTGATGCAACCAGCACTTGGGCATCCTTCTGGGGACAGCACAGCTTCCCAGACATGGTGCAACTGGGTGCCCATGTGCCTTTGCTCCCCTCGTGCTGTAGGAAGAAGTTCCCCAAGAAGGGATCGAGTCAGACCTTCAGTAAAGCTGCCCGCCTCAAGTGGCAGTCGCTGGAGCGGCGCATCTTCGACATTGTGATGCAGAGGATGACCATCGTCAACCTGGAGGCTGACATGGAGAGGCTCATCAAGGTGAGGGGGGTGGCCGTGGGGCTGCGGGTGGCCGTGTCAGCACAGTGCCAATCCTTCTCCCTTTTTCCTTCAGAAACGAGAGGAGCTGGCACTGCTGCAGGAGGCCCTGCTGGGCAAGAGGGCGAAACTGCAGGCAGAGAGCCCGAAGGAGCAGAAGGGGCTGCAGGAGCTGAATGAGGAGATTGAGGTGCTGGGGGCCAACATTGACTACATCAATGACAGCATCTCTGACTGCCAAGCTACCATCATGCAGATTGAGGAGACCAAGGTGGGCAGGGGGAGAGGCTGGGGGGGAGATGGGAACGTCCCTGGGAAGGAACTCAGGCATCACAGTGCTTCCTGGGCGTGGGAAAGTTGCATGCTCCCACTTCACTGGTCTGCATGCAAGCTTTCGTGGGCCTGTACTGGAAACTTGCTGGGAAAAAAGCTGGGCTTCAGCACAAACCCCACAGGTTTTAGTGCCCAATTCTGACACCAGACACAATGTGCACGGCTCCTTACCCCTCTGTCATCAAGAGGCTTTGTGTCTGTGCAGCCTCTGGGACAGTGGCTGTGCCACCGGCCAGGACCCCATGGGGCAGCAGTGGAGCAGCTTCAGCCCCGAGTGCCTGTGCAGGCTGTGGTGCCCGCTCTGTCAGGCCCTGCCTCCTTTCCATTCCCCCGGCCTCATCCACTTCCTTCCCCTCCCAGGAGGAGCTGGACTCCACGGACACCTCGGTGGTGATCAGCTCCTGCTCCCTTGCTGAAGCCCGGCTGCTGCTGGACAACTTCCTGAAGGCATCCATCGACAAGGTGCTGCTGCTGCTTGGAGCACTGTCTGCACGTGGGGCTTTCTCCCACCTGTGAGTCGTGCGGTGGGGATCCCATAGCGCCTGTCTGAGGACGGTGTGATCGTCCATCCGGCAGGGCCTGCAGGTGGCACAGAAGGAGGCCCAGATCCGCCTCCTGGAGGGACGGCTGAAGCAGACGGATGTGACCGGCTCCTCGCAGAACCACCTCATCCTGGATGCCCTGCGGGAGAAGGCTGAGTCGCACCCTGAGCTCCAGGCGCTGATTCACAACGTCCAGCAAGGTGGGCCAGAGCCCAGACCGCCCTCCCTTACACTGGGTATGGCCTCCGCCTCTTCCCCGTGGGATAGAGCTGGACTTTCTGTGTTGGGCGCTCGGGAAGCAGCAGGAGGTGCCGCCATTGGCATCAGCATGCCCTTGGGCTGCACGGAGGGTGCAGAAGAAGGCCTGCTGCCTCATGGCTGCCCAGACTGTGCCCCCAGCTCCAGCGCAGTGTGCTTTGATTGGGACTTGGTTCCCTTCGTGCTGCTGATGTGCCTTCTCCCTTGTGTGCAGAGAACGGCTACACCAGCACAGATGAGGAGGTCTCTGAATTCAGCTTGGCTTCGGATGGGAGGTGAGCAGCCAGCCCTTCACAGCCTGCAGGCTGTGCGTTCGTGTGTGGTGGCTGGAGGTGGGGAGGGTTACCACCTACGGGAACTGACAGGTAGATATTGAAGAAAAAAACACCGTCTACACTTTCTTGTGGTGCGTAGCCCTTTGGGGAGGGGAGCACAGACATCTCTTAGACACTAAAAGACTTGATCATCCTTTGGAGAAGGGGTGCTGAGGAGCAGGGAGTGACCTAGGGAGGCTGAGGGACTGGTAGCAGTCTGTGAAAGGAGTTCAGTGCTGAAGATCCATCTCTGCCACCTTCTCCTTGCAGCATCTCCCAGTCTTTCAGCATGAAGGGCTCAGCGAGTCAGGATGATTTCAAGTTCAAGGTGAGTTGGCCATCGCGTGGCCCTGTTACAGGGTGTTGGAGAAAGGGTTGAGGGACGTGTTGGGTCCATGCCTGAGCCCCGTGTCCTGCTCTAGGGAGAGCCCAAGCTCTCGGGGCAGATGAAGGCAGTGTCAGCTGAATGTCTAGGACCCACGCTGGACATCTCCACCAAGAACATCACCAAGTCCTTGGCATCGCTCATGGAGATCAAAGAGGATGGGATCAGCTTCTCAATCCGAGACCCCTATTACAAGGAGAAGGTGTCGCGAACCGTCAGCCTGCCCACGCGGGGGAGCACTTTGTGAGCACAGGGCGATGGTCCATTGGGCTCCGGGAGGTTGGCTGGGAGGCGTGGGCCACGGGGTGGGAAACTCTGCCTTGGATGTCGAGGGGCAAAGCAATGAGGGTGAGCCAAATCCTGCCATGCAGCTCAGCCTGCAGCACGTAGCGGTGGGTTTCTCCAGCAGGCTTTTCAGAACGTTGAGGCTTATGTTGGCACTCAGTGTGGGTGGAGAGTGGTCCAAGAGGAAGGAAAGAAGGGGCGGTGTGAGGGCCCTGTCTCACTGCCCTGGCTGATCAGCCTTCATGGAGGCTTCTTGCGTTGCCAAAGGTTTCTGCGCTCAGAGGCATCTTCTGATCTCATGACTGTGTCACCAGGCAGCCCACCTTCTCCATTTGGGAGGGGGGGATGTGGAGGTTCAGCACGGAGGTCTCTGGATGGAGGAGGGCAGGCACCTGCTATGTTCTTTCTTTTATTTAAGTCCCAGACAATCTCGTGTCTCAGACACGTCGCCTCTCACAAGGAGGAAATCCTATGACCGTGGGCAACCTGCTAGGTGAGCCTGGGAGGCCTTGGGCAGGGGGAGGCTGGGAGGTCTGGGCAGGCTGGCAGAGATGCCTGCTGATCAGCTCCTGCTGCTTCAGCTGCGCCCTGGGCAGTTTGGCAGCTGCCAGGTGAGCGGTTCCCAAGTCGTGTGTTCCTCTGATCCTTCCTGGCCCAGGCCTCCAGATGTCGGCTTCACTCCTCCCTCATCCCCACCCACACGCCCTCGCAATGACCGCAATGTCTTCTCTCGTCTCACGAGCAACCAGAGCCAGGGGTCTGCCTTGGACAAGTAAGTCGAGGTGGGGTGGGAGAGTCTGAGCGAGGGGCACCTGTGCAGTAACAGCAAAACCTTATCAGGTCCCACTGTGGGTGTTGGAGCGCCCAGGTTGTCTCGAGCCACCCTCCTGGCACTGCTTTTCCTTAGTGCCCCTCTGCAAGAGCAGCTGGATGCTGTGCTGGGCCCTGCTGGACTCCTGCCTTGCCTGTATCCCTCTGAGCTGCTTGCAGGAACTCCCAGTCCTGGGCTTTGGTTGAGCCGTGCAGTGCCAGGCTGGGATGGCTGGAAGATGTGAAGCAGGATGCAGTGAGGCAGGGTGGGGGTTGGCAGGAAGCTGAGTGGCACTGACCCACAGGCGCAGCGCCGGCCGCCCGCAGGGCAGGTTGGGCAGCTGCCCTCACCTTGGAGCACTGCTTGCAGCGCGGACGTTCCTGACGGAGATCTGCTGTCTGACCCTCACGGTCCCTGCTGCTCCTCTGCCCTTTCCTCTGTTCTCTGTGTGTGCTTCTCTTTTCCCTCTCTCCTCTTTCTCCGTGTCCTCCCCTGGCTTGGATGCAATAACAATCCTCCACTCTGACTCCTCTGCTGCCTCTTCTAGTCTGGGTTTTCTCTCCCATAATCCTGCTAATTTTCTGCCCCTAGGTCTGATGACAGCGATTCCTCTGTCTCGGAGGTGCTGAGGTATAGACAACTTTCTATTTATTACCCCTTCCTCTTCTTTTCTCTCTCTCACGAGTTTGCTCTCCCTTGTCCCTGCATGCTTCACCTGTGCCTTGCTGCTTTGCCCATCTCCCAGCTTGTGTGTGCTGTCCCCTCTTGGCACGCCACCGACAGTCCCTGACAGTGTCCCCCCGGTTGTGAGTTTGAACCGTTCCTGCTCTGCTCAGCCTTTGGAAGCCAGGCACTGGGCTTGCCTGCAGACACGGGCTGCTTTGCAGAGGCAGCATGCTCTGTGCCATCTCTGATGGGCTCTTGTCAGCATGTCCTGTCCCATCCCTGGCTCTCCAGCAGGACTGTGATGCTGGGATGAGCAACACTGGACACTGTGTCAGTGTGTTCTTCTTGCAAGCGTCTTCCAGGGAAATATGTGCAGGTGTTCCCCATGCTTGGCTGCATCTCTGCAGCACTGGGTTCTGGGTGGGCAGAGCTCTTTGCCCCAGAAGCCAAGTCACTGCTGTGCAAAGCTCAGCATAGGGGTGAAGGTTTGTCCCAGTGCAGTAGAGAGGATCCCTGGTGCGAGGACAACCTTCTCCCTGCCTTTAGGAGCACCTCTGGTGCAGAGGATACTGGAGATGTGGCACCAGATGTGCGTGTGCTTTGTCACCTTGAGCTGTTTGCTCTGATCACGTCTCACCCTGGGGAGCCAGAATTTCCATTTGGTCTCAGTATCACCTCAAGACCAGTAGAAACACTAGGGGTCAGAGGAGAGCTGCTTAATTTGTGAGCACAGCTGCTAATTGAGAAAGAGATCGCACGCATGCGACTTCCAAACCCGAATTAATGAGCTTACATTCATCCTTCTGACTAATGCAAACCTTATGTGGCCCTGGGCCTGTCCTTCTCCAGCCTCCTGCCTTGTTTTCCCTACTCATAAGATTTAGCATAGCTCAGAGCCCCTGGCAGTGCTGGGGGTGCCAGCAGGGAAGAGCTGCTGATGGCCATAAACATCAGGGCTGCAGCTGTGGGGCTGTTGGACCTCAGTGCTTTGAACACTCTGAAGTGGAGGTGATTGGCAGATGCTGTGCCCAAAGGGCTGAGCTGCGTGTGCCTGCCGGCGTCCCTTGGAGGAAAGTTTGGCAAGGATAGATTCTCTCCTGCCCTGGGCCAGCACTGGGCACAGGGATGCTGGGTACAGATGCCAGTGCTGCCTCTGTCATCCTTATGGTCTTAAAAGGAGTACAGTTCTGTTTCCAAACGTTACCAGCCACAGGCTGGCTGGCGGGCTCGAAGGAGCTGCCATCATAATGAAGCATTCCTAGCTTCAGAATGGAGAAAGTGCAATTTGTCCTAAACTGAACTGAGGCCAATGAGCTGAGCCTCCTGGTTCATCTCCGTTCTGCCCAGGTTTGTGTGGCTCAGCAGCAGAGCAGAGGCCACGAGCACCGTGTCTCACAGTCTGTGTCCCCTGGGCAGAGCTGTTAGGCTGGGGCTGCTCGTGGGGAGACTCCCAGGTTTTCCATGAAGGTGTTTGCTCACGTGCCTGAGTTCAGACAGAGGGGCCCATTGCTCTGCCAGGCAGAGGAAGATGCTTGGGGTGAGGCGCCTCGTGCTTTCTCATGCCCGTAGGACCTTGTGGTGCTGTGCCTTTCCACACACCTACCCCACCACACTCGTTCTTTCTTTCCCATGCAAGGGGCATCATTAATCCAGTGGGTGGCACCAAGAACGCGCGGACAGCCCCGCTGCAGTGCGTCTCTGTGGCAGAAGGACACACCAAGCCTGTGCTCTGCCTGGATGCCACCGATGAACTGCTTTTCACTGGCTCCAAAGGTAAGTGGTGGACAGAGAAGGCGTTGGGGGTTGCTGGCTTTTTATGCGCTGTGGGAGCAGGTTGGCATGGGGAATTCGTGGGCACTGCAGGCATGGTTCCTCCTGGGCTGCTCTCCTGTCCCTGCCCTCTGATGTCCACGTGCTGGAGCAGGCTGGCTCCGTTCCCCTGGAAAGGAGCTGAGGGTGGCGGGAGGCGTTGTTTGGGAAGGGATCGGTGCCTCCGTGCCATGGAGGATCTCCCCAGCCTGATGCTCTCAGACGTGCTCTTCTTCCTGCAGACCGGAGCTGTAAGATGTGGAACTTGGTGACTGGTCAGGAAATCGCTTCCCTCAAGGGTCACCCAAATAACGTCGTTTCCATCAAGTACTGCAGCCATACGGGGTTGGTGTTCACCGTGTCCACGTCATACATCAAAGTGTGGGACATCCGGGACTCAGCCCGCTGCATCCGCACCCTCACGTACGTGGGGGGAAGGGAGGCTGTGGGCACCTCTGGCTTTGCAGGTCTCCAAAACTCCTGGGATCCCACAGGGTGGAGACAGCCCAGCTGCTTTAGTACCAGCACTACCGGTACTACCTACCAGTAGCTGTAGGAAACAGGGAGGCTTAAGGAGATCTTAGAGGGAATCTGTGAGGACCCTCTGCAGAAAAGGCTCAAAGGAAGGGGCCTTGAAGAGGATTTCAGCCCTTCTTGGGGGCGGCCAAGAGCGCCAGCAGCTCTGCAGAGGAGGCCCAGACCCGAACAGCATTGCAGCTGAGTCCATCCCAGGCTTTGCAGTGGAAAACATGGGTCTCTAAGGAGGAGTCTAAGATTGGAACGAATCATGGACTCAAAGAGCGTGGCAGACCAGCGTTACCAGCTCACTTCTGTGCCTCAAGGTCTTTCTCCCTCCCCCCTCTCCTGTGATGGGGAGGCCAAATATCTCTGCCTCCCAGTGTGGCCAGCAATAATCCAGCTCTTCCTGCAGGAGGACTGAGAAAGCAGCAGCACCCAAGTGGGAACTAGGGCAGGGTATTCTGTGTTCTGAGCACACCTGCCATCCGTGGCCCCACCCCAGGCAGAGCACTGGTCTGGAAGGTGGAGGTGATCCTGGTCCCATGGCCAGATGGGGATCCACCACTGATGATACCTGCAGGACCGTTCCCAGTGTGGGACCAGCTGGGAGCCAGCAACCCCTTTGGGCTCCTCAGCAGGGCCTCAGAGGCTCTGACCTGGTCTCTGATCATCCTTTCTCCTCCCTTCCTCTCTAGGTCTTCTGGCCAGGTGATCTCTGGGGATGCGTGTGCTGGGACAACCACACGCACTGTGACCAGTGTGCAGGGGGAGCACCAGATCAACCAGATCGCTCTCAACCCCACTGGCACCACCCTCTATGCTGCCACTGGAAACTCCGTCCGCATCTGGGAGCTGAGCAGGTGAGGGGCAGCACAGAGGCAGGCAGGACAACTTACTGATTCTGTGTGGACAGTGTCCATCTGAAAAGACTGCCCTAAGGAAAGGGAAAATCCTTTTAGCTGTGGAAGCTGCCTGAAATGAGGGCTTTCAGAACCCTTCTGTACACCTTTTCTAGTCCCTGTTTTGGGACCAAGGGGTGATGAGCAGCGATGGGGCTACTTGAGATGTGGGTTCCATCTGTGGGAAGAGGGAAGAGATGGGGGATGAACAGCAGTCTCCCCAGGCTGTGCCACTGACACTGAGCCCTCAGTGCAGCGTGGGCTCTGCAGGTGGCTGTTGTTGTCCCCCAAAGCTGCCTTCATCCCTCAGCATCACTGTGAAGCAGGGTACCTCCGATGGCGATGTCCCCAAAAGGATCTTCCTCTGTCGGGGGCTGATGTGAGGGCAGTGGGGTTTGTGCTGGGGGAGGGCCCTGAAGGAGCTGTGCTGTTGGGAAGGGGCTGACTGACCCTTGTCACTGGTTGCAGGCTGCAGCCTGTTGGAAAGCTGAGTGGCCACATTGGGCCCGTGATGTGTCTCACGGTAAACCAGACTGCAAGCAACCATGACCTGGTGGTGACAGGCTCCAAAGATCACTACGTCAAGGTACTCTCCTGTGGCTGCTGGGCAGAGCCCAGAGCCCTCTTCTCTCTCCTTGCCCAGGTTTCTGGTTTTCCCTGTTCTGCACATGGCTTTTTGTGCATCTTCTCACCCCAAATCTTGCTTTTTATTTCATGTGTGATACAAATACAGCTTTGGAGATGGGGGTTTGCATCTCTCACTCCTTGGACTCTGTGGCTCATGCTTCCATGTCACATCTGACTCAGCTGAGCAGTTTGTCCTGTTCTGCTCAATCCTCCCTCCTGTTACAGGTGATTTGCACCTGCTCATTTGCAGCTCCAGGACAACAAAAGATTGCACCTTCATTTTATGTTATTTTATTTTATTATTTTATTTTTCTGGCTCTTAGTAGGTTTGAATTGGAGCTGGCATCAGGGGAGTGGAGAGGGGTGGTGAGGTGGGGGGATGGCAGGATTCCACTCTTCTTAGCATCGTGAAGATGTGTGAAAGCTCACGATGGGTAAAATGTAGCAGAGCAGAGGCTCTGTGGTGGCACATCTCTCCCGGTGGATGAAATGAGGAAGACAGTAATTGTAACTGAGTTCTGATAGCATCTCTGAATTGGATTTCCCTTTTGTGACATCCTTGAGCCGTGCTGGCAGGAGAGTTCTCCATTACTGTAGGAAGTCGTTGGGCGTTTGTAGAATGAAGTGATAGTTCCACTGCAAAGTATAGGTGTAAGGAGTAAGTAAGTGCCTGAGATATTGTATGGAACCCTGAGAACAATCTCCAGCTATGACACGGACTCCCGTGCCCATGGTGAGGGATGTGTGGATCACTGTAACCACCCACCCAAGCGGTGCTATTTAACCACAACCCTGTTTTCAGCAGATCTGCTTTCTGTGTGCTCAGTGCGCTGAGCCTCGGGAATGGAGGGTGGTGGCCAAGTTCTTCGAGGAGGGCTGTCCTCTGTTTCCAGAGCCACCCAGGGTCTCCCAGCTGCTGTTTTCCCCCCAGGTGTTTGAGATTGCTGAGGGCGTGGTGGGCAATGTCAGCCCCACTCACAACTTCGAGCCCCCTCACTACGATGGCATCGAGTGCCTGGCCATCCAGGGAGACGTCCTCTTCAGCGGCTCCAGGGACAACGGCATTAAAAAGTGGGATCTGGAGCAGCAGGAACTTCTCCAGGTCAGGAGGGGAGCATAGGGGTAATGTGGGGCAGAGCAGGATTGCTGCTGTGTGTCTGGGGAAAGGCTGAGGGACCTGGTCCGGGTCCTGCTATCCTGGGAGGGCAACCGGTTCCTGGGGATCTGGCAGCGTGTGCCAAGTGGCTCAGTGTGCCTATAGATGTGTACTGCAGGGCGCCCAGAACTGCCAGCTCCCCTTGGGACGTAGGCTTGCAGCATCAGTCGCTGTGCTACTCTGAAAACAGGATTCAGCCTTAAATCTTGAGTCCAGCTCGGTGATTCGGATCGACCCCGGGGCAGCAGAGATGATCTGCAGCCCTGCAGCTGAGAGTGTGAGGCCAATTGTGATCTCTGCTCTGTCCCCGTGCCCACAGCAAATCCCAAATGCACACAAAGACTGGGTCTGTGCCCTGGCCTTCATCCCTGGCCGCCCCATGGTGCTGAGTGCCTGCCGAGGAGGCATGATCAAAGTCTGGAATGTGGACAACTTCACCCCGGTTGGGGAGATCAAAGGGCACGACAGCCCCATCAACGCCATCTGTACCAACTCCAAGCACATCTTCACTGCCTCCAGGTGAGCCTGAGGCTTGGTACTCCCCAGAGCCCCCGGGAGGTGGGAGAGCCCTGGGTTGTCCTGTCATCCCTGGGCCTGGGTGGGTTTGCACTGAGCAGGGCAGGGAGCCTGGAGGGAGAAAAGGGTGGGAGGGATCTTGCAGCTTTCCGGTCCCTCCGTGCCTTCATCTCTTCTTGCCCATCTTAGTCTGTGCCCTGCCCACTCTCTGGGATATCCCCACACAGGGACCCCTCTTCCCTGGGGCTGGGCGTCCCCTGCTGCTCTCGGGGAGCAATTTGGCAGCAAGACTCTGATGTCCTCTTTTCCACCGTGTCCCTTTTCCCCCTTCCTTTCTCTGTCTCTCTCTGTCTCTCCTCCTCCCCACCTCCCATCTGTGCCACAGTGACTGCCGGGTAAAGTTATGGAATTACGTGCCTGGGCTCACCCCTTGCCTTCCACGACGCGTCCTTGCCATAAAGGGCCGTGCTACTAGTCTGCCTTGACCCTCCTGCTCTTTCTGACTCTCTTGCACATGCACTCTTCTGTCTTTTCTTTCCTTTTCTCTCTCTCCATCTCCTCTTCCCTCTGTCTTTCTTGCTGTTGCTTGCTTTTGTTCTTCTCTCTTTCTTTCTCTCTCTCTGGTCTGAGCTGCTTCTTAACGGTATGAAACTCTTTTGCGTTTTTCCCCACTTGATAAATCCATGCTGGAGGTGACTTGCCCCTTTGTCCCAGCCAAACCAGTCGTTCCCCTGTGGAGTTTTGTTTTGTTTCCTTTTTTTTTTTCTTCTTTTTTTTTAACCTCTTGCCCAATGCCCACATCTGTGGCAGCTGTGTTCTGCCCTCACCCTTGCATGGATGGTGGGGGGGAGTCGGCAGCCCCCTGCCAACCAACCCATGCCCTGGGGAGACCAAATTCTCTACCCCGCCACTTTGAGCCATAGGCAGAGCCGATGCAGGGGCTGTGGGAGTCCTGCGGGTCACTGCTTGCCTTTGTCCTCAGCTCTGCCAGTGGGGTGAGCTGGAGGCTGAGCCCCATTGGGCCTGCCTGCTCCCTCAGACAGACATAGCATCCTCCTGCCAAGAGCCTGGGAGCCTCGTGGGCTGCATGCTGCCATGGGCTGGGGGTGGGCGGCGCTTCTCTCGCAGCGCCTGCCTGAGGCATGCGAAGCTCCTGGCTCACACCTCTCTCTTGCTTCTGTTTCTCAGCGACCTGACAGTGAAGCTCTGGAGTGGGAGGAGGTTACCCACCAGCTCCAACTAGGAACTGCAGAGCTGCTAGAAGATGTGGCAGGAGGGTGAAGGCTGGGGTTCACCCCATCATCTATGGGAACTCTGCCCAGGGATGGGGATTCTTGTGCCTGACCCGGCAGGGTGGGTGAGATCCATCTTGTCCCATCCTTGAGCACTGACAGATCCCGTGAAGAGGCAGCTCAACAAAGCACCGTCCCCTCCACTTTGCCTCCTGCTGCAGTTTCTCAGTGGTTTTCCAGTGACCAGGAAAGACTTCATGTCTTTTCTCACCCACCCTACTGTGCTGCCTGCCAGGTCTGTGAGGGGTTGGAGTCCAGGTGAGCTTCCTGGCTCCTTTTCAGAGACACCCAGCTCCCTCCTGCCTCTGTGGCTTCATGCAGCCTCTGCCTGGATTTGCTGCTTTTGTCCCCGCTGTCTCCAGGCTGGTTCCTGCAAGAATCTTTCTCTGTTCCACAGTCTCAAGGCTATTTGAAGTCTTCTGGCCGGGACCAGAGGTCAGGTTGTTCTTTTTTCCTTTGGAGACATTTCCTGTGGGACGTCCTCTGTGCTGCAGTGGATCTGCAGAAGGACCTTCAGTTAGTTCCATCCTTCCCTAACCTCAGCATACCTGGCTGCAGCAGCTGGAGCTGCACATCTGACCTGGCTCACCCGGAGCTTCCCTGCTGTGCCATCACACCACTTCCAGCCCAACCCGCTGTGCTTCCCTGCAGCCATCTCTGAATTCCGACTGCAAACTCTGCTGACCCTCTCCCCTTCCCCGTGTGCCCACTTTGCTCTGTGGTGGGGTAGGGAAGGGCTTCTCACCCTCAGCTACGGCTGCAGGAGGGTGAGGATGGAGATGGCTGTGCCAGGAGCAGAGCGCAGACGGGTTGGACGCTGGTCCTGCACGAGTCCCCCTGTGGCTGCACGCCTGAAGGACAATCCTACAGAGAATGATTGTGCACAGCTGGAGCCCTTCAGAAGGCTGAAGGCTCAGCCCAGCAGTGTCAGCGAGGATGCAGCCTCTCCAGCTGCCCTGCTCGCTTTTCTCTGGTCAGGGGGCCGACAAGGCCCTGGTCTCACACTGGAGCTTTCTTCTACCTCTCCTGTGGTCCCTCGAAGCATCCCCTGCTCCATCTGCCCTGCCTCACGCTGGGCTCGTGGGGGAACGGCTGTGTTGACCCTGGGAGTGGTGTTCTCACCTTATGTGCTCTCACTTCACTTTTGTCACTGAAGAAACAACGTTTGAACTCGGATTTAAGGATTTCTCTGTGTGATCCCATTGGTGCTGAGCTAGGATCTCGGAGGAGCTCCAGGATGTGCCCCGTAAAGCACAGACCAATTTCCTTCTGCTTTCTGCAGCCCTGTTTTTTTGTCACCAGCCCTTGTTCAAACCACTGCAGGAGGGAATTTATGCACACCTTGAAACAGGAGCATCTCTACTGACTTGATGAAATCTTTCTTCTTTTATCATTTGGGGGGGGGGGGGGGGGATGAAGAAAGTGCTGTTTACACGCCCCGCTGGAGGGCATGATGGCTGCACAGGGTCACCCTGCCCAGGACAGGATGGTGGCTGCACCTGGGTCACAGCTGAGCTCTGTGCTGTGGGGCTGGGGGTGGGCAGAAAGGCTCAGAGGCCCCATGGCTGCCCCGTGACGCACAGCACCAGGAGGTGGAGGCAGTGCTGCCCTCTCAGCCTGTTCTTTTTCACTGGGATGTGTGTGTCTGCATTTGTGTGGCTGTAGCTGGGTGTACCATGGGCATTGGTGTCTAAGTACCTGTGTGGGTTGGTATTTCCCATGTGGAAGAGTGACTTTTTTTTGGGGGGAGGGGGATATTGATTTGGTTTAGCTACCTCACGGTGCAAGCTGGGTGCTGTTGTCATTGGTTTCATTTTGGGGGTGGGCTGGGGAGGCTTTGTTTGTATTCCTTTGGCCACTGCTGTTATGGATTTGACACTTGAGTTTGTCCCAAAGACGCGCGGCCTCACTGCGCCTTGCTGTGTTTCTGAGCCCCTCCTGTTTCCTCCTGTTGCTCGGCACAGGGCTCTGTGCTTCTGCTCTTAGGCGTGGGGTCGATGTGCAGCCTGAGGGCGGTGGTTCCCTTGAAGGACAGACTCAGCCTGTGTTCTTGCCTCTGCTCTCACAGAGATTTGCTGTGGGTGCAAAGCAGCTCTTCTTGTCTGGGCAATGCCATGCAGGGCACGTTATTGGAATGGGCTGGTCCTGGTCCCTGTGTTCCAGAACCTGCTGTGATGTGGTAGCAGCAGGCAGCTTGTGCTGTAACAGCCTCTGCCCGAAACGGAGGCAGCCTGAGATGAACTGGATCTCATAGGTGCTGTTAGAGTTGTTGTCCCCAAAATGTAGTTCAATCTAGATCCTGTCCCAGGCACTGAGCATGACTAGGACAGCCCTAGGAAGTTGGCGCGGGGCTCTGCCCTGCTCCCCAGCACTGGGGGCTGTGGGAGGGGGCAGCTCTGAGCCATGCTGTCGGGGGGGGGGGGGCCAGGCCCTCCGAACGCTAAAGCACAAAGTCCCACCCCAGCTGAAGTCCACCAAGTGTGGCCCCTTGGCCTCTGGTCCTTCGGCTCCTTCCCTTGCTGTGGCTGCCCCACCTCTGCCTGGGCGGGCACCAGAAGGCCCTGGGGCTGCATTTGCCCATTTTGCCATCTGTTCCAGGGCCCGGGGTTCAGTGCCTGCAGGCCCCGGCTGGGGCTGTGGTTTTGGACGCAGAGGGTGAAGGTGAAGGGCTGGGATGCAGATGGGGTCGGTCCTTTCACACTGTGCTGGGTGCTCCTTTGGGGCTCAGGACTTGCACTGCTTTCTTGTGGTCTCTGAGCCTCTCTGCACCTCGTTTTGCTTCTCCCTCGGTGCCTTTGTTTGTGCCAAGCATGGGGATGATAGCTGCTGTCCTGGGAGCTCCTTCCCTTGCTGAGAGCTGGGGGACTTTTTGTTCCTGGGCTCTGCCTCTTGCTCCTGAATCTCCTCCTCCCAGCACACAGGGGCCAGCTTCGTGCTCTGCTGAGGGCACAGCACTGCCTGGAGCTGAGCTTTGCACAGAAGGGAAGGAGTTGACTCAGAAGCCCAAATTTTCGGGCCCCCAAACCACTGTGAGCCCATCCAGGGAGCTGCAGCTTTCCCAGCACAAACGACAAGGCTGTAGGGCTGTCCCCAGCCCAGCCAGCTGCGAGAAGCACAAGGGTACGTTGTTCCTCCCCAGCACCTCCAAGCACAGCTGCTTTGGGCTCCCTGCCTCAGCATTCTGCTCCCATCCCACGCTGGATGGGGTCCAGGTACGATCCCACAGAGCATTTGTCACTTCTCTCCTTGCCTTGCGGCCTGCTCACTGCTGCCTTGCTCCATCCTGCAGGCAGCATCGCCTCCCGCTCCCCCAGGTCTCGCACCCTGTGGTGCTCCCGCTCCAGCTGGGAGGGATCCCAGCACAGTCCCACTCCCCCCAGGCCTTGTCCCCAGCAAAGCGTCACCCTTTGCCTCCCTGCCACCCCGGGGCTTTGTCCACGTTCCCAGTGGAGCAGCTCTGCCCCTTTATCTGCTCGCTGCTCCGCATCCCACGGCCGCCCTGCTCTGCTCCCTGCGCTGCACCGCCTGCTCCAGCAGCCCATCCCCCTGCACAACTGGCACAGCAGCAGGTGCCTTTTCTTGCTCGGAGCTGTTGTACAGAGGCCAACTCCTGTTTGTGAAGGCTTTTTTTGTCTCTGCTGGGTGGCGCAGCCCAGCGCTGCGGTCTGGGTTTGTCAGAGGACAAGGTGTGTACAAATATTTTATACCTCGATGTGTTCCTGTAAATAGTGTAACTTATTTCGGTCTCATGATGTATGTTTGTTTGGATTTTTTCCCAATGGATGTGTTTGTTCCTTGCCTCTTTGTCTTCGCAAATAAAGCGTACTGAAAGGAAGAGACAAAGCAGTGATGACTGTTATGGGGAAGAACAGAGCTGGAAGCCGCCCGTCCTGATGCGCATGGCCTGGGAGCTGCGAGGAAGTGACCATGTGGGAACCGGGCCCTCAGGGACTGCAGGGATGTCCGTGTGCCTCTGGGATGTGCCTGAGCTGCTGCCTGGGCTCAGTGAGCCAGTGCTGAGCCGGGCAACAGCGGCAAAATGCGTTTGGGGGCGCTCCACCCTCCGAAAAGGTCCTTGAAAGCATCCCGAGGAGGCAACAAAGCCGGAAAGGGCTGCAAGGTACATCCTGTGTGAGAGGCTGAGGACCCCCGGGTTGTCCGAGCTGCAGGAAATGGGGCTGAGAATCTGTTCCACTTCTCGTTGTGGCTTCCTAAGCAGGGGAATGGCACAGAGCTGTCCCTAACTGATGGTGGATGTGAAGGAGGGCTCGGACGGGGCGCTGGGAAACATGTCTTTACCAACCACACGTGGGGGTGGTCCAACGCTGGCACGGGCCCTGCGGGGGGTGGCGATGCCCTGAGCCCGTCAGCGTCCGAGTGGCATTTGAACAACGCCCCGATGCCTGCGTTGACTTCAGGTCAGGACCCGATCGGACCCTTCCGGCTGCTCCATCCAATTCTAATTGCCTCCGCGCTTTGTTCCACCCTGGGGGCCGCCCGGCTGCTGGAGTCCCCCCAGCCCCCCGCAATGCTGCGGGGACCGCCGCCAGGTGGCAGCGCGGGCTGCGGTGCGGGGACGGCGGGCGGCGGCGGGGCCTTTTGCGGGGATGTTGTGAGGTTCCTCCCTCCGTCCCAACCCGTTCTGGGGCCCCCTGAGCTGTGACCGCGCTGCAGTGCCCGCAGAGGTGACGATGTTGGCGCCGCGCTGTGCCCCACGCCGGGGTTGTGGTGTCAGCGGGTCACAGATGTGGGGCACTGTGGGCTCAGCTTCTCCAGCAGGGCAGGTGACAGCAGGGACATCGATCTCCTGCCTGCTGTCCCCCACACCTCGCCGGCATCGTGTCAGCAGCTCACCCCAAACTCGTGGCCGCTTCTTTGTCACCCCAGCACGACACAAAGGCCAGGCTGGCAGTGTGCTGCGCTCCCTGCAGGACCTCGCAGAGCCGTGTCCCTGCTGCAGGGTGCTCTGTCTCACCTCAACCGTGGCCTTGCTGAAATCTTGAGGCCAGGAGGAACAGAGGAAAGAGTCAAACAGGTCAGAATGTTTGCAGCAGGGAATTTGAGCCTACCTGCACAGGACGGGTTGCTCTGCGCCCATCAGTACTGCAGCTCAGCGTTCCATTGGTGCCACCTGGCCACGATGCTGGGGCAGCTGCCAGGCACCAGGATGCTGAGCCTGGGAAACAAAAGGGACTGGCAGCGCCCAGCACTCGTGACTGTGCCTGCAGGAATGAAGCTGGGCAGGTGCTCAGCTCGCGTGGCTCAGTGCCTCCTGGGTCGCACACTGGCCCTGCTGCCCAGGGCCACGACATGGCACAGCAGGGCAGGGTGACGTGACACGAGGGATGGGCACGCAGCCACCTGCGCTTGCTGGGCTGGAGGAGGGCTCTGGTATTTACCCCGCTCTGCCACCATCATACCTCGCACACTGGTTTGAGGTGAGCAGCAGGGAGAACCTGTGGGGGTCCCCCCTCATCCCAGCACCCAGACGTGGCAGGGGCAGCACCAGGCAGATGGGCGCCAGGCTGGAGGCTTGGACACATCCCAGGGACAGATCCCAACTGCCAGCACAGGGCTGAACCCAGCAGGAGCGCATCCAGCCTGGGTCCCAAATACACCGGCTGAGGGACAGGCAGAATGCATCCCGCATGCATCCCTCAGTCCTGCCCTGTGTACCAGTGCACTTGGGAAATGGCAACAAATGGGCCGGCACAGCTCCACTGCCCACCCAGCCACCCCTCCTGGGCAAAAAGTGACCCACTTGTGAGATCAGCAACATCTTCTCCAAGCAGCGATGCTTGGCCACCAGCCCTGGGCAGACAGCCTGCTCCCAGACCTGCCACGCGTGGTCACCAGTGAGTGACCCAGCACGGGGCATGGCCACATCTGGGCACCCTACAGGCATCTGCTGCCCTCCCCTCGGCGAAGGGGTGCGTGGTGGGGGTACGTTTCCCTGGGCATTGCTTCCAGGTGGGATCTGCAGCCCTGGGGTTGGTCTGCCCCTCCTGGGCACGCTTCTTGGCAGCAGGACGGAGGTGAACCCACCGCTGTGAGCAAACAACCGCGAGCGGCGGCCGAGAGCAGCGCCCGCACAGCCGGAGTGGGTGAAACTCCGGGCAGCGCCGTCCGAGGCTCTGACAATGATTAAACTGGCCAACCCAGATTTCCCGGCAAGGCAGCGCTGGGCTGGGGCCGATGGTTCATATTATGCAAATCACCTGGATCAGGGAGCATGAACGTTTCAGGGCTGGAATTCCCCTCCGGCCTCCAGATCGCGTTACGCCACGCGTGCTATAAAAGAGAGAAGGCAGGGCAGGATCTGCCCATCGGCGCAGCTGTGGTGGCGGTGGGCAGGGCTCGCTCGCTGCTCTCTGGATTTAGCCGCTGCCCAGGGATTACAGCGCAGAAGGTACCCAAGATTTTCCTCTCTGGTGGGGAAGTCCCCCAGCCTCGGCGGCCGCTTTGCTCCCTCCGTGTGTGCTGGGGACGTGCTCGGTGCTTTCTGGCTCTTCACTGGTTTTCCCATCGTTGCCTTTTGGGGAGCAGCGAGGCGGTGGGCTCCAGGCGACCAGCAGGATGCAACTCTTCCACTGTGGCCTCGCAGCCCTGCAGCTGATGGGATTTGCCTATTGTACCAACTTGGAGGATGGCCCTGCTCGTGGGGCATCTGTGGGGCTGGGCAGCATTTGATGGTCCTGCAACGTCCATCCCCACGGAGGGGCTGTCTCACCGACAGTGGGACCACCTGCTTGCCGTCCCTGTGGTGCGAGCAGGGATAGGTGCTGGGGAGGGGGCTTTGGTGAGGAGGATGCCACGTCCTCATCCTGCTACAGCTCAGCCCCATGGCAATCAGTGCAGCACTGGGTGGGGGGGCTCAGCAGTGGCAGTGCCGGATGGAGGCACAGAGATCGTGGGGTTACAGTGGGCGCTGTGGGTTTGGGTGTCTGGTGCCAGGGCTCACTGTCACCTCTCGTCACAGAACTTGATGGCGGCATCTTGTGAGATCAGCAACATCTTCTCCAACTACATCAGCGCCATGTACCAACCCGAGGAGGTGCAGCTGCCCCTGGATGTGCTGGGATGCCCCGGGGAGGACAGCAGCATGGGGCTGAGCCTCTCCACCAGCCAAACCCTGGCAGAGGGCACAGGTGGGATGGGGCACAGCGGCGGTGGGGTGCAGTGGTGGTGGCGTGCAGGTGCGGTGCCCAGCACACAGGGCATAAACGAGGTGGTGCTGGAAGGGCATTGCAAGGACACAGTCCCACTGGGACAGGTCGAGGCTTGTATCGTGCCTCAGTTTCCCCAGGAGTATTTTGGCTGGAGGGTACTTCAGCTGGCACAAGGTGTGATGGCAGCCCCATATAACACACTGTGCCTGTGGGACCGGCTCAGGTGCCCAGCCCTACGCTAAGTCTCATTCTCTGTCCCTTGCAGACAAGCCGGAGTGGTTCGGTGAGCTCCCGTACTTCTGGACCAAGGTGCAGGTGCTGGAGTGGATCAGCTACCATGTGGAGAAGAACAAATACGATGCCAGCTCCATTGACTTCTCCTGCTGCAACATGGATGGGCGCGCGCTCTGCCACTGCACCAGGGACCAGATGCGCCTCATATTTGGGCCACTGGGGGATGAGCTGTACGACCGCCTGCATGAGATCAGTGAGTGTCCCGCGTCCCCTCAGTCCCCAGGTCTGGCAGCTCACAGATTGAGGCCAAGAGCCCTGTGCCAGCCCAGGGCGGGGGCACAGAGAAAGGCCCGTGCAGGGCTGGGCTCTGCTGCCCTCTGTGCTGAAGCATCACTAATCCCTGTTCCCTGGAACCCCGCAGCCTCTGACGAGCTGAGCTGGATCATTGAGCTGCTGGAGAAAGAGGATGCGGATTCCCAAGAGACCTCCCTGGACAGCAGCCACCTGGGTACGAGGGGGGCCACGGGCTTTTCCCCAGTGCCACAAGGGGTGCAGGAAGGGCTCACCCTCTTCTTCATTTCTCTGCCTCCTCCAGAGCTCGGCAATCCCTGTGCCAAGGACTCCCTGGAGGACCTGAAGCCCACAAACCCTTTCCTCGCCACAGACTTCACCTGCTTGTCCGGCGCCATGTCCCCAGGCAGCTCTGACCTCTCAGGTCAGTGTTTTCATAGAGCCATAGAATTTTACCTGGCTCAGAGCTCCCTTTGCTCACACAAAGCTGAAAGAGCACCAAGTGTGGCTCCATTCCTGGCTGATGCTGGGAGGAGGGGGCAGAGCCCGAGGGAAGCTCCTCGTGCTGCAAAGAGCCACGATCTGAGCCCTGTCCCTGTGCCCCCCAGGGCCCGTCATGTCCCACAGTCCCAACTCGCAGGACTCCGGTGGAAGTGACCTCGACCTCGATCCCATGGAAGCAAAGCTTTTTCCTGAGGGTGAGTTACTGGGAGAGCAGAATGTGGCTGCTTCCCATCTTCTGGAGGAGCAGAGCCAGGCAGTGATCTTGGAGCATCTGCCTGCCCCACTGGGATGGGTTTTCTCTGTGCCCTGGGCCCATTTCTTCCCACTGACAGTGGCGATGGTGCACGGGGATGGTGGAACAGAGCTGGGGCAGTGGGGATCTTGGTGGGAGGAGGGAGGGACAATGCTGGATGGAATGGGAGGACTCTGCTCTACGGAACGGGCTTGTAAAGAGGGTGCAGCCCCTGGTCCTGCTATCCCCAGCCAGCTCTCCCCCTGGAAGGCGCCTCTGAGCCCAGGGTGAGGGAGCTGCAATCTACAGGTAACTAACATGTCCCCTTGTTGGTGTGCAGATGGCTTTGCAGGCAGCAAGAAAGGGGATGGCAAACACGGCAAGCGGAAACGGGGCCGGCCCCGAAAACTCAGCAAGGACAGCAGAGAGTGCCTGGAGGGTCGGAAAAGTAAGCACTGTACGTCCTAACCTGAGCCCTAACCCTTACCTCAGCCCTGGCCCTGCTGGCTCCTTGGCAGGACACGAGGGGCAGCACGGTGCTCGCTGGCTGTGCCCGTGGCAGGAGGACCCCTCCCATAACAGCTCACTCTCTTCTCAGCCCCACGAGGAACTCACCTGTGGGAGTTCATCCGTGACATCCTGATCCACCCCGAGCTGAACGAGGGGCTGATGAAGTGGGAGGACCGACGTGAGGGCGTCTTCAAGTTCCTGCGCTCCGAGGCGGTGGCTCAGCTCTGGGGGCAGAAGAAGAAGAACAGCAGCATGACCTACGAGAAGCTGAGCCGAGCAATGCGGTGAGTGCCCCCACATCCCCTCCAGGGAGGGGGACTGCCCACACACCAACGTGAGGGCTGCATCCAGAGCCCTGAGCCCTCCTCTGTCCCCTGCAGGTATTACTACAAACGGGAGATCTTGGAGAGGGTCGACGGACGCCGCCTGGTCTACAAGTTTGGGAAGAACTCCAGTGGATGGAAGGAGGAGGAGGTGCTCAACAGGAACAAGGAGCTGTAGGAGCCCCGGATCAGCCCCTGGCTCCTTGGCAGGAGTTTTTTGCGTGCAGACGGACTGGAAGCTGCTGCCCCATGCAGCGCATGGCGCTCCGAGCCTTGCGTGGGCACATTCGTGTGTGCTGGTGTCCACCAGCACCAAGGTGTTTAAAGCTAATATTTTGGCTCCAGTAGGTTATTGTAAACCATTATTTCTCTTGCTGGATTTGTACCTCCAACTGGAGAGGCAGTGACTTTGGGACTTTGTCTGTTTCAAAGCCTGGACAAGAACAATGGGGAAAAGAAGCGTGAGTGGCGTTGGGCAGTGCTGTGATGGCGCAGCAGGCTCCTGCTGGCACCCACCCGTGACTCGTCCCAGCCACCTGCTCCTTGTGGGTGGGTGAAGCCCCTCTGTGCAGCATCTCAGAGCAACGTCTGCCACGAGAAGATGGAAACACTTCAGAGCTTCACCCGATCCCGGCGAGCCCAAAGAGCGCCCAAGGACTGAGTTCACCACGGCTTGGCTGTGTTTCCAGCCCGGCTCCCCAGGAATAGGCTTTTTCCCTAAGAGTAGCTTCTAATTTATGTAAGAGGAAACGAATATACAGATATATTTTTTCATGTGTAAGATGTTCTCGCATGATGGCGTGCACTGTAGGGCACATGCATGTCCTGCATTGCTCACGGGAGGTGACGCTCAGCTGGACTGAAGTGATGTCAGGGTGCACAGGCTGGAACTGTGTTAGCCCTGGGAGTGAGATGCCGGCCCACCAGGCACCCACAGATCCCTCCTTTTGAGCTGGGAATGTCAGAGGAATAAATTGTTGTTTGGTTGGGGTTTTGTAACCCTGTCTTACTGTGACTGCTTTTGTTGAAGGTGAAGTTGGGACTGAAGATGCCCCTGGGGAGCCTGGCAAAGGCTCAGAAATGCATTTTAGCAGGGGGCTGACTGTTGTTCCCTCCCTCGCTGCCAGAGGCACGGCACGGTTAGGGATCACCCTTATGGCACTTGTAAAGCTGCAAGGTGACTTGTGCACAAGGTGTCACATACAGCACCTGTGCCAGCTGCCCTGGGCTGTGCTGCCTACAGGAGCTGGAGCTGCCCCAGCGCGTGGCCACAGCTTGCAGGTGGGGCTGTGCCTTACAGCAAGGATGGATTTAGGGATGGGAGAACCACGGGCCCTGCTGCGAGTTGTCGCTCCCAGGCTCCTCACGGCCGTAGCCCCGGGCACCCCACGCCTCTGCTGAGCTGCTGAGCCCACCCAGTAGGAGATCCCAAGAGGGAATTCACAGTCAAAGTCCTGGGATGACAAAGTGATGGGTGAGAAGGAAAGGCCGCCCTTATATCCCGCCGGGCCGCAGCCCCCGGGTGCACCAGGAGATGGGGCCTCCTGCTGAGGTGAGGAGAGGTCCCACGTGTGGCTGTGTGCTGGGCTGCAGCCACCAGCGCTCTGCAGAGCTCCTTACGCAACCCAGCACTGGGAACGGGTTCTCCTGGCTGCTCGGGGCCCATCCTGACCTCAGGCTGCACTGGGAGGCAGGGAGATGCTCGGGATGCCCACGCAAACACCGCGTGCAGCACGGGACCACGGCGGTGGCACCGGGAGGGGGACGGTGATGAGGAGAAGCCGGGAGCTGCGCCGCGGCTGCCATCCCTGGCGGGAGCTCAGGGCTGTGGGCGAGGTGTTTATTCTCCCTCCATAGATAACCCCAGCAGGTTGGCAGGCAGAGCGCAGCGCTTTGTCACGCAGCCCGCTGCCTTGCCAAGCGCGCCCTGTTTGCTCAAGCAGTTTCATTTCTTTCCCGCTGCGGTTTGTGTTACCTAACGAGCTCGGGACAATGTTTAACCAGCCCTTGGCAACAGCAGGAACCCTGTCTGCCTCGCCTCGCCGTGTCCCCGCTGCCACCCCGCTCGGGTCCGTCCTCCCCACGGCCCCGTGCCATCGCAGGCGGTGAGGGGGCAGAGCAGGGCTGTGTGCTTATGGGATGGGGCACACGCTCCTGCATCTCCTTTCGCGGGTCCGAGGATGGAAGGGGGCTGAGGCCGCTCCCACGTGTGCACACAAACACACGGAAACCTCTGCCATGACCTCCAGGCCCGCGCTGCGCCAAGCCGGCAGAGCCTCTGGCATGGAAAGGAGATGATTTATCTGAGCGTTTATTTTCCTCATCTCACAGGAGGTGCCCAGATCCCACGGCTGTGGCAAACCGTGGTGAATAGAAACAGAGCATTTTCCACCTTGTGCACCAGAACTGCTCCCACCAGGTGGTCCCAGGCAGAACGCAGGGCTGACACTCAGCTCCCACGGAAATGCCTTCATCCACCTTCAAGGCTGTGCATTAAAGCGGGGTTCTGTCTTCTGAAAACACCCACTGGGATGGCGGGACCCCCGATCCCAATGGGAACACGAGGGTGGTTGGCCCTGGCCAGCTCTCGCCTGGACCCTTGTTCCCAGAGCACACTGCTGTGTGTTTCTCTGTGGTGGGATGTTTCTCTGCTGCCCTTCTCCCTGGGGCACTTTGTCCAGGTGGGAATCAGCCCTTCGGATTCTGGGAGCAAGAAAAAGTTCTTGCTCCTTGGATTCTTGGATTCTGCAGAAAGAAAAAGGTGTGTAAAGCTGACAAGGTTTGGTCCTGCTGGAAACATCCGATGAAAAGCCTTGGGAACCAACCTGTGAGGCATTTATTGCAGCCCTGATAAGAAGCACTCTCCCTGCTGCATTTCACTCCAGTCCCTGACCAGCCCCAGGCTTACTTCATGCAACCCAGGCTAAAACCTGCTGGGTCCCAAGGCAAGTTTTAGCTATGTGTGGTTTGGCACAGACAGAACCAGGCTGCAGAGCTCCCACACTTTGCTAAGAACACGGTAATGCTGTGCCATTTGGGCTGCCCATTGCTTTGGGTGCCTTTCCAGCAGTGGGTCAGGCTACCAGCTCAGCTGGCACAAATACACCCAGGGAAAGTCTCCCTGATGGGCATCCAATCCGTATGTGTGAGCATGGAGGGATGGGTTGATGCTTGGACTAGATGATCTTCGTGGTCTTTTCCAACCTTAACGATTCTACGATACCCCTGAGCTGAGCTGAAAGCAGCCAAGCAGGGGATAGCAGTGGGGATTGCTCTGCCTGGGGACAGATGTCCCTGCAGTTGGGTAAAGTGAGGTGCAAGGGTGCTGTGTGGGAAAGCCCCTCCCTGCTGCACAAGGGAGGAAAGCGGTTTGCTGCTGACTGCATCGTGGTCCTGGAAAGAGCCTTGTGGCTTAGGGCTCAGCAGCTTTAGGTAATAGGAAGAGGGGACATGCTGTAAGGGTGTGGAACAGTTATACAAAAGGAGAGTAATGGGGAGGGAAGGGCTGACAGCCGGGCGATGTGTGCTCTATAGCAGCAGGTAGGACGTGGTGCTGGGGGTTTGTGGCAGGTCTCTGCCGGTTTCAGGGCTGGGTGGGCACCTGTGGGGCCGCGTCCCTCTTCCCTGGGTCACAGCCATCACTGGGGCTCACCGACCACGCTCCCCCACCTGGCAGCTCAGGGGTTCCTTGCCTAATTGCTGCCAGCAGCAGCTGCCCCGGGGGTGCCTGGCTCTCCCAGCAGAGCTGATGGTAACTCCTCTGTTCAACCCTGGGCTGTTTGGTTGTTAAACAAGAGGGCGGCTGTTCCCACTGTCGGAACGGGGAAGCGGTGGCTGCCTGGAACCAGAGGCAGCAGGCTGCCAGCAGCCGGGCGCACGGGGGGCACTGCAGGGCACCAGGACCAGTGGGGCACACCGTGAGTCCCCACCAGCCCTCACCCACCTAAGCCTTCCCATCACGCCCACCCATGGGTTTGGTTCCTCTGCCCCACACTCTGTTTGCTGTCCCCCTGGAGCTGAGGCTCTGCCTTACGTATGTGGAGCTCTGGCTGGCCACGTGTCCACAAGATCAGATGTGGGGCTGAATCCTCCCCATCTCACATTCCCTGCCCAGAGATTTCCCCTCCTGCAGACAGTGGCACATCACAGGCTGCCCAGATGAGGACTGAGTGGCCTCTGGCACCCCCAGAAGGATGGCGCTGGTTGGTCTTGTCTCCCTTTCCTTCCCTCCACCACTTCCAACAAAGATCCCAGTTCTGTCTCACGGTGAGACAAAAAGAAATTTTCATTGCATTCTTGTTTCTTGGCCAACTCTACCCTTTGTTATCCACCAAACATGCCATGGAGCCTGGCACTGCACCAACTTGCAAATGAAGTCACTGGAAAATGCCGGAATGAGGGGGCAGGACCTGAGGGCCCCATGTGAGGGGCAGGTTGGCTTTGGTGCCTAAAGCAATTCAAGAGGATTTCTGCCACACTTTGAAGATGTGTGGGGCCTAAAGCCATGAGTCCTGCCAAGGTTGCCACGGGGCAGGGAGGAGGATGGGGACACTTAGAACCATAGGAATCCCAAGTTGGAAGGGACCCACAGGGACGGCTGGACCACCACACATGGGTGATGGAAGGCAGCATCACCCTGCTGCGGCTATTTCTGGCTGAAAGTGTGGGGGAGCTGAGATGGGAGGCGTGCCATGAAATGTCTGTCCTGCCATGCCATGTGGGACAGGACTTTCCTCCTCCAAAGCTTCTGGAAAAGTACAGCCTCAGAGAGTTTAGGTGTGCCCCAGGGCCACCGGTCTGAGCGATGGATCCCATGACTGGCCACGAACATCAGACATTTCCAGCTGTGTGTACAGGGGTTGGGGCCGGAGGTGCCCTGTGCAGCGGGCACACCCCACTGAGCCTGAGACATGCTCATGCGTCAGCTGTGCTCTCCTCCAGAGCCTCGGGGTAAAGGTCTGCTGGGGCGGAGGTGGCAGAGCTCCATTGGCCTCCAGAGCAGGGGTAGCCTGGAGGGATGAAGATCCTGGGGGCGATGAGTTGGGTGGGGGTCCGTCCTGGCCATCCCATCACAAAGCTTTTGGTGATGTCCCTCCACTTTCAGCAGATCCCATTGGAAAGGCTTTTCTCACACGCAGACCCATAGAATGAAGTTTCCAACTGTTAAGAATGGAGAAGACCTCTGAGATCCCCACCTCACCCCCCCGCTCCCCTCCCCACTGCGCCCCCTCAGTGCTGCATCTCCGAGGTTCTGAACCCCCCCAGGGACGGTGACCCCACCACTCCCCAGGCAGCGTTTCCCCATGCCTGACCACTCATTCCTAGGTCAGAGTGGTGGCAGATCCCATGGGACCCTCAGGCCATCCACGGCGTGGGTGCTCCTCTAGTTTTTGCCTTCAGGACTTTGAGCAAGCAAGTCCAGACCTGAGCCTGTTTTCGGGCACAGGGTGGGTCCTGCAGGAGGATCTCATTGCTCCAGGCCTTTCTGAAAGGAGCCAGGTTTCAGAGCGCGCTTTGTGGGCACAGCACGGTGAGTGGCTGCTGGATCTTCACCAGCTGCTGCAAGTCCCGGCGTTCCTCTCTCAAAATTCCCATTGCATCCAGCAGGCGCAAGCCCTCACTCTGCCTGGCAGCAGGCTCCTGCTGGTGCCTTTCTGGGGTTGGGGTCAAAGGTACTGGGATCTAATGGGATGGACAGAAGGTGGTCCCCATTCAGCCTGTTTCCTCCCCAGCAAGGTGATGGCTCCCAACAGCCGGACCCCCTTCCAACCCCAGAGCTGTGAGGGAGAGGCAGTCCCACCGTGGTGTCCTGGGATGTGCCTCAGCTCTGGGGTCCCTCATCGACCAGGGGAGGAGGTGTGCTCCCGGAGGGGCTGTCCGTAGGCTACAGCCCCATTTCTGGCGCACAAACCACGGCCCTGCAGAGTCCCCAAGACTGGGAGCCCTTTCCAAACCATCCTCACATCTCTGCAGCTGCCTCAGCCCAAGGGTCGCTTTGTGCCCTATGCCTTTACCTTCAGGCACTGAGACCTGTCCCTCTCTCACATCCTCCCTTCCCAGCAGTGACGGTGGCAGGCGGTGGCAGGCAGCCAGCCCCACCTGCCTGACAGGTAGAGCAGGGTGGGGGCAGGCTGCTGGCACCCGCTGAGCTGTGCCCTGCCCTGTGCTGCCAGGCGCTGCTCACCGCCCTGGGCACGGGGAGCTGAGCACCCCCCCATGTCACCCCAGGGGCTGAATTCACTGCCCTGTGGAGAAGCTCAGAGGAAGCAGGGTGCAGGCGTCACCCCGATCCGTGCACACAGCTGTGCATGCAGCTACAGGTGCCCACACACAGCTAGGGCTGCACAAGTCGTGCTGCTGAATGACAAACACAGAAGCTCAGCAGATGTACGCAGCCTTACTTCATGGGGGTATGTGCACTGTGTTGCATGCACGTGGCTGCATGAACAGAGCGAGCTGCAAACATGCGCAGGCTGCAAGCATGCACACGCTGCACAGCCTGACCCCCAGTGCATGTGTGGGTTCTGCAGGACACGGGGCCTCAGACAGCAGGGCGATGGAGCTCGCTTAGATGCAGGCAGTGAGCAGCTTTACCACAGGGCACACAGGCAGGCTGGCTTCAAAGCAAATGGCTGCAGTTGGGCAGTGGCGACGGCCGAGGGTGCAGCAAAACAAGACATGCTGTGCAGCACCTTGCTGACATGCAGCTGCAGGGCTGACCAGCAGGGATGGGGGGCAACTGCTCACCCTGGAACTATAGCAGCTCTTTGGGAGTCCAAGAATAGATGCCACAGCTTGAGCCTCCGTCCTCAAATACCCATTGTAACCCAAGGGAAGAGGCACCCAGCACCGACAGCTCAGTGGGTAAGGGTACAGGGAAGGGGCTGCTGCTCTGTGTCCCCAGGACTGCCCCGCGCCGTCCCTGGGGTGACGCTGAGCTCATTTTGCTGTGGTTCCCCTCCCCGCTGCATGCCAGGTGCTTTGTCACAAGGCAGGAGGAGTGGGAACAGGTTATTCAAGGTCTGCATGGCCCTGGGCGAGGGCTGCTGAGCTGGGGGGGTCAGGGCACAGAGCAGGGCAGGGGGTGCCCAGGCAGGATGTGACCCCTAATGGCAGCCCAAGGAAGGTGGGGGCTCAGCAGCCCAGGGCCCCCCAGCATTACAGCCATGGGGGGCAGATGGGGGGAGCAGGACGCTGCCCCCACCCACGAGGTGTGGCTGGGAGGCTGAGCAGTCTGCGGGGTGTAATTATCATCACAGGTGGATTGGGGTCAGGAGGGGTCACAGCGAGGTCAGATCTGGGGACAGATCTGGGGGGAACAACAGAGCGCCCCTCGCTGGGGCCCTGCAGCACAAAAACAGCCCCGCAGTGTGGGAAAGGGCCTGGCTGGATCCCTCACCATCATCCCCCTGGCCTGGGAACCTGCTGGTGGGTTCCAGTGAACCGAAAAGGAAAAATAGAAGGGAAATAGGAGGGGGCATCCCAGTTACCAAAGCATCCTCCATATTCGGGTTGGATATTTGGACAAATTTATTCTCTGAAAGTGCGGTGATGCATTGGCACAGGCTGCCCAGGGATGGGGGCTTGTAGTGCTCAGAACAATGGGGACGTGGCACTGAGGGATGTGTCAGTGGGCACCGTGGAGTGGGGTTGGGCATGACTTGATGATTTGTTGGTTTATGAGCTGTGTCCGTTGGGCTGGTGGCTCAGGTATGGGAGAGAGACTTGGACCTGACCCTGGAAACCCTTGGAAACCCTGGGATTCCCTTGGAGGGTGTCAGGGTGGGAAAGGTGGTGCCACGTGGTCTCTGCAGTGAAGATTTGGCCTCCCACCTGCACCCAGAGCATCAGCAGAGAGCCCAGGGAGCGGGAAGTGCTCTGGGAGGTGAGGATGCTCTGAGGTCTGCTGCTGCTGCTGCCCTGACACGAGCCAAGGGTTTGCTTCCCTTGGCCACATCCCCAGTGAAGCTGCTGGGGCCAGCAGGGTCTCCTGCTCCAGGGGCTGCAGGGACCCCAAGGTCCCCTTCTTGCAGACAAGTCAATCATTGTCTTAGGGCTGCACCTGGTCCTTGCTTCAGCCTGAGAAACTTGCAGCATCCTGCCCTAACAGTTGGAAACTTTCTATTTTCAAGCTGAAATATGTGAAATAAGTCTTCTTCTATGACCTTTGTCCATCAGTGAAAGATCTCTCTTTGCTCTCCCATGAGCCTTGTGAGTCCAGGGCTGCACCTGGCACCTTCCCCACAACACCTCAGGAAGAGCTGTTCCACACAGACAGCTCTCAGGGCACCCACTGCTAACCAGAGCCAAGCACAGAGAGCTGGGGATTGCAGCAAATGCGCCCTGCAAGCACCCCAACCCCACTGCATGCACAGCCTGGCTGCACGGCTGCGAGTCCTGCAGGGTGGAGGGACCCTGCAGCCACCCCACTGCTGTGCAATTGGAGCAGTGTGTGTGTCTGTGTGTCTGTCTGTGTGTCTGTGTGTCTGTGTGTGTGCACACGTGTTCCTGTGGGCCGGTCCCGGAGCGCAGAGCTGAGCGAGGACGTCATGTCAGCCCGGGGAGCGGCGCCGCCCAGACATTCATTTTGCAAACAGCCACGGGGTCATGAACTGCATAAATGCAGGTGTGGGTTCTGGCAGCTGCCTGCATCCAGGTCACCCCAGGAGAGAGGCCCCAGCAGGACGGGGAGCTGGGTGCCCGCCTGCCGCTGTGGGGGTCTGTGGGGCTGGGGGCGCAGGCTCTGGTTCTGCTGGTGGCACAGCGCTGAGCCTGGAAGCCCTGCATCCGTGTGCAGTGACAAAAGACATCTGGGTAATGCCCTCAACAATCAAAGAACCATGGAATGGTTGGGTTGGAAGGGACCCTAAAGATCACAGACCCTATAGAAGGGTCCTCAAAGCTCCCCCCGCTCCACCTCTGCCGTGGGCTGGGTGCCCCCAGTAGCTCAGGCTTCCCAGGGCCCATCCATGGCTTTGAGCACCTGCAGGGCTGGGGCACCCTCAGCTCTGGGCAGCAGTGCCACAGCCTCACCACCTCCGTGTAAATAATTTTCCCGTAACATCAAACCTAAACTTCCCTTCTTTCAGTTTTAAACCATCCCTCCTTGTCCTATCACAATCTGACGGTGTAAAAAGTCACATGCTTCGTTTTTTCAAGTGCTCAGGTAGTTTTGTCCCTTCCACACAAACTATTCTACTCCATCCCACCCCATCCCATCCCATCCCATCCCATCCCATTCCATCCTACCCTATCCTATTCCATCCCATCCTACTCTACTCTGTTCTGTTCTGTTCTGTTCCTTCTGCCCTGCCTTTAGGAGCACAGCAGCATGGATAGTGGCAATGGGTCTGGCAGCAGTTGCAAAACCCCATCTCTTTCCCCTGCCAAGCCCTGCAGCTGAAGCCACCACACGTGCCAATGTGTTTGCAGCTTTGTCCCCAGCCCGGTGCCACTGACTCACGGTGTGACCTTGGGTTGGCCACCTCCTCACCGTGCCATTGAACTTCCCAAGCAGAGCACTCAGCTGCAGCAGTGAAATTTCCCCACTGACCCCAAGACCTGCTGTGCCTTCGCACCCAGGAACGGAGGGCTCTGCCCCGCTGGATCTCATGCCCTGAGGAGCAGCCCATGGCCAACGTGCAGGAGGAGCCTGGCTGCAGACAGTGGCCCCTTTGTAGCACTGGCAGCAGGAGTGCCAGGCTCCTGGTGTTTATTTATTTATAGAGGTGAATGCTGACAACTTGTTTGAGAGCAAGGCGTGCAGCGTGCCCTTGACCCAACCTTTAAAACCCAAACTATTGCAATCGGATCTGGTGTTAAATTCTGTAGCTTTACAGACACAAATTCTGTAGCTTTAAGATTATTTTATAAAAGAGCCTCTGCAGTATTACTTCCGTGTATTTTCTGGTTGTGTAATGGTACAGGGTCTGCCCATGTCAGAACTTAAGATGGGTTGGCCTGATGGTGCCGTGCCACTTTCTTGAACTGAAAGAGGGGAGATTTAGATCAGATGTTGGAATTCTTTACCCAGAGGGTGGTGAGGAGCTGGCGCTGCTACACACAGAAGCTGTGGGGGTCCCATCTCTGGAGTTGCTCGAGGCTATGGGTCATCCTCCAGGAAAAGGTTGGATCTGTTGGATCTTTTGCTGGCAGAGCTCTGTTCACCCTCCAGTTTGGCTTAAACCAGTTCACAACTAACACTGATGAGCACAGCAGCCACCCCATTCCTGCTGAGCGCAGACAGCCCGCCAGCACCAACCAGTCCAACTTTATTGCCTCCAAGGTGCCCCTCACTGAGACCGGAGTAGTTGGCTTTGTTGCCAGCAGGCTTTGATCTGCCATTATCTTTACGTGGATCCTTATGGACTTGGAGAAATCAGTTGAAAGACCCTTACAGCCCCAGGGTGCGCCCACCCTCCCAGCACCCACCCTGCCATGGCACAGTGCAACTGCCGTGCAGAAATTCTGTGTCACCATCATCACAGTGATGTGGGGATGATGGCATCTGCAGGCGAAGCTGCCGAGCCTCCCCGCTCCCCCAGCAGCCCCGCTGTTCCATCCCTCCCCACCCTGCAGCCTCCCGGCTCAAACTGGCTCCACGTTTTTATTGCAAAGCCCACGCCGGGGGGAGCACAGGGAGCTCCCTGCCAGCTGCTCGTCTGTCCCCACGCTCTGTTTGCTCAGCACTGGGTGCCATGAGAAGGCAAACACGGCCGTGCTGGGAGGGGCAGAAATGAGGGCAAACAGGGGCCGGTGCAGCCCCACAGTGAGTGACGAGAGGAGTATTGAGGGGTCCCAGGGCCCAGCAGACCCAGGATGAGTGAGCTCAGATCTGAGCGTGGCATGCGTGGACCCCAGGGGGTGGGGATGTGAAGACTTTGCATCCTGTGCTGGTGTCACGTCTGCAATTGGAGGGACTGGGAGCGAGGACCCCCAGCTCCTCAAGCCCTCAGGTCCCTTTAGCTGCCCTTGGTGGAGACAAGGGAAGAGAGGGGCTGCAGCATCACTCCAGTGCTGCCTGGGGACAGACAGACCACGCTCCAGCACAGGGGTCACACATCCCCACCTTCTGGGACATGCAGCCCTCCGTCGGGGCTGCCCCGCTCTCCCTCAGGACCTGGCGGTCCGCCCACCGCAGGAACCTCAGAACCGCTGTAAGCCACCTCCTCGTGTTTAATTAGCTCCACAACTCGCCGGGCAGCTGAGCCGCTCTCAATATGACCTCCCGCGGCCGGCATCCCGATTCTCCTCCTGCCGGCACCTCGCTTGCCCTGCCGAGACCGCACCGCCCTCGCCCCACATGCGCTGCAGGCCGCGCTTTCTGCGCTTCGGGAACCCTTTCGCGAGGGTCTCCGCCCCTCCTCCCCCCGGCCCTCCCCACGCTCCCAGCCGTGCCAGGAGCCGCGCCGCGGCGGTGGGGTTGCATCACAGCGCTGGCATTTGCGGGGCCGCCTCTGCCAGCTTCGCGCAGACGGAGGAATACGGCGCTGCTGGGCTGATAGCCGCCCGCACGAGGCGTGTCTGCAGATAGGGACGGCCGGGGCCGAAGTCCGGGAGATAAGCGGTGGGGGAAGCGGCCGCCAGGAGGGATTGCAGCTTCTGCAGAGGGCACGGCGCTGGGGAGCCAGCCCCGCTGCGGGGACGTGGGGGCATCCCTGCAGGACGCCCTTCCCCAACAACGGCCCTTTGTCCCCAGCCATCCCGGCGCGCAGCCCGCGGCCCCGGCGACTCCCACGGGCGAAATGGGAACAGTCGGGAGGTGCCTTTATGACAGGTGTCTCTGGAGGGCTGGCAGTCAGAACCGGGGGGGCCCTTTGATCTCGGCCTTTGAAAGCCTAGAGCAGTGCTGACAGAGCTGCCCTGTGTTTCCAGGCTGGGCGGATGATCATTTCCATGCGGGAACAATGAGTTCTTTATGCTGCTGTGCGCCATAAAGGGATGGCACACGGGGAGCCCATAGCAGGGTCAGCTCCATCCCTGCGTGGTGATGGATGGAGGGAGCTGGGGGACAGGGAGGGGTGAGCCTGAGCCTCACCATCACGGCAAGCTCACCACGTGCCTAGTGGCAAACAGGAGGCAGGCAGACAAATTTCCCCTCTGTGGAGCTCTGAGGTGGCCTCACCCAGCAGTCCCACCCGCGTCACCCCAAGCCTCAGTGCTCAGCTACGTTCCCTTTTGGTGCCTCTTCCAGCTCCACAGCCTCCCCCAGCTGAGAGCGCACCTCCATCCCTTCTCGCTTGCCCCACAGATGCCAGCCCATCGTTCCCACACACTGTGCCAGAGCCATATATCTCATGTGCCAGAGGCACTGAACACCAGGAGCAATGGTCACCGTCTCTAACAGCTCAAGCCCAACAATGTCACACCCCAACGGTGTCACACCCCAACAGTGTCACACCCCAGTGGTGTCATTCATCAACTGCCTCTAGCCATGGGGCCCAGGCTGGCAGTGGGACAGGGCGTGCAGAACACAGCTCCCATGGCAGTAGCTGCTATGGAGACCACAGCCGTGGCAATGGCCCTAAAGATGAAGCAGACAGAGCCAGCAGTGTCCCAGTGAGACATTTCTGGGCATGTTTGCTGCCCTCTCTTTGTGCTGGAAGTCACCTTGTTTTGCAAAGCAAATCCAACTGCGGGGTGGTGGAGCAGGGCATGGGCTCATTTGCCAGGGAAATGCCCCTGGAGCAGAGCACACACTGGAACCAGCTGGCAGCACAACCCTCCCAAAGCCAGCAGGGAGGTCTGGGTGCACCCAGCTCCACGCCAGCCCTCATGTTGCTCCCTTCTTCCTCCATCCTCCTGCAGAGCAATCTCTAGGCAACCCGGGCAGCACCAAGGCGCGTCTCTCCCCTGCCGAGCTGGTGTGCTTGAGCTGGCACATAGCTCACATACCTGCAGGCAGGCATCACCAGCAGGGCTAACCCTTTCTTGCTCTCCTGCAGCAGTGCCTGCCTGTCCCCAGCCTCGCACTGAAGCCTCCTGACCCATTCCCAAGATCCCCAGGATCCTGGCAGCTCTGGCACAGCCGGCACTGATATGGGCGAGGAGCCAAGAGCACGCAGTGCCAAAATCTGTGCTTTGCCACCAGTGTGTTGCATCCTTCCTGTCTGAGATCTGCTCTGCTCCATCAGCAACTCAGAGGGCAACTCACACTGCGCAAACCCCACTGCCCATCTGCTGCTCGCTCCTTCACTTTGCACTACTCTGCGTGCCATTGGGTCCGGTGCTTCTCGCAGATGTTTGCAGCCTTTCCTGGTGCTGAGTGCTCTCTGCAGGGATGGATGCAGAGATGGATCAGTGTGCAGGAGCTACAGATCCTGCTCCTTCTGCATGGGTTCTGCGTGCAAGGAGCCCATGAGCTCTCCTCCCCCTTCCATCTTACCCAGTCATGCTTCCCCCACCCTCAGAGTGCCTCCATGGCCCCTGGGCTCAGTCAGGGCTTTTGGTGCAGAGGCAGAGGACAGCCCGTGCAATGCCATCAGCACTGCAGCTGGTGTGGGTGCTGAGGGCTGCACTCATCACACAAACAGTGCTGTTTTGAAGCTTCAACAAATGATACAGAGAAACAAAAAGGGCAATCCAAAGCTGAGGCATGGCATGAGGAGACGCAGTTGCCTTTGGGGGGTGCTAAGGATGAGCTTTAGGTACAGGAGCACGCTGTGCTGCAGGCTCTTGGGTAGGGTTGAAGTCTCTGCTACTTGGGGGGGGGGGAGGGGGAGGGCTAGGAGATTTTTTGCTGTTTCCTGCAGAGGTAAATATGCCCAGGAGGCAGTGCTGACCAAGGCTTGTGCTGGGCTCCTGCTGGCACTGCAATCCAAGAGGCTCTGCCAGGTGGTGGCTGCTCCAGCCTGGGCACAGCTCCATGCCACTGGCAGCCTCTGGCTGGCTGTTATTTCACAGGTGACTCATGGTGAGTGCCCAGGTGGTGAGGCTGGCACTGCTCCTGAGGGCAGACTGAGGCTTGAGCTGGAGATGCAACCGGTGTCAGAGTTTTGCCCCATATCTGGTGCTGGCGGCATGGCATGGAGCACGGGCAGAGAAGGCCAGGCTGGATGCTCAGCACACCTGGAACACGGTCTGGCACCTTCTCTGTTTCCATCTCTCCAAATGTTGTTGCGGTTCCTGTATTGCCAGATTCTGAAGAGGGAAGAGTTAAAGGAAACCACAGCCTGGTGCTGAGAGCAGATTGAGATCTTGTGGCTGCTGCAGGAAGCCTGCTCCCAGGTATCTTCCAGCAGAGAGCACGCAGCCTGCAGCAGGTTCCTAAGCTGTCAGGAGCCGTGTTCCATCCCGGGCAGCATGGCTCACAGTTATCACAGCTGCTCGCTGTCTGAAGGCAGCCTTGAACTGGGGAAGGTGATGGGTGAAAGCAGCCGGGGTGACACAGCAGTGTGTGCACGGCACGGCCACACGCTGTGCAGCATGCTGGGCATCCCCCCACAAGCAAACCTGTATGGTGGATGGGAACACGATTTTGGGGTTTATGGGACTGAGCCAAGTACCGAGAGCTGACCCCGCTCTCACCTCCATGGCTCTGAGCTTGTGGATGCAGGGGATGTCCTTGCTGTGTCCACCCTCAGAGCTGAGGGACCACATCAGTGCCACTGCACAGAGCTGGAGGCACCTGGCCAAGCAGGGATGGTGAACGGAGCACGGAGCACGCGGCGGTGACTCAGCTGTGACCTGGCTGCACCAACCCCAGCCTTTCGCAATGTGTTTACCAGGATGCAGGCAGCCTCTGCTGTGCACGAACAGCAGCCTCAGCCCTAAACCTGCTCGCCAGGCTCCCCACCCCACACTGCTCTGCTCCTGTAAGCGTTGCCCATGCTGAGGCCAGGCAGCGTGCTCCTTGCACAGCCAAAATCATCCTAAACACAGCCCTGGGGAGGTGGTGGCACACGGGAAGTGGTGCTGTATCACTGCAGGGAGGATGGCAGAAATTCCCCTGCTTTCCTGATGCCCTTTTGCTGCCCCAGCCACCCCCACCTCCTGCAGGTCCCATGTATGTATCCCAGGTGGACAGGGCACAGAAAACCATGGGCAAGTCCCTTCTGACAGAAGATTTTGGAGCAAAAGGCAAAGTTTTGAAAATTTTCCCTGGAGCAAAGCCAAGGGCAACAGATCTGAGTCATATTCTGTTTTGTTTCTACATCTTGTGGAGTCTGAGATGGGAAATGCTGGTCAGAGGCAGAAAGCTCCAGCATTTCACCGTGAGCTGAAACGGGCAATGCCTGGCGGTGCCCCAGTCCTGGAGTGGGTGAATGCCGATTTGTGGTCGCAGCACTGCAAGAATGAGCAAGAATCGGCCATCAGCGTTCCTGCAGCCCCTGAGCCCAAGGCCAGCCATGGGCAGGAGCACGTGGGGACCCCAGGAAAGAGGTCTGAGAGCCATCAGGCAATTTTAGCATGGCCACTTTCATCCTTCCTGCAGTGGGCACCGCAGGGCACTGCAGAGCGATGCCACTGTTTGCAAGAGTGCTGCTTGTGTGTGACCACGAGGACTCTGCTCAGGTGCCCATTTTCCAGCAGGTAACCTTAAATCTCAGCTCCTGGTTGAGCAAACTGCGTGCCCACATCCCGCCAGGCTCTCTGCTGGCTGCTTTCCATCGCACCACTCGTGTCAGCTCCCAGTGCCAGCGACCTGTGTCACTGCATCGTCCCTGGGATATTTACTGCTGCCCCGTGCGGTCACCAGGCGCGGCTCAGGCTGGCAGCAGCTCACACTGCAGGCACAGCCTGGCATTCACAGCCTGGCGGAGCTGCGGCAAAGGCTCGGTGGGTGGCTGCACAGCGCTGCTGCTGGAGACGTGCACAGCGCACGGTGCTGTGCCAGGGTTGGGCGCTGCTGCTGGCACACACTCAGGCTGCAGGGCACGACTGCCTGCACTGCCACAGCGGTGCCCGCGCCCTCACCCCAGCACCGCGGCGTGGGGCAGGGCAGGGCTTGCAATGAAAGAAAAACGTCTGCACCCACCCCGTGCCAAGAATATCTGCCCGTGGGGCGTGTGCTGCCGTGGGCGAGGCTGCTCCCACCGCTGCAGTTTCCCTGAGCTGCAGCCCCAAAGGCCGCTCAGCTCTCTCCCCGGCGGTGCGGTGCCCGGGGCTGCCCTGCAGCGGGGCTGGGCGGGTTTGGGCTGTTGTAGGGCATAGGGTTTGCACCCTATGTCAACCGTGCCGGTGTCACAGGGCAGATCCTCGGCTGCTGTTTTCCCACTCGTGTGCCTTTCCCCGACTGCAGCCTCGGATGGCAGGCAGGGACGGGTGACAACGTGACGGTGCGACAATGTGACGGTGTGACGGGTGACGATGGGCGGCTGCTGCTGCCCCGCCCTGCGGCACTGGATGTACGTATATGGGTGGGTGACCTGCCGCCCAGGTCAGAGCATCTCCTGCTCCCCAGTCCCGAATGGAAGTTTGGGCCGAGGGACGGAGCAGGCAGAAGGAAACGACCGGTTGCTGTGACGACCAGCAGCGCGATGAATGGAAGCGGCGCCGTCTGCCTGCAGCGCACGGCCGGTGGCACAGCGGGGTCTGCCCAGCTCTGGGCAGGGGGGCACCGGGGGGCACCGGGGGGCACCGGGGGGCACAGGGGGGCAATGGTCGCTCAGCCCCCGGCGCACCGCCCCCCCCCCCCATCTCAGCAGTTCCCGCACCATTTTCTTCTCCTGCGATAGGCGCCGTGCACGGAGCCGTGTCGGCAGCGCAGCCAATCAGATCACAGCTGGCGCTCCCGCAGGTGCGGCGGGGAGGAGCTGTGATTGGCTGCTGGGGTCCCTGCCGAGGGGATCTTGCCGGCAGCCGCGCTCTGATTGACTGCTTCAGTCCCACCTGAGGGGACCTGGGCTCCGATTGGCTGCTTTGGTCGCTCCTGGAAGCTCATTGGTGAGAACTTGGGTTCGGTTTCTGGTGGTCACGGTGCGCCCTCGGGGCGGTGCCGTGCGTCTCACGGACCCGGAGCCGCGTGCGGTGGTGCTGGACGGCGTCCGGAGCTGTGGGCGCTCGGTTCTGGGCTCTGGCTTTGCTCTTGGGCTGCGGTTGGTCCGCGGACACCTGACTGAGAGGTTTGCTGTTTGATAAGGGAGCATTTGTGTTGCTGCTGGAGGTCAGTGCTGCTGCACCGCCCCGTTGAAGCCATTTCTACCCCATACAGGCAAAAAGGGCATCCATCCCCTCCTGCAGCTTTCCCACAGTGCCTGAGCCGTTCTCACCACGCTCTGCTGGCAGAAATGCCTTTGTGCCATCTGGCAGCACTGCCAGCAGCCCAGCTGTGTGGCACAGGCGCAAGCGCTCACCCATGGCTGTGTATCTGCCATCCAGCAGTGAATGCTGGCATCACGCAGACAGCCCCAGGTGCTCCTACATTCTGCGGGACCTCCGTGCCCACAGCCAGGAGCCTGCAGGAGCCCAGGTGTGCGGAGCAGGCTGGGCTCTGCCCTGTGCTTCCCATCCCTTCACTCAGCAGCTCAAGAGGTGCTTTGCCACACGTTCTGTGCATGGAGATCTGCTATTCAGTCCCTGGTTTCTCTCTTTCCTCGCTGCCTTTGCTGTCTGCTGGCGACCCCAGGTTTGCTCCCACTGATGTGCTTTCATTGCTACAAGACCCGTCAGTGAGAGACAGAGCCTGGCTTCTCCAGGAGGTGATGACCCAAGTCCTGGCAGACGTGGGACGGCTCTCAGCCAGGCCGTTAGACCCTGAGCGAGGTGTGAGCAGCAGGACGGTGTCACAAAGTTATCCCCCACCCCAAGTCACGAGTGCAGGGAGGGAACACGGCCACGCTATCAGCTCCACGCTGCAATTACAGCCACATCACTGCCCATGGGCTCACGTCAGCTGCTGAGCTGCCACGCCTGGCAGATACCGGGATGGGGCTGTGGCACATGGTGACTCAGAGCTGCCGGCTTCAGTGCGGGGCTGGAGGCACTGACCTGGATCTCAGGGAGAACCTCTTGCGCTGTGCTGCTTTATTGCAGCACGGAGAAATCCCACTCTGTGTGGGCTGCTGGATGGTGGCCATGCGGGTCAGTGCTGAGCAGATCCTCTGTGCCCATCCCAGGTCACTGTAGGACTGCGGCAGGATGATGCCCACCCCGCTGGCACGGTGCTCAGCTCCCTGTATTGGGCACAGCGGCCGATCCTGCGTGGCACAGCACAGATGGTGGCTTTTCTCCTGGGCCTCCTGGGTGAGATCTCCCCCAGTTTTGGCAACAGCGATGAGAACGTGAGCAGCTCCAAGGGACACCCGCAGCACTTTGGGTCTTGATGTGACCCTGGGAGGACGGAGGGCTTCTTGGGCACAGGGTCTCCAGCCCCAGCCCTCATTTGCCTGCGTGCCAAGCAGGGAATTTCCCCCATTTTTCCGTCAGCAAGAAGCCAAACTTTCTGCAGGATGACCTTCGTCCCCACCCAGGGTGGGGCGACAGCAGCTGCGAAGTGTCACCGCAGGGTTCTGCTCCCCGCCGGCAGGACAAAGCCCGCTGCAGGGGGCTCTGCAGGGCTGCGGGCAGCTGGAGTGGGATCTGCACTCACCCTGCACTGCATAGCGTGCCCCTGGAAGGACAGGGACCCCCGGGCAGAGGCTCCAAGGGAACTGACCCTGCGGCGGGGAGGGACGCGCAGTGGTGGCATTGGTGGCACCATCTCTGCAGTGGCAGAGGCTGTCGGCGAGGATGGCTGATGTGTGTGCAGAAGGGGCAGCACCGGGTCAGGCTGTCAGCAGCCACTGAAGGTTTGAAGGGAAGTGGGGGCATCAGCTCAGGAGATCAAGGGATGGGGGTCTCTGGGTGGCACATTTGCAGCATGGGAACCTGTGGCAGCTGCTGCATGGCCATATCACCATTAAGCCATGTCCTCTGGGTGCACCAGAGCTCCGGATGCAGCCCCCCATCCCTCTGTGCCCCATAGGGTGTGTGCTGCCTGAACCTTGCCAAGTCCAAAGCACTCAGACAGCAAGTTGTGGTGTTCCCAATAAGAAGAGATCAAATAATCACTGAACCATAAAATAATTTCACAGAATCACGTAGGTTGGAGATGTTCTTCAGGATCACCAGTTCTGACCATCACTGTGACCTACTGTGTCCCATCACCAAAGTCCCTCTGCAGCCCCACTGGGTTTGGGCTGCAGGAGTGGCTGAAAACAGCTCAGGCACTGAAGCACCATTAGATTAGGAAACAAGGGTGACAAAACCCTTGCAGCACAGTGCCCTCACCAGGGATGTCCCCAAGGGGATGCTGCAGTCATCTCTCACATCACAGCGCTGTGCTGCTCCAAACCCCCCTCACAGCGTCGCACCAGGTACCATATTGGCCAAAAAAAAGAAAGTAGAGGGTTTGAAGGCGGCCTGTTTCCTATGAGGAACTCAGTGGTTTTGCTCCCAGTTGCATTCACGAGTCCTCGAGTGTTCAACGGGAATTTGTGAGCCAAGTGCCAACCGGGTTCAGACAAAAGGGCTGAGCTCGGCGCCTCTCCAAACAGCCTGCGCCGCTTCCAGGACACCACTCGTTTTATTGTGCTGGCAAATATTGCCTTTGCCTTAAGCTGAACTCGCCTTGGGCTTTCAGATCCTTGCCTGAACACCCAGCTGCAAACAGAAGGGCTGATGGAAATGGCTGCAATGCTCAGGGAGGCCCCGCACCTGACATCCCGCAGCCGCTCAGGGCCACCCCCCCCCCGCCGTGCCGAACAGAGCCGAGCCTTCGGGCCGCGCTTTAAGGCCGCTGGGAACGGTGCCGTGGCTCTGCCTGCTTGCTGCGTCCTTTCCCTGCCCTCTCCCCACTTTCCAAAGAAGCGGGCGGATCGCCGGCAGGGCGCTGGGCAAACAGGTGTGGCCGAGCCCCTGCTCTGCTCCCAGGGAGCTGCAGGCAGGGCTGTGTGCTGCAAACAACGGGCTGCTCTGCTGGCGTCGGGCAGGGCACCAAAAGGCTCATCGATGGAAAGTCAGACCATAACGATGCCGTGTAAACTGCAACACCACTGGGACCCATCCAGGCAGCCCCTATTGTGGTGATAGGGATGCAGCAGGTAGGAGGTGAAGCGGTGCTGAGCAGCTTCATCTCTCCCTTGGGCTGCAACAAAGGCCTCTCGTTGCAAAGCGGCAGCTTTCAGAAGCCCCAGAAGATGGGCAGGACTTTTGGTGTGCTGCTCAGAAACTCTTCTCTCTTTTGCTCCATTTCTGACAGCTCCAGGCCCATTGTGGTCTGGTCCCTATGGGCCCAAGGGGGACGTGTCAGATGGGATGTGATGTGCGTGCAGAGGCGCAGAGGGTTGGATGGGATATCAGGAAAAGGGGATTTGGGCAGAAATCTGTCCTGGCTGACAGCTGGGAGCTCCGACTGATGCGGCGCTCCGAGGAGATGCTCACAGAGCCCGGCGCACTCATCTCCAGAGAGACAGCCTCAGCCCGGCTGCGAATGTGGGCCGAGAGGAAAAATGCGCCGTTCCCAAAGAGCCTCCGGGCCCCGCGGTTCGGGGCCGCCGCGGGCTGGGCGCTGCTGAGCCCAGGGAGGGCCGCGGTTCCCCGGGCAGCAGAGCCGGAGGTCGCTGCCGTGCCGCGGTGTCACCTTGCCCCAGTGAACTCCGCTGCTGTCTGCAGGCGGTTCCACGCCGCACCCGCTGTTGTGCAATGAAATGAAACTAAAAATAGCCCCGCTCCCTGCAAACAGCGCCGGGCTGAGGCGGCAGCGGCCGAGGGCTCCATCCAGAGAGCGGCTGCGGGCACTGCGAACGCTCCGTCCTCCTCCTCCTCCTGCAGGGAGCGCCGCCCGTCTCTGCGCTGCGGGTCGCCGGGGGGGAGGAGGAGGAGGAGTCACCCATCCTTCGGTTATCCAGCGTAATCCGAATGCCGGCAGCGCTCGGCTGCCCGAGGGCCGTGCCCCGGCTTTGCGTCGCTGCCTCTGGGCGCTGCGAAGCAGCTCTGGTTTCCCTCTCTTAGAGCTCACCTTTTTGGGGTTTGTTCTCCACTAACGAGAACGTGCAACTCATTTTAGATCTGCTTGGCTGTTCCCCTGGCTGCTGGTGTCCTTGGAACAGAGCACCTGCAGCACTCAGCAGCCTCACCTGCTGCTCAGTCGCTGCTGAGCTCCAGCTGAGCCATTCCCCTTTTTATAGGTTGGCCAGAAATCTGTGCAGCCACTGCTCCCAGGACAGCCCTCAGGCATTCTCACTATGCTCCTGCAGACCCCAGCAGGAGCTGGAGTGCTGCTTCATCTTCAGAAATATCCAGGCATGAGAATCCTCTACTTCTCTCTGCCTCTCTCAGCCCATTCGTTGCCCAGTCTTCCTCAGAGCCCATCGACTCACAGAGGTGGCACCGAACCTCCGAGCTGGAAGGCAGAAATAGGTCAGCTCTCCCCAGAAGCTTTTGGAGCAGATCCGACAGCTGCTTCCCCGTGTGACAGCGGGGATATCTGCGCGAGGAAGGAGGAAGGAGGAAGGAGGAGTGCTCCCACCGCTGGCACAGGGCAGGAGTTGGGATGGATGTGAGTTACAGGTTACAAACCGAGGGGGAGAACCTGTGGCTTAGAAACCTCGTGAAGTAAAGTGATGAGTGAATGGATTCACATGTTAGGTTAGCCAGGACCAAAGGAATTCAGCTTTTGTTTGTTGGCTCTGTTTGTTTTCTAAGGAGTGCATAGGATAAAGTTTAATTTACATAACACACTGTTCTGTGACAGCACAGGTGAATGGGGAGAGGTGAAGGCAGGAGGTCAGGGATCCTCAGTCCTCCTCAGACCACTGCTGGGGGGCAGCACTGCAGCCGATCCCAGGTGCCAAGCCATGAGCATCTCGGTCTGGGTTCAGAGAATCGTGTCATACCATCATAGAGCCACGGAGTCGTGGAGTCATGGAGCTGTAAAGCCAGAATCATAGACTCACAGAACGGTTGGGCTGGAAGGTCCCTTAAAGATCACAGAACCTCAGAACCACAGATGGAATGCTTGGGTTGGAAGGGCCCTGGAAGATCCCAACCCTTGCCTTGTTCTGGTTGCCCCCCACCAGCTCAGGCTGCCCAGGGCCCCATGGGGAGATGCTGGGGGTCGCTGGAGTGCAGTGGAGGATGTGCAGCCCGGGCTGTGGCTCTCAGCTTCTGGCAGCGTCCCGGCAGCGGTGGGTGACCAGCAGAGGGCCCGGCTCTGCCGCTCCTTTATCCCGCCCGGAGCGCCCCGCAGAGCCCACAGCAGCGGCCGCAGCCGGACCGAGCGGAGCTCCTCCGGCCCCTCCTCGTTCCCCGCAGCCCCGGGGCTGCTCCGTCAGACGCTTCCCGCAGAGGGTGCGGAGGACATCATGCCTTCGCCCCCATCGCTCGTCCTCCTGCTGCTGGCACTGCCGGGGGCCGCGGCGATGCCGGGCGCAGCCGGGCGGCACGCAGAAGGCGGCGTGCGCCCAAACCAGGGCGCAGGTGGAGGCGGGATGCTGCCGGTGGCTGCGCAGGATAACGCAGAGCTGAAGGCGCGGCCGCGTCGGGGCACGGTGGAGGACTCCAAGTCGGTGCAGCAGTACGTGCCGGGGGTGCGGGTGGAGTTCCCGCGGCCCATCAACGCCGCCAGCCTGCACCCAACCAGGGCCATGGTGCCGTCCAGCACCGACCCCTCTGAGCAGCAGCGGGGGGTCCCCACGGACGGGGGGGCTGAGCCCGCCGCCAACCTGACCACGGTGTCCGACAAGAGGCTGCAAATCCAGAACCCGCTGTACCCGGTGACGGAGAACTCCTACAGCGCCTACGCCGTCATGTTCCTGTCCCTCATCGTCTTCGCGGTGGGCATCATTGGGAACCTGTCGGTGATGTGCATCGTGTGGCACAACTACTACATGAAGAGCGCCTGGAACTCCATCCTGGCCAGCCTGGCTTTCTGGGACTTCCTCATCCTCTTCTTCTGCCTGCCTGTGGTCATCTTCAACGAGATCACCAAGAAGAGGCTGCTGGGGGACATCTCGTGCCGCATCGTGCCCTTCATGGAGGTAAGGAGCTGCTCTGCCCCTTCTTTTGGGGGTGCCATCGCTGCCCAGGGCCTGGCACCGTGTGCCGAGACCTCACCGTGGGGGAACATCCCCCATGTTGACTGCTGAGCAGAGCTGGGGCAGGGATGGGGTTGGGAACCTGAGGTCTCTGCTCATTCCTTATGGGTGAAAAAAACGACCCCAAGATATAGAATCATGGGATAAAGTCATTCAGGTTGGAAAAAACCTTTAAGATCAAGTCCCACCAGGAACCTAACGCTACCAAGTCCACATTAAGTCCCCAAATCACCCCAAATCTTCTGGAGGTGCGCTCTGCACGCTCCTGGGGGCAGCCAGGCTGGGTATTAGTGCAGGAGGCCCCAGGAGCAATTGCTCGTGGCCTGGATGCATGCACCTGAGCAGGGCACCCAGTGATGCTACTTTGGGTACAGGTCTGGGTGATTCCAGGCACAGCCCTACGTGTGCCCTGACCGCAGCCAGCGCCTGCAGGTTGCAGCCCAGCACAACGAGACGATGGGCTGCCAGCAGCCCAGCAATGCCTCTATTGCTCAGGAAAGCAGGAGTTGCTCATTCCTGGAGGTCTCCCATCCCAGACTTATTAAGTGAGGGCTTTGTCCCATTTCCATCCTCCACCTCAAGCATCCCATGGCACGACCAGGCAGCAGGAGTACTCAGATAGGGGCAGGAATATGGATGGGCATTTGCCAAGGCAGGTTCAGTGCTGGGTGAGAATGGAAAGGGAAGGGGAATGCCCCCAAAGCAGAGCCCTTCATGGGGAGGTGCTGCTGTGACCTGAATCTGAGCAGTCCAGTTTGCTGCACCTGTGAGGGTGGCGCCTCCAGGATCAGTGAGCCAGCAGCACTGGAGTGCCTCAGGATCCACCAAAGAGGGATGCTGAGATCTTGCTGAGGGGGATGCTGAAGGATGGGCACAGCGCAGCTCTGGGGATGTGTGTCCCAGCACAGTCCCCAAGGACCAGGAGAGGAGAGCCTGGGGGCAGCCTTAGGGTAAAGGAGAGGCGGTGGTACAGCTGGTGCTGAGCAGAAGTGCTGGGACAAGAGCAGCACTGCTGGGCGGTGGGGCTGGGTATGGGATGGCAATGGCAGTGCTGTGCTGAGGGCCATGGTGCTGTCAGGGGAGACGCTGCACAGAAACTGAGTGGTGATGCTGGGTGTTTGGCATGAGCTGCTGTGCCCTGCAGCACTAAAGAGGCCAACTCAGAGCCACTGCAAAGGGCACAGCGGGGATGCCAGAGCTGTTCTGGGTCGGAGGTGCCAGGTCTGTTTCTTGCAAAACCCACTGGCAGGTTGCTGCATGCTGCACACACATCACAAGGTTTCCCAAGCGCTGGGAATGTCCTTCGGCACAGGGGGATGTTTGGTGGCTTCGTGAGGCCAGGAACAGCCACGGGGCTTTGGGGCAGCAGCATGTGACTGCTGTGCTCCTGGCCAGGGGCTGCGGGGTTGAATGCTGATTGTGACCCTCGGCGCCTGGGCAGCCCTCCCTCTGCCTCCTTTGGCAAACAGGGATGTTTCTCCTCAATGCAGTGGAAATCGCCCCAAGCTGGTTTGTGACAACGGTGTCCTCAGCTCTATTGGGCTGCCTGGGAAGCAGGCAGCAGATCTGCAGAACAGGGCAGGGACGAGCCAGCCTGGGCAGCCAGGGCCATGGGAAGGCTTTGATGGGAGCAGAGGTCCGTGCTTTTCCTCTCCAAAAACATCCAGAATAGAAGAAGAGCCTGAGAGACAATCCTGCTGTTCCCACCCTGGCTGGATGGACAGACTGGCATCCATCAAAGCTTTGTGCAGAACAGGGAGCAGTGCAGGGACACGTGGGTCAAGGGATGCTTATCCGGCGCCCCTCCAGGAGTCACAGGAAGGTGGCTCCACACCTGGGACGCGACCTCTGCCAAACCTTGGAGGAAGGCTCTGGGGCTGTTGGGTAGCTGGGAACTTCCAGTGCCATCGTCAAGTCAACCCCTCCAAGGCCCCCACTGAACTCCCACCTGTTCTGCTTCCTCTTCACCAGGTCTCATCCCTGGGAGTCACCACCTTCAGCCTCTGCGCCCTGGGCATCGACAGGTTCCACGCGGCCACCAGCCCGCAGGCCAGCGCCCGGCCCATCGAGCAGTGCCAGTCCATCATTGCCAAGCTGGCTGTCATCTGGGTGGGCTCCATGACGCTGTCGGTGCCCGAGGTCCTGCTCTGGCAGCTGGCCCAGGACACGTCGCCCGTGTCCGGCGTGGTGACCGAGTTTTGCACCATGAAGCCTTCGTCCAACCTGCCCGAGTCCGTCTACTCGCTGGTGCTCACCTACCAGAACGCCCGGATGTGGTGGTACTTCGGCTGCTACTTCTGCCTGCCCCTCCTCTTCACTGTGAGCTGCCAGCTGGTGACCCGCAGGATCCGCGGCACCGAGCAGAAGGCCGAGTGCCGTGGGACCAAACACAGCCAGTGTGAGAGCCACCTGAACTGCACCATCATCGGGCTGACCGTCATCTACGGGCTCTGCACCACCCCTGAGAACGTCTGCAACATCGTGGTGGCCTACATGTCCCCTGACATGTCCAAGCAGACCTTGGACCTGCTCAACCTCATCAACCAGTTCTTTCTGTTCTTCAAGTGCTCGGTGACGCCCGTCCTGCTCCTGTGCCTCTGCAGACCCCTGGGCCAGGCCTTCATGGATTGCTGCTGCTGCTGCTGCGAGGGCTGCGGTCCCGACGCCGCCTCCAGTGAGGGCAGCGCCGATAGCAAGCTCAAGACAGAGATGTCCTCCTCCATCTTCTTTGACAAGCCCCGGGAGTCCCCTCCGCCCCTCCTGGCTCTTGGCACGCCGTGCTAAGTGCCAACCAGGAGCCGTAGAGAGCATTTCACCACCTCCTCCCAAGACCAAACGTTTCTGCCATTAGTGCCCCGTGCCCGGACGTGGAGCAAGCAGGAGAGTCAGCTCAGGGGCTGCACCGTGGGCTTCAAACCCCGTGTTGGGCAAGGGGTGTCCCGTCCCCGTGGCTACATGAGTGGCCTTCTTGCCTCTGCCCAAAGGACATCAGCTCCCTCTGTGCCTGGCCAGGCTGGGAGGTTGCTGCTCTGCTGATGGAGTTGTGCAGGAAAGGTCCCATCTGCTATCAAGGAGGGTTTGCAGAGGACTTAGCAAACACAAACTGCCCTCGTCCTGTCCTGTCCCCTCCTGCCAGCCCCCTCCACAGTAGGAGAAGGTCCCAGCGACCAGATCCCAGCAGTGCCCTGTAAGAGCTCAATAAACCAGTAAACTAGAGCACGTTGTGCACGTAGACATGCAGAGCAATGGGGGGTCAGAGCACGGTGGGCTGTGTGACCCCACACTCTTCCCTCAGACCTGGGGGCTCTGGGTGGGCACGGGCAGCTCAGTGGGGTGAGGACACACGGGGGTCAGGAAAGCGGCGCTGGGCCAGGCAGCGGCTGAGGGTAATGGCGTGCTGCTGAGTGCCAGGGCAGCCTCTGCTGAGCTCCTCCAAGCACTCAGTGCTTTGTGGGGTTGGGTTGGTCCCAGCAAAGCTCAGCACTGGGCGGCGGTGCCCTACAGCCTGCAAAGCACTGTGCAGAGCCAAGATCCCACATCCCATCCAAAGAGCCCCACACAGTGCTCCCGGCTCCTCGTCCACTTTGCCCATCAGGGGCACAAAACCCACCCGAGGTGCCGATCTCAAACCAGCACACGTTCCAAACCCAGCATCCACGTCTCACCAGGGCTTACCAAGGCAGGCTGCTGGGAGCAGCGAGGGCAGGCTGGCCGTGCCGGGCCCCCCCGTGCTGCCCCCAGAGCCGAGCTGTGAAAGCTCCTTGTGTGTGTGGCTGGCAGCCGCCCCAGCGCGGGATGCCGGGCACAGGGAGATGGTTGCTACGGGCGGGTGAATGCGAGGGGCTCACTGTGGGCTTTGTGCAGCAGCACCCACCGAGCTTTGCTTTCTCAGCCCTGTTGCCAGGGAAACAAAAGCCCCAGTTTTCTTCCCAGTAGCACAAAACTGAGTTTTTCCTTTCCCTCTGCCAGCCCTCCCCGCGTTGTGCTGACGCTGCTGGGGTTGTGGGGGTTTGGAAGCTCCTCACAGCACAGGGCGTGCATTGGGGCACAGATGCCCGGCAGGGTCCTGGTTGGGGCACGGCTCCCCAGGGCTGGGCCCCCTGCACAGGCAGCAGCGAGGCGGGAGGAAGGGCGAGGTGGCCGCTCTCAGGCGCTCACTCAGTGCCGCTCCGTCCTGAGCCCCGGCCAGGGGCGAACAAAGGCCGGCTTGTTGCTGCGGCTGCGTGGGGAGGAAGGAGCCAGGCTGGGGGCAGGGAGGGGGGGCTGTGCAGCCCATGCAGGCGATGCGTGGTGCCCGTTGCACCCCAGTCTCACTCAGACCCCGTGCCCAGGCAGGCAGGGTGCCGTAAGCACAAAGCGCAATTCCAGGTGCAGTAGGGCAGCCTCTAAGAGGCACACGGTACGGGGCACCCTGCCACCACGGCTCACAGCCCACAGGGAAGAACTGCTAGGGGCAGGAGGGCAGAGATCAGGCAGGAGCTCCCCAGCACGGCTGCTCCAAATCCAGCACTGCTGTCCCAGGATAGGCCCAGAACACAGTGTGGGCGAGAGGAGAATCCAGAAGCAGCGATGGCCACAGCTGGAGGGCTTGGAGCCCATCTCCATGAGTAAACAAACAGTGCACTGGGAGCCATCGGATCGGTTCCAGCAGGTCCTGAGTGTCACCATGGGGACTGCAATCCGGACAGAGGCACCAGGTACTGCAGGGTGAGCAGGGACAGGGACTGGGCAGCGCTCCCACGGCACAGGGATAGCCCTGAGGAGGGGGGGAGAGGGGGGAACAGTGGCAGAGAGGAAGCAATGACTGCAACCACACCCACCAACGCAAAATTGTTAATTTATTATTATTAGGAGGCAAAAAAATTGTACAGTTACAAGAATCATTTCCCAACAGAGGTCAAATTTGCGCCAAAATATCTCTTAAAAAAAAAAAAATGGGGCGGAGAGGGATGACAACACTTTACAATCCATTAAATTAAAAAAAAAAAAAAGAAAAAAAAGAAACCTCTCTTTGTGCAATTCTGCAAAAATGAGAACAGAAGAGAACCCCCGGCCTCACCACCCCCAGGAGCCACGCAGGAGCTGAAAGCCCCCATCGCCCACCATCCCCACAACCCCACTGGGGCTGGGGACAGGGCCAGTGCCTTCCCACTATGCCAGACCTGGCCCCATCCTCCCTGCTGCTGCCAGCATGCCCCCCTTACCCAGAAATATCCCACCCTCACCAGCCCCAAGCAACCCCAAGGCTGCACCAGCACAGACCCAGTAACTCAGCACAAAGGGACAAAGACACCCTGGCTCTTGGAGGCCTCCTCTCCTCTCCCCTCCCCACGTGCAAGGCAAGGAGCCAGCTGTGCCACCCAGCACCCCGAGGCTGGGCAGCAAAGCCAGGGCCAGGGCACAACTGGGCAGCCCTGGGGCACGCGGGGGTACGGGGCTGAGGCGGCCAGGGCAGCGAGGAGAGGCAGGGGCAGCTGAGGGCAACGTGCGCAGGCTGGTGGCAGCGGGTTGTGACCAATCCCCATCCCCACGCTGGGGTGAGGAGCTTAGGGCTGGTGGGGAGATGGCATTGCCCCCACAAACCCTGCTGTGGGGACTGAAGCCTGGGGAAGGACAGCACAGATGTGACCCCGCAGCCCCAGGGTGCTGCAGCTCCTCCTGGGGGACTTGCCTGCAGCCCTATCCGGCCCCGTCCTGGGGGCTGCTGTCTGCCACGCACCTCATCCTCCTCCCAGTGCTGAACTCGGGCAGCCCACAGCCTTCCTACAGCTCACAGGGCCCAGTTTAGTAACAGCGCTAGTGCTTAAATTAAAAAATTAAAATATATATACATATATATATATACTGTATACACAGACAACAACAGAACAGTGCCAAAATGGGAAGAAGAGACAGAGAGAGGAAAGGAGGGCAGAGTCGGACATTTTCTTTACAATAAAAACAAGGGCTCCACCTCAATGCGAGTGGAGTCTGGGGTCCCCTAAAAATACCCATCTAGAGAGAAAGAGCTGGAGGGACAGAGCAGGAGAAGGAAAGGGTATGGGCTTGTACAATGGCATCTTCCCGATCTGAGCTGCAGTCCAAGGGATCTCAGCTTCTCCTGGACTTCGAGTGCTGAATAAGCCACTGTAGGGTGATGTCTGCAAAGGCAAGGGGTGTTTACAGCCTCTCCTTTCAGCTATCTCCCCCTCCTGCACTGGGGGAGCAACCTGGGTGCACTACAACAAGCCCTGGTCCCCACCCACCGGCAGCCTGAGCCACTGGCACTCACCAATGTTGTCCTTTTCTTTGCAAGAGATAGAGTAGCAACAAATCTCTCGGTCCTGGATGGCAGAGAGGTTCCTGCAGGAGAGGAAGAGTTCTGGCTGAGTGCTGCAGACTCTGCAGGCTACACTCTCTGCAGCAACGGGTGATGCCTCAAGTCCCTTTGGACTCAGGCTCTGAGAAGGGGGTGCCCCTGTAAGGGCAAAGTCCCCAGGACCTTGGGGACTTCAAGGAAGGCCGAGTGAAGACACTGTTGCATTGCTCCTGCTGTCTGACAGCCAGGCTGGCACAGGGGCTGCATGACAGGCAGGAGGAACCTGGCCTCCAGGAGATCCTGGCCACAGCTTTGCTCAGAGCATCCTACAATTCAGTTACACAGCACAGCTGGCAGATCGCAGAATGGCCAGGGTTGGAAGGGACCTCAAGATCACAAATCTCCAACCCCCTGCCACACGCAGGGCCACCAACCTCCGCATTTAACGCCAGACCAGGCTGCCCAGGGCCCCATCCAGCCCGGCCCTGAAATGAGATGGGGCACAAAGGACTTGGGAACTGCACGGGGTGCACAAAGGATGAGGGCAATCTCTGAGCAGTGCGGAGATGCCCCGGGCCGAGCTCCCGGCACGGTGACACCCTGCGCCACCGCAGAGCGCTGAGCACGGCCTGCCGGGCCCCCGCGCCCCCCAGCGGCACACAGCCCAGCTGCCGCCCCGGCTCCTGCAGCCCGCGGGCTGCGCTGCTCGGGCAGCTCCTGTCCCAGCCCTGCGCCACCCGCACTTACATCTTCTCAATGAGCTCCTTCTCATCCAAGGCACCAGGCAGATCTCGCTTGTTCCCCAGGACTAGGACCTGTAGAAGGGGAGAGGGGACGTGTGAAGCTCCTGGGCACCAGAGTGTGCAGGGAACGGAGCCTGGCACCCTGCACCAAGACCTGTTTGGGATGTGAGAAGTCCAGGCTACTTCACCAGAGGACAAAGAAAATCCCTTCAGCAGGCAATGAGAAGGCAGAGCACCTCCATTAACGGTGTTCATTGGCTTGTACCCAGCATCTCCTGCATACTTTCTTGTCCCACTGAGAAGCTGCCCAATCTATCCCCTCTGAAGGGCACCGGTTTCCCTTGAGGCATGTAGGACACTCCTCCAGGAGCCATTTATCTTTGAGCAAAAAATCCAAGTGAAGCTGGATGGGCTAAAATTGACATTATCAGGATACAAACACCCTGCAGAGCCTTGCTCCCTGCAGGCAGCCAGCCCAAAAAAAGCAATGGCTGTTTGCAGTACCCACTGATCTCTTACTTCAAGGCTTTTCACATCCACAAAGAAATCCTAGGACTAAGCAAAGAAAATAAACCCCAGGCAGGACTTCCTCATCGCTCCTGAGCGAACCACACGACTGTCATCTGACAAGGACAGCACTGAGGCAGCTGTAAATCAGGGCCTCTGCAGCAGCACAGCAATACAGCATCCCCCAATTTACATTTGGAGTAGCCTTGTTCTTAAAAAAGAGCACTCTGAAGCGCTGCAAATGCAGTGCCTTATGTCAGAAGCTTAATTTAGTTGGCCACGAATGCTTGGGATGTGGTGCAAGGTCCTAGATTAGCTCCTTTCCAAGGATGCCAATTCCGGAGGCTCTGTCAGCATCCTACCCTGGCACATGCAGCTGCCAACTGCGAGCCCCACTGCTGACAGCTCATCTCCTGCAAACATCAGAGCCGAGCACCTGTGCTACTGGGTGATGAAACCTGAAGGTCTCCCCTCACAAAAAGGTGCAAATTCATGCAGGGGGACAGTCTCACACATGAGGGTTTCTCTTGGTCTCTTCTAAGCCTCCCTCCTAAGGCTGGAAGTGCTGTTCAGCCCAGCCCTGGGATAGAAAGCATCACTTCCCCAGTTTCAGCAGGAGTGCAGTGGGATGGTGTGTGCAGTGGACGAGTGGATAGGACACCCTTATCCTACCCAGGCAGCAGCTCACCGGGATGCCCTGGAGCTGCGGCTTGTCGAGCAGGTTATGAAGTTCATTCTTCGAGGCCTCGATCTTCTCCTGGTCAGCAGCATCCACCATGTACCTGAAAGGGAAGGAAACCTGAGCACAGGCATGTGGCAAGCAGAGAGAGCTGGTCAGCTGGTGAAGACCACAAAAATCTGATTTTCTAACTGGGTTTGAACAACTCCAACCTCAGCTTGCAGGTAAATATTTGTTCTTAGGAGTCTGCTTTCCATGAACGTCTTTGCCAGACTTGTCTCCATCTTGGACTCTCTGGGAGTGAACTTCCTGCAATATTTGCAAGTAGGGGACATGCAAGGACACTCACAGACTGCTGACAGTCAGCAGCAAGCGCTGCACAGACTCCTCTAAGCAGCAGGTTCACTCAGCAGCACAAACACGGACCCGGGAATACACTGCTGGCCATTAGCCCTCACATTATCCTCTTGAAAAGGGCCAAGACCCCTCTGACCTTTGCTCAGTCCCTCTTATGGCTGAGCAGCACAAAGCAACCAAGGGAGCAGGGAAAGGCAAGATCCAAGGCGTACAGCTGGGCTGAGGAACGCTGAGTGGAAGGGAAGGCTCCACAGGGCTCCACAGGGATTCTGGAGGCACTCGAGGTGCATTTGCTGCCCTGTGCTCAAAGCCCGTGAGGCACTGAGACTGCGATGCCCTGCCCAGTGGTGGAGCTGCTCAGCCTTGCTCAGTACCCTCAGGTAGGGTGAGAAGGATGAAGGGACGGCCCCACGGCTGGCCAAGCTGCATGCTGTCACTGCTGCTGATGGATACTCACACGATGGCACTCACTCCACGGCAGTACCGCTCCCACATGCTGCGAAAGCGCGGCTGGCCGCCGATGTCCCAGAGCTGTGACAGGAAGAAGAGCCCTTAGCACAACCCCCCATCACAGGCTGCCCTCCCAGCACGCACCAAATGCAGCCCCATCTCCTCCTCTGTGCCCACCAGCGCCTGATCTCAAACCCAAGGATGAGGCTCCAGACTCGACAAAGCAAGCAGCTGGAGAGCATTAGTCCTGGGTCAGTGCCTCCCGTGACTTAGAGAGGCTCTGACAAGCCTCTGCTCACACAGAGAGCCGCCCTGGCCAGAGCCCAGGGCCTCTTCCCCATGCCCACCATCCCAGGAGCCTGGAGGAACTGATGCATTTGCCAGTTGAAAGCAGTAGGCCTGCTCTCAGAAACACTGAAGCATTTCTAGCTGAGCTGCAGAAGGAGATGACCAGCCCACTGTTACCTCCTAGTACAGTGTGGGGACCTGGAAGACCCAGGGGGACAGGAACCTCTCCTCCCTTCACCCTCAAGGCAGAGAACACACCTAAAAGCTGTGCCCTTTCTCCCCAACCCTCCCACTCTCAGCAAGGTGACCATGTCTACAAATCCTGACCAGCAAGCTCCAGCTTTACAGCCTGGCCTGGCTCTTACTGCAAAGATCCAAATCTCTTCCACCCCTACTCACAATCTCCTCTGGAAGGTACTGTGCAAACCTAAAGGCCAGATCTTCCTACTAGCAATCCTTAGGAACAAGCAGCTGGCACCGCTGGGATCCTTCAGCCTCCAACGGGAGAGCCCACAGATCAGCCCTCACTCCAACTTTCCCCCCAGTTGGGAACTTCTGCACCTCACCTTTATGGTAACGTTCCCTTTGGTGATCTTCCTCATATTGAAGCCCACCGTTGGGATCATGTCTTCATTGAACTGGCCTGACTGCAAGGACAAGCCAAACAGCATTAGGAGGCTCAGAAACCCAATCAGCCTGCCCCAGGGAGTGCAGCAGCACCGCAGGGGCTGAGGGTCTGGCCAGAAACAAACCCAAATCCCCTGCGGGGGCCTCATCTCCCACCCCCCCATCCCCACGAGCTGCCCCTTGGCTGCTGAAGCCTTATCCACACACAGGCAGCAGAGCTCAGCCACGCGCTGGGCTGAAGCATGAAATTGCTGCAGATTCACAGCAGCCCACTGCCACCACAAAACTGGGTTACTGCCGTCAGAGCAGTGAGCAGAAGCCATCCCTGTGCTGCGGGGAGATCTGCCTCCCTGCTGGAGGGCTGGGACAGTGCTGGGCCTTCACAGCCCACCTCCGCCTGGATCTGACACTGCTGAGATAATGATGCTCCTCTCCAATCAGCTCCAGCCCCCAGGCCCTCCAAGGTGACTTCAGGACAACAATGAAAGCCCATTCATAAAACCCATTTAAAGCCAGGATGAAATCCTGCAGCCCCAGACCTGAAACCACACAAAGAGAAGGCAATTGATGCCATTTTCTGATAAGCAGAATTCAGCCAGTCCTCAGGATTTTCCAAACCTCTTCCAGCAGTTCTGCAATACGCGCCGCTTCCGTTTTTCATTTCCCTTTTGCATTCTGACAGCAAAGAACAGCAGCCAAGAGGTCTCTGAGCCAAAGCGCACTCAGAAAGCACCCTGGGGACCAGCGGCAGGGAAGGAGGGTGGAAAGCAGGGCTGCAGAACCGCTCCAGCACTCCAACCCACTCCCCCACCCAATAAGCCCAGGCCGGGCACGTGACACCCCCAGGGCGCCATCAGAATCCCACACAGCCACGCTGCTTTGGGGTCCCATGAGAAGACAAGCGATGCTTCTGCCCAGCCCCACCAACCCCCCGCTGGGTTCCTGGCTCCCGTGGGGATGAGCGGAGCCTCCAGCCCAGTCCCAGCCCTGTCCTCTGCAGCGCACAGCCACGCCAGCACCTGCCAGGCCAGGCATCGTCCCTCGCTTGAGGACGCCAGTGTGCTGTCACCCCTTCTCAGCACAGTGCTGCCCCAGACACGGCCTGCTCTGAGTAAAGCACACCTGCCGCTCACAGCCCACCATCCTGAGCTGCCCCCTTCCTTAGGAGCTCAGTAACCCAGGCTTTCTGCATGGTAGGAACCCCAACCAGGCTGCAGGGACATCCAGCACTGCGGTCCTCAGCTCCAGGGCCCGGGGGACACATCTGTGGGCTGCCCCAGTTGCTCCAAGAGCCCATGCAATGTCAGCATGGCCCATGCTGCCCTGACCCACAGGCATCAGCTGCGATGGTGCTCCATGGGACAGACTCATCCTACTGCCTGCAATGCAGCTAAAACTTTTTCTTTTTTTTTTTTTAATAAATACTGTATATAAAGAACGTGGTAACACTGAAGCTCACACAGTTTCTTCCAGGAAAATGATGTTTCTCAGATAAAAGAAAAAAAATCTTTGTGTTGTTTTTGCTTCTTCAGCATCGCACCACAGTCCCAAATGTGCCAGACCCCACTGCCCAGCTGCTGCCTTCTCCCAGGGCACAACCAGGAGATGCTACAAGAGCCAGGCAGAGAAACAAAGCTCCACTGAGCTCCTCAAAGCTGCAGCCATCCCTGAGGCTCTGAGAGGGTTTGGACCACAGATTTCCAAGCTGAGCTGCTCGAGTCCCATGCTGCCCTTTTATCTTCACACCCATTTGCACCCACTGATGTTTACATTCTCACTGAGGCTTCCTTTCAAGTTTGTGCTCTTTCATTAAAAAAAAAAAAAATAATTACAACACAGCTCTTTGCTGCACCTAGAGCTTAGGTTATGCTGTGGGGGAACTCGAGGACAAGGAACATCAGCCAGGTGACACACCAGCAGAGCCCTTTGCCTTTGGCTGACCGTGGCCACCTGCAGCAAAGCCCTCCCCTGGCACGGCAGCAGCAGGGCTGCAGCTCTGCAGGCAGCCAGCCCATCTCCCAGGCACCTGACTTCCATTTTTGTAGCCAGGTGAAGAACAGCAGCGAAAAATGCTGGAAGATGCAAAGCCTCCATGAGCCCCAGCGCTAGCACACATCTTCAGACTGTAGAATGTCATCTGGACCCACAGATTTCTTGGAGAATCTCTGCATCAGTGCTGAAATCAGATGCTTTTCAAGAGTTCAGTTGTTTTTTCTTTCACCCAGAAGCCTGAATCACAGCCACTTCTCCTTCTAACGCTTCTGTTCCGACACCTTAAAGACAGATGAGATGCTTCAAATGCTCCTCACGCAGATCCTGTTGGGTTGGGATTTTTTGGCATCTTGGTTTTTTTCCAGTTGTCTCTGGCAAGTTCACATTTGCAGGACGTTACCTCAAAGATCTCTGTTTGTTTTCAGCGTGTGTCTGCCAAAGAAAATCTGAACTGTCCAAATAACTTCACAGACAGGAGGCCCACCTGCAGAGCCTGAGCACCTTGCCCAATAACCAGAGCCAAAGGTGCTGCACACCCCATCACCAGCTGCTGAACACCAGCAGAACACGCAGCCAGCTTTAGCCCAAGCACTGGAACCTCCTTCAAGAGCTGCCAGAATAACCAGACGTCCCAGTTCCCTACAGCAGCCACAGTGGCGAAGTGGGATGAGCCTCTGAGCCTTGTGCTGGAGTCCTGTATGCTGCAAAACTGTCACATGTGAGCCATTCACGTGTAGAACTGGAAACCCCAGAAGCCATCAGGCATGGCTGGGGAGGAGGGACACACGGGGACAGGGCTTTTGGAAAAGCAAGAAGGTGGGGGGCTTCCCCACTATTTCCAGGCACACACAGAGAAAACAGCTCAGCAGGTTTGGAGTAAAGCTCCACTTCAAGAGGGAAGAAATTATTTTCTGCTGGATTTTTCTTAATTCAGCCTCTGTTGCTACTAACAGAGAGGCAGCAGCAGGACCAGCCCACACATGGCACTGCTGTGTCCCACCCCGACATGAGACTGCAAAGCAGAGCACTGAATGGCTGGGACAACGTGGGCCCTGGAAGGACTTACAGACAGAGCAGGCACGGAGCTCCCTGTCAGCCACTGCTCACCAAGGGGGGTGGGAGCACCAGGCTGTGTGCTGAGTGCATGCAGCAGCTGCTAGCAATGAGCTTGGGAACACCCAGAGCTGCATCTCGGGGCTCGGAGCAAGGAGGTGCAGCACCGTGACATCGGTTCTGTGGGAAGGCTGGTTTTGGGAAGGCTGGTTTCCATTCCTGCCATGCCCAACCAACGGAAACCCACCCACAGAGCACAGCTGCAGTGCACTGAAGCTTCCAAATTAGCTGCAAAACCACCTTTGACAGCACAGCAGCTTCTGAGCGAGCAGAAATAACTCGCTTCGCTTCAGAGCCGAGGAGCAAGGATGGCGCGTGCAACGGGGCCACAGCCGTGAACTGGGACAGGCAGACAGACCCCAATGAAGCCCTGAGATTCCCGAGAGCCCAGCCCCAAACCTTCGGGACGCACCGCGGGCGGCTCCCATCGCACCGCACCGCGTCTGGAGACGGCGGGGAGAACCCAAAAACGGCCCGAACGCGGGGGGCAGACGGGGCTTTGCGGGGCGGCTCTGCGAGCACAGCCGGCGGGATTCGGGCTGCGGGGCCGCGCGGCGCGGGATGACGGGCGGGGCGGGGCGGGACGAACCCAGCGGGGGACGCGGCGGCCGGGCTGCAGCCCCAGCCGGGCGCCGGAGCCGCGCCTCGGGAGCGGAGCTCATCGCGGCCCCACGGAGAGCGAAATCCGCTCTGCCGCCACGGACGGAAGCGCGAGACAAACGGGCCTCGCGGGGCCGAACCTCGGCGGTAGCGGGC
>NW_024885312.1:0-24946 GCF_019232065.1 Centrocercus urophasianus
CGCTGCTGCCCGGCCTTTTCCTGTAGGGCCGCCCCCTGGTGCTGCCCCCCGCCCCCAGCCTCACATCCCAGCCCCGGACGCCCAAGCAGAGCTGAGCTACAAACCGTCAAAGACAACTTTATGGGCCAGCACGGAAACAACAGGCAACACCGATCACACTACATCCCGAGCGAAAGCTTTGCCTTTCCCGAGGAGTGGGGCTGGAGGCTGAGACCCCCCTGGCTGCCATGGGGCGATGAGCAGGGAGCCCCACGCCCGTCCCCGCCGCTTCCCCACGCCCCAAACCTGCCCGCAGGGGCCAGGCAGGAAGTGGGGGTTCAGACCCATTCCAAAGGTGACAGCGCCATGCTGCAGGGCTTCCTGTGCAGTGCCACGTCCCCTGGGTGCCTCCCTGCCCCCACGGCCCCTGGTTCTGCTGGAGGAAGGGGGCAGAACGCAGCACGGAGCCCCCAGCCCGCCGCAGACCAGAGAAACCCATCTCCCCTCCCTCCTCCCCCCCCTGCAGCAGCCCCATAAAAGCCCCCCCGCTCCCCGCACAGCCTCAGGCCCTGCAGGGGGGCCCGGCTCCTCTCTCCCCGTCCCACGGCCGAGGCACTCGCTGGTGTGACAGGCGTCATGGCGGGGCACGGCGCTCCCCCGGCACAGGGGCCGCTGAGTCCAGTTTTTGGGTAAGGCTGCGGCCCAGGAGCCCGCGGGGTTCTGCTTTCAGTCCTGGGAGCGGCCGAGATCCGAACGGGAGCGAAGGCCCCGGTGAGCTGGAGCAGGAGAGCCCCGGCTCCGGGTCACATAATCTCACAGCACGAGTTCTGCTTTCGGGCCTGCAGAGGTGGAGGAAATGGCGTGAGCGCACCCCCAGCCGTGGGCTGACCTCGGCCCGACAGCTCAGCTCGTGTCCAAACCCACAGCCGCGAGGTTCGGCTCCTCTGGAGGGGTCGAGGAGCTCCACAGCCACAGCTGGGAAGCCGAGCTTCTCGCTGCCCTCATCCCATCCCATCCCACAGCTCACAGGGAAACCCCGAGGCAAGACTCACGGTCTTGTAGAAGGCTTTGGACTGCACGCCGAGCACCTCAGATTTGGACACCAGATCATCCAGCTTCTCCCCTCGCTCCAGCAGTGACTCCATAGTGTTGTGCTGCCAAAAGGAAGCGGTGCTGATGGCACGGAGCTCCCATGACGGAGCAGAGGGGAGCAGGGATGGGCAGCGGCTGCAGCCTCACCAGGATTATTTTGGTCTCGTCCAGCTCTGCCTGCACTCTGGTCATCGGGTCGGCATCACGGGGGTTCTGGGAGAGGAGACAGCAGCGTCAGCGCAGCAGCGACGCGCGCAGCAGCCCGGAAGCCCGGGCCCCATACCTGGTATTTGCTGAGGTATCCATCCAGAGCTGCATAGCTGATGGTGGCAGGAGACCCCGAGGGCCAGTCTGCCCTGCTCACCTGCCTGGAGAACTCCTCCAGGACCTGCGTGTGAGGGAGCAGGGTTTGTTCCCCCAGCACAGAGCTGGCAGACCCCCAGGAAGGCCCCGAGGTGACACACAAGTCCCGCCTGCGCCGCTCACCTTGTCCAGCAAAGTGAAGCACACCCGTGACGGGTATTCGTTGTCGGCAATCACCACGCCGGCCAGCCCGTCACTGCGCACGTGGACGTGGCACAGGTAGTCTGGGCAGAGAGGGGGGGTTGGGGGGGGTCCGGAGCCCCTCAGTGCTCCAGGAGGGAGCTCAGCTCCGCAGTGCGGGCAGGACTCCAGGCCTGGACCTGCTCTGCTCCAGCCCGCCCAGCACGGGGAGGGGAGGCGCGGTTGGAGGAGGCACAGCGCTCACCTTGCTCCTTGACCGAGGCCCTGCTGCCCAGCTCCGAGCGCTCCACAATCAGCTGGCTGGTGAAGGTCATGAATTCCTGCACGCTGCGAGCACAAAACGCCGGCTCTCAGCGACCCAGGAGCGTGGCCCCATGGGGCTGTGGGGCACAGGCTGGCCCCGGCCCATCCCCATGGCCCCTCTTCCCCTCCCACAGCCCCACTGAGACACTGGTGGGTTTTGTGCTGGGATTTCTCAGGGCATTTTCCCCCAGCACAGGCACAGCCCTTCTGCAGCAAATGTCTGCGTTCGGCAAAGAGCCACGATAAGCAGCAGTGGGCTCTGCAGATCACTTCACCGCGCTCAATCCGCCTTCGAGTGCATGTGTGACAGGGCTGCCCAGACTCCACCTTTCCCCTCACTTATTTGGCCCAAAGAATGGTTTTTTGAGATGGTTTTACTTAAAAGCATTTCCCTCTATCGCTGCAATTGCAGAACCAGATGCGCCAGAGGCTGCAAACAAACCCTCAGTGTGGACAGGGCTGGGAATTGGAACGCTGTGAGCGAGCAGCCCAACAGCTCCACTCCTGCCCCATCCCACAGGGCTCTGAGCCCTCCCAAACTCCGGGCTGAACCGGCTGGTCCTGAGCGGGCAGCGCCCAGCAGGGAGACAAAGCAGGTTGTAATTAGGCAGTGAGATGTAATGAGATGGCAGTGAGATGTAATGAGAAGGCAGTGCCTCCTGTGTGGGAGCAGAACGCGGCCCCACACACTCTGGGGACATAGGGGGGTCGGGGGCTCACCTGGACCGCTGGAAGAAGTTGAAGGTGGAGACATCGGAGGCGGCCTTCAGCAGCTGCACGCGGGCCTCACCCTTGTACAGCACGCTCAGGCTGTACAGCCTCATGGCGGGCGCTGCGGGCAGAGCGGGGCGCTGAGCAGCGTCCTGTGGGCAAGGGGACCACGGGGACCCTGCCAGCACCATGCTGGGACCTACAGGGCACACCCGGCCCAGACCAGAAGCCCACGGGGACACAAAGAAACCTCACTGAGCACAGCAAGACGACACTGGGACCCACTGGGACACCGTTGGGCACACCAAACACAACAGGGACCCCATAGGGACCAACCAGCACTCCACAAGGACTCCACCAGGACCTGAGCGCATCTGGACTTCAACAGGAACCACCAGAACCCCAAGAGCAGCCGCAGGGAGCTCAGCAGGCGCACCAGGACCCACAAGGACTCCACCCAGGGCCCCAGTGGGAACCACTCAGAGCCCACCTGGAGGACCGGGGCACGCGGGGACTTCCTTAGGACCCACAAAGACCCCAACGAGAACCCAGCAGGACCCCACCGGGCACACCAGTTTGATGCTGGGACACACCGGGATTCCACTGGGTGCACCGGACCCCACCGGTCTGGTTCCGACACCACCAGGAACCCACCGAGCGCCTTCAGACCCCAACGGGAACCGCCGGGACCCCCCCGGAACCCCACCACTACTGCATCGGGTCCACCGGGAACGCCCCAGAACCCCCCGGGAATCCATCAGAGCACAACGGGAAGCACCGCGACCTCACCGAGACCCACCGGGCAGTGCAACCCGCCGGGATCCCCCAGCACCGCAATGGGAACCCACTAAAGCTCCCCCGGTCACAAAAGAACCACACCGGGACCCCACGTTCCCTCCCTCCCAGCTCCCATCACCGCAGCCTCCGCCCCGCAGCGCTCCCGGCGCGGCTCCGCTGTCTCTGCCCTGCTGTTTCCCGGCCCCCTGCGGCCCCCGGCCCCTCCAGGCCCCGCCCCGCACCCCTAGGCCGCGCCCGCCCGGTACCGGCGCAGCGGGGCTGTTCGTAAGCGACGGCGGAGGGGAGAGCTTCGGACCCGGAAGCAGAAAGGCAGCGACCGGAAGTGACCCCAACGCCGGTCACTGCCACGGGGCCACACCTGCCTTGCGCAGGCGCCACCCTCGCTGCGCCCTCCTTCCGTCTTTCAGCCAATGACAGTACGGCAGGATGGCCGACCCCGCCCACCTGCCTCATCGGAGCGGGGAGAGCCAATCAGCGTCGCACTGACGTCATGCTGGGCGAAGGGCGGGGCCTTTTGTGGGCGTGGCCTGGTCTGGAGGCTGGGCTTCACCAGTGGGCGGGGCCTTCAGTGCGGGCGGGGAAAGGATTGGGGGCGTGGTCTGTGCAGGGGGCGTGGCCTATGGGGCGTGTCCGTCTGAAAGGGCGTGGCCTGTAGTGTGGGCGGCGCGCCCGAGATGGGGTGGGGCCACACCCATGGTACACGTGTGGGTGGAGCCTCGCGCGTGGGCGGGGCCTTGAGGTGGGCGGGGCCTCCGCGTTGGGCGTGGCCTCAGGTGTGGGGCCGGCCCCATGGGGCAGCCTCACCCCACAGAATGGCCCCCTCTGGGGCAGCCCCCCGGTGCGCCCTAACGCTTCTCTCACGACCCCACAGCTTCACCCCGCTGTGGGGCAGGCACCACGCTATGGGGCCAGCGCTATGGGGTCATCCTGGGGGGCCATGCCGGTTGGGCCCCACGTGGGGCTCCCCCCGGCGCTGTGGGGCCGGCGGCCGTCGCACTGTCACCTTTGTCACGGAGCCGCGGTCTCCCGTCTCCATGGGACCGCTGGAGAGCTGGCGGTGGTGACCAGGACACGGAGTGGTTGGTATGACAACTGCCGCCCGCTGACGGGCTGCACCGCTCCGCCGGGCGCCCACGGCCTCCCCACCGCCCCACGGGGCAGCAGGCAGAGCAGGAGGAGGGCCTGCGGGCACCCCGCACCCCGAGGGCCGCCCCGGGATGTGGGGAGCCGGGCCCGAGCCCTCCTGACGGGACGGCCGTGGGGGGGGACCGGGGGCACCCCATGAGCTAAGGGCGGAGATCCGGGCGGGGGGAACACGGGGGGACGCGGGGGGACAGCGGTGTCCGGCCCGCACCGACGGCTGCCCCCATGTTGGACCACAGGAGCAGGATGGAGAGCTGGCGGCAGGAGAAGGTGAGCTCCAGCACCGCGGCCCTACAGCCCCATAGCACCATCACCCCATGGCCCCATACCCCCATTGCACCATAGCCCCGTGGCCCCATAGCGCCGTAGCCCCACGGCCGGGCCCACTTGTGGCTGTGCTGGGCTGAGGTGCTGGCAGGTTGGGCTGTGGGTGCTGGGCGCCGGGCATTGCATGGGGCACGTGGGCTCTGACCCCAGGAAGAGCCCGGCAGGACCCTGCGTCCTGCACTGGTGTTGGGTGGGAAAGGACAGACCCGAATGCAAAGCAAAGCCCCACATTGGGAGCAGAGAGCTGTGGGGCCAGCACTGTGGGGAGGGGGGTGGCAGGAGGGCAGGGGGCTGCACGTGGGGTGCCATCAGCTATGCTTCTCCTTGTGGTGCTCCTAACCCCGAGACCACAGTGCTGTGTCCCCATGGGGGGGCTTGGGGCTGAGACCCCAAAGTTGGACTCGCAGGGCTTCAAGTGTCTGTGCTGGGGTGGGCATGGAGGGATGGGGGAGGATTCAGCGAGGAGCAGCGCCCAACAGTGTGGGGCGGCTCTGTGTCATCATGAAGGTGCCACTGGGGTCACCCCAGAGGTGCTGTTGGGGTCACCCTGAAGGCTCCATTGGGGTGACCTCAAAAGTTCTGTTGGGCTCACTCTGAAGACTTCCTTGGGATCGCATTGAAGGCTCCATTGGGGTCACCTCAAAGGCTCCGTTGGGGTCACCCTGAAGGCCCCTTTGAGATCACCCCAAAGGTGCTGTGGGGGTCACCCCGAAGGCTCTGCTGGGGTCATCTCAAGGGCTCCATTGGAGTCACCCCAGTTTCTGAAGACTGTGGGAGCTCGCCCTGCGGACTGCTTTGGGATTGTATTGAAGGCTCTGTTGGGGTCACCCCAAAGGCTCCGTTGGTTCGCTCCTTTGCAAAGCAGCAGCCGCAGGAAAACAGCCGTGGCGCTCGCAGCCTGGGCCCGCTGACTAATGAGGCCTTAATGCAGCGAGCACAGCTGGCTGGGGGCCGCGGCACGGCCGGGAGGAAAACAGCAGGGATGGCAGCGGGGGGGAACAGGGGATTGGGGTCCTCAGCACCCACTGCCGGGGGTCCCATGGCCCCGGGAAACCCCGCAGGTGGAGCAGATCCTGTCGGAGTTCCGTCTGAAGGAGGAAGACCTGCGGAAGGTGATGCACCGCATGCAGAAGGAGATGGACCGCGGGCTGAAGCTGGAGACGCACGAGGAGGCGTCGGTCAAAATGCTGCCCACCTACGTGCGCTCCACGCCGGAGGGGTCGGGTAAGGAGCCGTGGGGCTGCGCCCAGCCCTGGGCTGCGGGAGCGGCAGGATGGCCATGAGGCGCCCCGTGTGTCCACGCTGCTCCGCAGAGGTCGGGGATTTCCTCTCGCTGGACCTGGGCGGCACCAACTTCCGCGTCATGCTGGTGAAGGTGGGCGAGGGCGAGGAGGGGCAGTGGAAGGTGAAGACGAAGCACCAGATGTACTCCATCCCTGAGGACGCCATGACGGGGACGGCCGAAATGGTGAGCGGGGACCAAGGGGGTCCTCGCTGCCAAGGGAGGAGGGGTGTCCCCCTTTGGTGTCCAGTCTGGGGACAGGGTGGCTCCGGGGATGGGGCGATGGGGACATGGTGGCAGTGGGGAGGGGGCGGTGTGGACTTGGTGATGCTCAGGACAGACAGGGCGGCCGGGACATAGTGGCACTGGAGGTAGGATGATGGGGTCATGATGGCGGTGGGGATGGGGTGATGGGGATGTGGTGGCACTGGGGACAGGGTGACTGGGACACGGTGGCTCTGGGGGCAGGGCAGTGGGGACATGGCAGTGCTGGCGGCGGTGGCAGGGCTGTGGCAGTGCTGGGAACGGAGCGGTGTGGGTATGGTGGTGCTGGGGGTGGGGTGACGGGGCCACAGTAGCACCAGGGATGGGGACACTGCGGTGACATCCCTCCTGCCGTCCCCAGCTCTTCGACTACATCTCGGAGTGCATCTCTGACTTCCTGGACAAGCACCAGATGAAGCACAAAAAGCTGCCCCTGGGCTTCACCTTCTCCTTCCCCGTGCGGCACGAGGACATCGACAAGGTGAGGGGACGGCGGGGCGGGGGGACACAGAGCCGCTGCGACCCCCACCCAACGCTCCGTGCCCCCCAGGGCATCCTGCTGAACTGGACCAAGGGCTTCAAGGCCTCGGGAGCGGAGGGGAACAACGTGGTGGGGCTGCTGCGGGACGCCATCAAACGGCGCGGGGTGAGCCGTCCCCCCGGCCCCGCTGTCACCGTGTGTGTCCTCCCTGGGACCCACCGCCATCGTGTGTGTCCCCACCCTGGGTCTGCAGTCGCCACGTGTGTCCCCATCCCGTGCCCACCCTCACCGCGTGTCCCCATCCTGTACCCACTGTCACCACGTCTCCCCGTGTCCCTCCTGGCAGGATTTTGAGATGGACGTGGTGGCCATGGTGAACGACACCGTTGCCACCATGATCTCCTGCTACTACGAGGACCACCGCTGCGAGGTCGGCATGATCGTGGGTAAGGAGCCAGGGGGTCACAGCGGGGCGATACCGGGGGGCACGGAGCGGGCCCAGACCCCAAAGCCGCCCCCCACCCCCGCAGGGACGGGCTGCAACGCCTGCTACATGGAGGAGATGCACAACGTGGAGCTGGTGGAGGGCGATGAGGGCCGCATGTGTGTGAACACGGAGTGGGGAGCATTCGGGGCGTCGGGGGAGCTGGACGAGTTCCTGCTGGAGTACGACCGCGTGGTGGACGAGACCTCGCTTAACCCCGGTCAGCAGCTGTAAGGAGTGGGGCGGCGGCGGCTCCTTCCCCCTATGGAATGTGTGGGGTGGGGGAGCGGGGCGCTGACGCTGCGCCGTCCCCAGCTACGAGAAGATCATCGGGGGAAAATACATGGGGGAGATCGTGCGGCTGGTGCTGCTGCGGCTGGTGGATGAGAACCTGCTGTTCAGCGGGCAGGCCTGCGAGAAGCTCAAGACGCGCGGAGCCTTCGAGACGCGCTTCGTGTCGCAGGTGGAGAGGTACGGGGGGCGGGGGGGCCCTCGGGTCAGTGATGCTCCCTGTCCCCTCACCCCACCTTAAGGTCCCCGTCCCCTCTCCCCGACTGCCCCATGCGGGGTCCTCTGTCCCGTCGCTCCACGGCAACGATCTGCAGCTGCCCCATATTGGCTTCCCCGCGTCATTCCCCAGCCCTGGGGTCCCTTGCCCCGTCTCCCAACACCGGTCTGCCCCTCACTGAGGTGCCCCATCACCCTGTGGCAGCCTTCCAGAACAGCCCCACATGTGGCTCCCCTGCCCCACTTCCCCACACTGGGGTCCCCCATTCCGTGACCCCATGACAACCCCCTACAGCTGCCCTGTACCAGGCTTCCCTCCCTCATTTCCTCAGATGGACTCTGAGCTCCCCTGCTCATTACTCTCTCCTACGTCCCGCACTGGGGTCCCCTGCCCCATCTCCCCACATCAGTGTCCCACACTGGGCTTGTGTCCCACCAGCCCTCTACAGCTGCCCTACCCTGCAGTCCCTCTTCCATAGATGATCCCACTTTGTTCTCTTATCCCATTGTCTTACTTTGGGATCCCCTCCCCCATCCCTCCCCACCAGATTGTCCCACACAGGGGTCCCCTGTGTCATCACCCTACGGCAGCTGTTTCTCACTGTCTTTACTGAGGCCCCTGTGCCATCATCCTGTGAAAGCCCTCTACAGCTGCCCCATACTGGGGTTCCCTGCCTTGTTGCCTCACGCTGGACATCAAGCTCTGCAGCTCCGTCTCCCCACATCAGCGTCCTACGCCAGGGTCTGCTTTGCCATCAGCCCAACTCACTCTAATGGCTGTCCCAAAATGGGAGCCCCCGTCTTGTACCCCACATCAGCCCTCTACAGCTGCCCACACTGCAGTCCCCTATCCTACTGGCCTAGGTTGGTGTCCCCTGTCCCATTGCTCCAATTTGGGGCCCCCTTTTCTCTCATCCCATGCCAGCCCTCCAGAACTATCCCCACTGGGGTTCCCTGCCCCATCGGCCCACACCAGCCCTCCGTAGCTGTGCAGAGTTGGATTCCAGTCCCACGGGTGCCCCACGCCACTCCACGGCCCCATTCTACCCCCATCCCCCATTCCACACGCGGCTCTGTCCCACCGCAGCGATTCAGGCGACCGCAAGCAGATCTACAACATCCTCACAGCCTTCGGGCTGCTGCCCTCGGGCTCGGACTGCGACATCGTGCGCATGGTGTGCGAGAGCGTGTCCACGCGGGCTGCGCAGATGTGCTCCGCCGGGCTGGCGGGCGTCATCAACCGCATGCGGGAGAGCCGCAGCCAGGAGACCCTCAAGATCACCGTGGGGGTGGACGGCTCTGTGTACAAGCTGCACCCCAGGTGAGACCGTGGGGAGGCGTCCCCCCTCCCAGCCTCCGTCCTCCTCTTCCCGTTGCCCCGACGCTCCGTTTTCTCCTTCTAACCCTACCGTGACGTAACTCCATCCATAACCCCACCTTGGGACACAACGCCAACCTTAGCCATAGTCCTCATTGCAGCTGTGATCCTAGCCCTAACCATAACCAAAACCATAATCCTAACTCCAGCCATTACTCTAACCCTAACTGTGACCATAGCCCTACTCCTATCTGTAATCCTAACCCTAACCATAACCACGACCCTAATCACAACCCTGACCCTAACTGTGATCACAACCCTACTCCTAACTGTAATCCTAACCCTCACCTTAACCCTAACCCTAACTGTGACCATAACCCTACTCCTAACCACGACCCTCTCCCTCACCCTAACCCTACTCCCACCCAACCCCAAACCTTCTTCCTCCCCCCGCAGCTTCAAGGACCGTTTCCACGCCACCGTACGACAGCTGACTCCCGGCTGCGACATCACCTTCATCCAGTCGGAGGAGGGCAGCGGGCGCGGGGCTGCGCTCATCTCGGCCGTGGCCTGCAAGATGGCGTGCATGATGGGGCAGTGAGCCGGACTGGGCGGCGGGGACGCGCTGAGGAGCCAGGACTGATGTGGGAAGGGCTCGGCTGGCGCCGCGATGGCACCGGGGCTCCCCAATAAACGGGGTCGGCGTGGACTTCTCCTCTGGGAACGCTGTCCCAGCGTTGCTCTGTATGGCTGCCCTCTGCTGTCCCCTCCCCGAGACCCCCGGACCGTTCTGGGGATGAGGACGGAGCGCTGGGGGAGCCGTGGCCCCACCCGTGGGGCAGCACCCTGCGACCCCAAACCTGGCGGCCCCTTGGCCCGGGGGTCCCAGCGGTGGAAGTCAGCATCCCCAGCCCGCTCGGTTCTGGTGGTGACAGCCCTGTGGTGACATGTGCCGCCTCGTGGAGGTCAGAGCAATCATCGTGGGGCTAAAAACTGGGGGCCCCCGGTCTGGTGATCCCACGGGGGTTATGAGGGCACCTCAGGTGTCCCGCAGGGGTCTGCGGTGCAGGGTCTCTGTGGGGTGACACATCAGGATGGAGCCCGTGGGGCTGGGGACGCCCTGGGGGTTTGGGGCTGCCGAGTGGCACCCCAGGGTATGGGGGCCTCCCAGGGGCAGGCGTCATCTGGGGGCAACCTGGGTCTGGGAAGAAGCAGGCGGCCCCCGCCATGGGATGCCATGCTCTGATCGGTCCCAAAAGCTGCAGCATCTCCTGTGCTCTCATGGGCTGTGGCCAAAAAAAGGATCTCCTGTGCTTTGATTGGCTGGGAGCAACAGGATGGGATCCACTGGGCTCAGCCTGGCTCCCATCGCCGCATCCTCTCCATCAGCACACCACCCCCACGTCCCCACAGGGACCCCGTCCCCAGAGCCCCCACCTGCCCCCCATAGCTCCATCATTGAGGTCCCCACACGTCAGCCCCCCGTCCCCAGAGCTCCCACGGCCAAATAAAACCCAAATCGAAGGGGCGACAGAAGAGGTGAGCGGCTTTATTGCATGGGAACAGGGAGCAGAAGGAGGGCTGGGACGGGGCTGTGGGTCTGCGTTTTGGGGTCCATATGCAGGATGTGGGGTCTGCGCACAGGATGTGGGGCTCTGGCACAGGATGTGGGGCGCAGGATGTGGGCTCTGGCCGCGCTCAGCCTTTGCACATCCCCAGGGTAGTGCACACAGAGCGGGGATTGTCGTCATCTTGCAGCGCATCGCTGAGCTGCTGCCGGAGCTTCTTCACCAGCTGCCTGCAGATGTTCTTCAGGCGTTTCCCTGCACCGCACACCTTGTCCAGCGCTGTGTTGATGGCCTCCTGTGGGTCCCGGCCCTGTGGTGTCAGTGGGACTGCAGCCGCTGGGCCCCCCGACTCCTCCAGGACCCCGCACACCTCACTCACCTCATCAGGGTCGTCACCTACAATCTTCTGCAGCTTCTTCACCAGAGTGACGCAGGCTCTGCATTTAATCCCCTTGCCCAGTCCCATTGCATCTCCTTCATCTGCGTCCCACTGTGCGGACAACACAGACCCTCAGGGGGTCTCCCTCCCCGTGCCCCGACCCAGTGTAGGGCTGCCCCATAACGTGCCCCATGGCCAGGGCGCATCCTCACCGCAGCTGAGCCGTCCTCCAGCAGGTGCCATTGCTGCTCCCAGCGGCTCCCAGCAGCCACGGCCTGGTGCTCATCATGCGGCAGCTCAGTCACTGCCACCTGCATGGCTGGAGGTGCAGGGGTGTCACCACGCTGCCCCACAGCCACCCCAGGGATCACTGACATCCCCGTGTGCCCCCACCCTGTGCCGTGCACTCCTGACCCCATTGCACATCACCATCCCTGCCATCCCCAGGTTCCCACACAGACCCCTTCCCCATGCCCCATCTCCACTATCTCCATGTCCCCATGCTAAAACCTGGCCCCATGTCCCCATCCCCACATTTTCCCCATGTGTCCCTCAGCCCCCCACCCCCAGGTGCCGTCCCCAGGTCCGCAGCCCCATACCAGCCCCCAGAGCCAGCAGCACGATGAGCGCAGCAGCCATGCCGTCCCTTAGCGCAGGTTTCAGCCCCGCGTCCCACCCCGTGCCTTTATAGCCCCCGCGGCCGTGCGGCGGGGACGGCTGAGCCACTCAGCGTGGAGAAAACCCAACAAGGCCTTAAAATGGAGAGGGACCGATTCTCTGCCCCACACCTCCGCCCCTCACCTCCACCCCGAGCGTCACCGCGGCAGGAAGAGGGGAGGGAGGGGGGCACACCGGGCCCTGCTCGCTGCGCGGCCCCGCCGACGCAGCGGTGCGGGGTGATGCCGCCCTGCCCGCAGGCCCCACGCGGGGCTCAGGTCACACGGGCCCGGCGCTCATCCCCCAGGGCGGACGGGACGCGCGGGGCTCGGCTACGCTCCGTAAGGCCCGGCGGATCCGTGGGGTCGCGAGGTCAGCGCGGGCCGCGGGATGCAGGCCCGGGCCCCCACCGTTACCATGGCAACAGCACCCCCGCGGCCACCGCGGTTACCATGGCGCCGCGCCGCTCTGACGCCACTTCCGCCCCGCGGTTACGCCACTTCCGCTCCCCGAGTTCGCGCCATTCCGTATCCCCCCCTCGACCCCGATGTCCTCCGTGCCGCGAGGAGGCGGCGGCCCCCCCGTGACCTCTGACCTCTGACCCCGTACGTCACCGTGGGGGAGGGTCGTAGCGGGAGCACGGGGTGGCTGGTGGGGGTCCCGGGTTGTGTGCGGGGGGTTCACGGGGCGTTTGGGAGCCTTTGTGTACCGGGGGGGGTGGGCTGTGGGGGAATTCGGGTATCGGGGCGATTCTGGGCGGGTTCAGGGGCCGGGGGGAGAGCAGGGGGCGACTGGAGGCTTTAGGTGGCACTGAGCGATTGGGGGGGGTCCTCCGGGGGGATTTGGGTACAGGGGGAGATCTGGGGAGGGTTAGATTGTCGGGGGTGATTTGGAGGGCAGTGCGGGGGCTGCGGAGCGATGGGGGGTGGGGTCATCTGAGGGGGCTGCAGATACCAATGAGTGACCTGAGGGGGATTGGGGGTTATTGGGTGTCGGGGGGATTCTTGGGGCGCTTTGGGGTTTTTTCAGTTGCCAGAGAGCTGAAGGGCTGTTTTGAGGGACTTCATCTGCCAGGGAGTGACACTGAGGGACCTTGGGGGAATTTGAGCACCCGGGGGGTGCTGGGGGGGGTGGGGAGGGGGCAGGGTGAGAACTGGGAGGGGGCAGGTGCCAGGGATTGACTGGAGGGGCAGTTTGGGGATTTCAGATGCCAGCCAGCAAGTTAAGGAGCATCTTCGGGGGCTTTAGGTACCAGGGTGTGATTTGGGGGAGGGTTCAGGTGCCAGGGAATCTTTGGGGGGCATTCAGGTACCATGGAGTTATTTGGGGGGGGGGGGCATTTCGGGTCCTTAAGGTGCCGCAGAGTGACGGGGAGCACCGTTCGGGAGACGTCGCATGCATTTGGGGCACGTTTCGGGGTTCCTCACGCTCCCCTTCCCCTTGCAGCCCTGCAGCCATGTTCTCAGAGGTCACCCCCCCACCGGGGCACACCCTGCTGGCCCCCCCCTCGGCCGAGCCCCCCACCTTTGCCCGCGCCGGCAGCAACTTTGCCGACCGTTCGCAGCCCTTCCGCCTGGGGGAGCGCAGCTTTGGCCGGCAGTACGCGCACCTCTACGCCACGCGGCTGCTGTGCATGCGGCCCCGCCTGGAGCAGCAGGCACGGCTCCGATGGGGTGAGCGCCCCCCCGCCCCTCAGTCCCTCGCTGCTCCCCGCTTTTCCTTTCTCCCCGGGGGGACCCCGACATGCTGTCCCATTGTCCCGCGGCGTACAGCGTATTTCTGGGATTGTTTTTCTTTTTGGAACTCCCAGCTGCCCCCCAGGCACACGGAGCGGGGGTTGGAGCTGCTCGGCTCAGCAGGCCGCTTCCTGCCTCCAGGCAGTCGCATTCCTGGCGTTGCTGGTGCCGTTCCCAGCCCCCACCTCCCCCCTCTCATCCCATCCCAGTGCCAAACCCTCACCCGTTCTGTCTGTGGGACTGGAGCGCATTGCTCACCCTCGTACTTCCCACCCCAAAACCCAGCGGGGTGACAAAGCCTGGAGGGAGACCCCAGACATGGGGACACCCTTCGATGGCTGCTTTCCCAGCACTGAAGCAGGATGAGGGGTTTGCTCCGGAGGCCTCGAAGCTCCGGAGGGGCGTTTTGGGGAGCACTCGCAGCGTGGTGGAGGGGGGAAGCGATGGGTGCAGGCTGAGCCGCGCGGCCCCGCAGGTGATGGCGTGCTGCTGCGGAAGCTGTGCCAGCTGCAGGCAGGCGAGCGGTGCTGCGTGGTGGGGACGCTCTTCAAGGCCATGCGGCTGCAGCCCTCCATCCTGCAGGAGATCAACGAGGAGGTAGGGTGACCCCCCCGCCCTGCTGCTTCCTCCTTGGCCGCCGCGCTGGCGGCACGCTAAGTGAAAGCAGCCCGGCGCCAGCACGCAGCTGGAGAGCAGCCCCGGCACAGGCCGCGCACCCCACGAACCTGGGGTCCCTCTCTTGTTGTGTCCCCCCAGCACAACCTGGTGCCGCAGCCCCCCCTGGCCAAATACGTGGACCCGTCGGACGAGCTGGTGCTGGAGGACGAGCTGCAGCGCATCAAGCTGACGGGGAGCATTGAGGCATCGAGGCTGGTGACAGGTAGGGGACGCACGGGTGGTGGCGGCCCGGAGAGCCGCGGTGAGGCTGAGTGCCCCCCACCCGCTGCAGGCGCTGTGCTGGCCGTGTATGGCCACGAGCAGGAGGATGGCAAGTTCCTGGTGGAGGAGCACTGCTTTGCCCACCTGCCCCCACAGCTGCCGTGGCAGGGACCCAGCGCAGACAGGTGAGTCCTTGTGGCGTCCCCGGTGTGTCCCCACACGGCCCCGGGGACCATTTGTCCCATCCGTCCGGAGGGATGCAATGGGGGCTGCAGCTTTCTGCCCACCCCCCGCCCAGGTTCGTGCTGCTGGCCTCGGGGCTGGGGTTGGGCAGCGGCAGCGGCGAGTCCCTGCTGGGCACTCAGCTGCTGGTGGACGCGGTGACGGGGCAGCTGGGTGCTGAGAGCCAGCAGAGCTGTGCTGCGCTCATCTCCCGCGTCCTGCTGGCTGGGAACCTTCTGAGCCAGAGCACGCAGAGCCGCGACAGCCTGCACAAGGTATGGTGACAGTGGGGGCCCGGCAGGAGGGAGGGAGGGAGGGATGGAGAGAAATCGTGCTCCTCACCGCATCCTCGCTGCTGCAGGCCAAGTATTTGACCAAGAAGACGCAAGCTGCCAGCGTGGAGGCGGTGAAGATGCTGGACGAGATCCTGCTGCAGCTCTGTGTGAGTGTCTGGGCTGGCGGAGCGGCTCCCGCAGCCCCTCGGGCCCCCAACAGCCCTGCTGTGCCTGCAGAGCTCCGTGCCTGTGGACGTGATGCCTGGGGAGTTTGACCCCACCAACTACACGCTGCCGCAGCAGCCGCTGCACCGCTGCATGCTGCCCCTCTCCAGCGTCTACCCCACGCTGCAGCTCGTCACCAACCCTTACCAGGCTGACGTGGACGGTGTCCGGTGAGGCACGGAGCGTCACCCAGGCTGGGATGCCGCTGGCGGCACGGGGCTCTGCTGTAGGTTGTGCTGAGTACAGATCCGCCCTCAAAATCCAGGTTCTTGGGGACGTCGGGGCAAAACATCAGCGACATCTTCAAGTACAGCAGCATGGATGACTACCTGGAGATCCTGGAGTGGACGCTGCTGGCGGGGCACATCAGCCCCACGGCCCCCGACACGCTGGGTAAGGGGCTGCGGGTCCCAGTGCCACGCAGTGGGGTGCGGGGTCGGATTCCGCAGCTCACTCTGCTCCTCCAGGCTGCTACCCCTTCTACAACTCGGATCCCTTCATCCTCGCCGACTGCCCACACGTCTACTTCTGCGGCAACGCGCCCAGGTTCCAGTCCAAGCTGCTGACAGGTGGGTGATGGACAGCTGCTGCCCGTCCCCGTCCCCGCTCGCGTTTGACGCCCGCCTGTCCTGCAGGGGAGGATGGGCAGCGGGTGCTGCTGGTGGCAGTGCCAGCCTTCAGTGCCACGCAGACCGCCTGCCTCGTCAACCTGCGCGACCTCAGCTGCCAGCCCATCAGCTTCTCCATCTTTGGTGCCGAGGATGACAGTGACATGGAGGTGGGGCAGTGACAGCGCAGTGCAGACGTCACCTCACCGCCCTCCTGCGCCGTACGGTGGGAGAAGCAATGCAGTGCTGCTACCAATACAGCTGTTTATTTGTGTAACAAAACCACGCCAGGGCCCTGCCCTGCTTCATCCATGCCCGGGCGCGGGGACGCGCGTCTGTGTGCCCGCCCGGCCCGGGGCTCCGGGAGCGCGCACGGTGCCCACGCGGAGCGCCGGGAGGCGGAGCGAGGGGCCGGGCGTCCCCTAGTCACCAAAGTTCACGGTGTAGGTCTCCGCGGTGGTGAAGGGCCGCGCCGTCCCCGTGCCCTCGTCCCACACCTCCGTCACCGTCACCAGCTCGGTCACCACCTCCGTCTCGGTCTCCATCTCCCAGGTGCCCGCCGTGGGCGGCTCCTGGCTCCACGGCGCGTTCGTGGTGCTGCTGAACGTGGGCAGCGCCGTGCGGGGCGGCAGGGTGGTGGGGAGGGCGGCGGGGCCGGCGGTGGCGTTCAGTCGCCGCAGCCTCATCCGCTCGCGGAGCCGCTGCCGGAGCCGCAGGCGCTGGCGCAGCCGCAGGCGCTCGCGGAGCGTCATGGGGCGGCCGGGCACCACGCGGCGGATGGGCCGGTTCCCGTTCATGGCCATGATCTCGCGGATGCGCTTCCAGTTGGAGCGCGCCAGCACGAAGTTGCACTGCGTGGCGCCGATGTCGTAGAAGACGCTGCAGGTCTTCGTGCTGGGGTTGTAGCCCTCGGCCCGCGCCGACACGCGGTACTCGCCCGGGTTCAGGATGCGCCAGTAGTCGCCGCCGCTGGCTGCGGTGCCGAGGGGTGAGGGGCCGCGGGGTCCGAGGGTCCGAGTGCCGCAGCCCGTGGCGCCCCGGCCCGGCTCCTACCTGTCCTGATGCTGTGCTTGATGCCGCTCACCACGATGGTGGCGTTGGCGATGGGCTCTCCCTGCTGGTCCGTCACCAAACCCTTGATCCCGCGGTGGGTCTGCGCAGAAGGGGACGAGGGCAGCGCGCTCGGTGTGAGGGGACGACGGCCAGCCCCCGGCGCCGCCTCCCCGTGCCTACCTGCTCCATGAAGGTGAGCAGAGATTCCTTGTTGTTCTCCCACTCCTGCTGCAGCTCGCTCTCGTGGGGGAACTTGTCGCAGCCCAGGTAAATGGAGAGCTCCAGGCAGTTGGTGTGCAGGTAGCTGAAGTCATTCATGCCTGCCGAAATCCCCGTGGGATCGGCGCTGCGGTCACCGCCTCCCCCACCCCCGGCTCACAGCAGCACCCTGAGGTCTCCTCAGAGAGTCCAAGGGGCTCCGCCTGGGCGCCCACTTACTGCCAGCCCGCGGCCGCCACTTGGCCCCCTGCACGATGCCCATGGCGTCAGTGACGTCCTGCGCGTGGCAGCCCCCGCGGAAGGTCTCCGTCATGGTGAGGTGCGCCGAGGCGTAGGAGATGGCCAGCCAGCGGAACACGGCGTGGTCGGGCGTCTCGTGCACCTCGGGCCGCTCGCTGTCCTCGTCCTCGTCCGGCGGGCGCGGGGCTGCGGGGCTCTCGCTGTGGGGCCGCGCTGCATCGAAGGGGAAGGAGACCAACTTCTCCCCGCCCTGCAGGTTGGCTCCCAGCACGAAGGGGTTCTTCTCCATCCAGGCCATGATGGCTCGCGTCTCCACGGCCACCTGGAGAGGGGACGCCGTGCCACCCGTCCCGCCGTGCCACCGCCGTGCTCACGGGGCGGGCGGGCGCTCACCGCAGCGTCCTGCAGGTAGTGCTCCGGGACGGGGATGTGGTGGCCGGGGAAGCGGTGCGGCACCAACTGCCGCTCCTCGGCTGCCCACAGCGGGGACGTCAGGTCGGGGAAGTTCTCAAACAGGTCGAAGCCCTCCTCCGTCCAGTGGCCCAGTGCCCAGTTGCCCAACTCGGAGCCCTGAGGGAGCAGCGACGGCCCCCGCGCCACCATCGTCCCGCTGCCACTGCTGCCCCGTTTCAACACCTCCCACGTGACACCGCTGTCTCAGTGCCACCATCCCAATGCCACCGCTGTCCTATTGCCACGACCCCAGCGCAACTCCCACCCCGTTGCCGCCACCTCCGTCCCACTGCCACCATCCCAACGCCGTCACCATACCAGTGCCACCACCATCCCATTGCTGCTGCCCCAGTGCCACCACCATCATGGTGCCAGCGTCCCAGTGCCACTACCTCAGTCCCACCACCATCCCCCTGCCACCACCCCAGTGCCAGCATCGTCCCACAGCCACCATCCCAGTGCCACCACCACTCCAGTGCCTCCACCATCCCATGTCTACCATCCCAGTGCCACCATCCCAGTGCTACCATCATCCCAATGCCACCACCATGGTTCCAGCATCCCGGTGCTACCGTTCCACAGCTACCACCCAGTGCCACCGCTCCAGTACCACCACCACCCAGAGCCGCCACCACCCAGAGCCACCACCACCCGGAGCCGCCACCTCCACAGTGCCACCATGCGCAGCCCCCCGCCCTCACCGCCTCCTGTGCCAGCTCGTAGCCGTCGGGGTTGAGCGCTGGCACGAGGTGGATGCGCGTCTCGGTGACCAGGCTGCGCACGCGGGGGTTGCCATCCTGGTACTCCTTGCACAGGAACTGCATCAGCAGCAGCAGCAGCTCGCGGCCCAGCGCCTCGTTGCCATGCAGCCCCGCCGTGTAGCGGAACTCGGGCTCTCCTGCGGGGAGCCGTGGGTGCGGGGTGTGTGGGGCTGGGGGTGAGCTCAGCCCTACTGCGTATGGGGCCACCAGTAGGATCAGGGCCTGGGTTGGTTTTAGGGTCAGAGTTAGGGTTAGGGTCAGCTTTAGGGCTAGGGTGAGGGTTGGCTGTGGATTTAGGGTCACAGTTAGGGTTGGGGTTAGCTTTAGGGCTAGTGTTAGCTTTAGGGTCAGGGTTAAGGCTAGGGCTAGAGTTAGTTTTAGGTTTAGGGTTAGGATTAGGGTTAGCTTTAGAGTTTGGATAATATTTAGGGTTAAAGTTTGCAATTAGGGTAAGGGTTTGGTGTTAGCACATAGGTAAAAGGGCTAGTGCTTAGGGTTAGGGTTGAGCTGTGGGTTAGGCCAACATTGGGGTTAGGTATAGCGGGGTTAAAGCTCGGCTTTAGGGCAAAAGTTAGGGTTGGTTTTCGGGTTGGTTGGGTTTAGGATAACGGTTAGGTTTAGATTTGGAGTTGAGGTTAGTGCTTTGGTTAGGGTTAGGGTTGTATTTGGGATTAAGGGAGGGTAGGGTTAATGTCAGGTAAGGCTTTGGCCGTTGCTGCAGTGGGACAGGATTGGTGTCAGGGCTCCTAAGGCGCGGGTGCGGCAGTGACAGAGCTCAGGGCACGGCCACCTCCAGGTCCCCACGCCCCCCTCACCCGTCTCGTGCTCCCCCGGGTTGTCAGAGATCTCCATGGCGTAGATCTTCAGCCCCCGCGAGCTCTTGCCGATGTTGTAGATGCGGGTGATGGTGGGGCACTCCTCGTTCACCACCTTCATCAGCTGCGGGGGGAGAGGGAGAGGACGGGCGCTGGGAGGCGGCGCTGGGAGGCGGCGCGGGGACGCGGCTGGGACGGCGCCACCAAACCCACCTGCCTCATGTCCTTGTAGCTGTGATGACGGAAGTCCAGGTTGTCGGCTGATGTCACCTCGTTCTGCTGCGCGTAGTAACTGCTGACAGCTGCGGGGACAGCGATGTGGCCGCGGCGCCCTGGGGTCCACGGCCCCCGTGTCCCCTCCCCGATGCCACTCACGGGAGAGAGGACAGCCCAGCACCTCCAGCCGCAGGCACAGGCTGCCGTTCCACGTCTGCGGGTACACGCGGATGTAACGCGCCACCATGGGCTCGGGGAACTCGGTCAGCACCGGCGTGTCCTTGTCCACGTTGCCATAGAACTTCTGCAATGGGGCACAGCAGGGTGGCACCGCGTCCCCATCGCGTCCCCGCGTCACCCCGTGCCCCCCCCCCTACCATCTCCTCGTAGCCGTTGGTGTACATCACCCAGTTCTGACTGTCGTTGCTGAAGCCCACATAGAAGCTGGTGACGAAGTCCTCGCTGCGGGATGGACGGAGGGGACGGCGTGGGACCCCGCAGTGCCACCCCTCGGCCCCACCGGCCCCCGCCACCCTCCAGCCCCATACTGGATCTGGGAGTCCCGTCCCTGGGTGATGACGCCGGTGAACTTGGTGGTGCGGCGCGTGTCCACCTCCAGCCAGTGCGCGCGGCTGTCGTCCTCTGCACACCACGCACCGTCAAAGAAATCATCCTCGTTGGGACCCGCCTGGGGACAGCAAGGGGACACGGATGAGGTGAGGAGGGGACAGGGATGGGGATGGGAATGGAGACGGGATGGGGATGGGATGGGGATGGAGGTGGCAATGCGGTGATGATGGGATGGGGTGAGATGAAATGGGAATGGGGATAGGGACCAAAATAGCGATGGGGTCACGGTGGGATGGGAAGGAAGCAGGGAAAGGGATTGAGACAGTGATGGGGTGAGGATGGGATGACAGTGGGGTAGAACAGGATAGGGACTGATAGCAATGGGGTGATGATGGAACGAGGATGGGGGTAGAACGGGATGGGATAGGAATGGGAACACGGGTAGGGGTGGGATGGGATGGGATGGGATGGGATGGGATGGGGGAGAAGGTGGATATGGGATGGGGACGGGATGGACGCCCACCTGCATGTTGAGGCGGCCGCGCTGCGCACCCAGCCCGTGGCGCAGCATGGAAGAGGCCAGGATCTGGTCATCCTCCACACGGTGGGACTCCATGCCGATGGGAGGGCACCCTGTGGGGACAGGGGACGGGAAGGCCGTGGCACTGCAGCGTAGCGTCCCCGCACACAGGGATGGGAACACTCACTCGTCTTCTCCTCCGGTGCTGCCCACTCATCCTCATCTGGCTCCCACTTCTTCCCACCTGGCTTTTTGGGTTTTCCTAGAGGAAAGGCGCACAGTGAGGGGGGCACAGGCTGAGTGGGACGCAGGGTTGGGGGCACCCACCTTTGCTGTCCCGGCCCTTCTCCTCTGCCCACGGATCCTCCTCCTCCTCCTTGCTGCTGCCACCCTTCTTGGGCTTCCCTGGTGGGAAAGCAGTCATAAGGAGACAGCGATGGGACAGGGACAGATGTGGGAATGGGAAAGGAGTAGAGATGGTACAGGGACAAGGACAAGGATGGGACAGGGACAGGAATCAGACAGGGACAAAAATGGGACAGACAGAGATGGGGACAGGGCTGTGCCACTGCCTCTCACAGGGCTTCAACTTCTCCTCGTCTGTCTCCATCTCCTCCTCTTTCTCCGGTTGCTTCTTGGGCTTGGGCGGTGGGAGCAGCCCGTAGTCGACTATGGGGTGGGGATGGTAGTGAGGGGCTGGGATGCCCCTGGGGACCCCTCAGAGCCCCCTGGGAGCAGGGGATGGGGCCGGGGGTCACTCACAGTCATCGTAGTCGGGTCGCTCCCAGCCCTCCTCGTAGTCGCGCTCGGTCACGGGGCCGGGCAGCGGTGCGGGGGGCTCCTCTGGTGTGGCTGGGGATGGGCAAAGGGTTTGGGGTGCCTATGGGGTCCCCTATGCCCTTGCAGGGTCAGCGTGTCCCTACGGTGTCTTCATGCTACTGTGAGGCCCCCCCTTACCACAGGGGGTCCCCACATCCCTGAAGGGTTTCCCCTATCTCCATGAGATCCCTACACTCCCACGGGCTCTTCCGTGTCCCTTTGGGATCCTCTATAGCCCCTATAGGGTCCCCACGTCCTGCAGAAACCTGCATATCCCTACAGGATTCCCACAGCTCCTGTGAGGTTCTCCTGTCCCTGCTGAGTTCACATGCCATTATGGGGTCCCCATGTCCCTGCAGGAACCCTGTGGGATGTTCATATCCCATAGGATCCCTGTAACCCCCACGGAGTCTTCTCCATGCCCCTGCAGGAATCTGGTTGTCCCATGGGATCCCCCTGCTCCTGTAGGGTCCCCCTGGACCTATAGAGTTTCTTGTTGTTTAGTGTCCCCATTTCCATGCAGGAACCCACCATCCCTATGGGATCCCTATACCTCTAGAGGTCCCCGTGCCCCTATAGAGTCCTAATGCCCACATAAGGGACCTCCACGTCCCCATCGATGACCCCTGCAGGATTGCCATGCCTCCATGGGGCTCCCTGCACCCCCCACACCAGGACGTCCCCATGCCCCCCCCATCCCTGGTGACCCCAAACCCACTCCCAGCCCTGGGGTCGCCCCCAGCCCGTGTCCCCGCACTGACGCGCTGCCGTCTCCGGTTGGGGCCAGACCCGGTCGGGTTTCCTCCTGTTCGGGGGTTTGCGGGGCTTCTGCTGCCGCCGGATGTACTCAACTGAGGACAGAGGGGGACACTGATGGCGGGGCCGTGAGGGGGTGAGACCCCACGGTGCCCCGTGAGCCCCAGTGCCGTACAGTCCTCATAGTCCTCCCGCTCCAGCTGCTCGTTGTAGTCCAGTGTCGGCGGCTCCGGCTCCTCAGGGACCTCTGCAGGGTGACACGGGGACGTGGGACAAGGAGGTCGGGGGGTGACGTCAGGATGCGGGGAGGTGTCCCGGAGATGAGGGACACGGCAGCAGGGCACGGGGAGGTGGTGACACGGGGTGGCTCTCACCTGCCTCAGGCTCAGGGCGCCGATCCTCCCGGCCCCACTCCCAGCGCTGGGTTGGCCGCTCCTCCAGCTCCTCTGGGGACGGGGACACGGGGGGTGTGGGGTGGGACATGGCCGGCATTGCGCTTTGCCCCCACGGAGCCCCTTGGTGCCCCCCCCCCGCTCACCTCGCTCTCTGCCATCCTCCTCCTCCTCCTCCTTCCCCTCGGGGATCCACGGCTGCCCCACAGACAGCGATGTCCCCGGTCCGTCCTCACCCCGTGGGGGCTGTGGGGCTGTGGGGGGCTCCCAGGGGGTGTCGGGTGGCTGCGGTGGCCTCGTGTCCAGGGGCTTCTTGGTGGCCTTGGGGGGTTTCTCTTTGGGGGGTTTTTCCTTGGGGGGCTTCTCCTTGGGGGATTTCTCTTTGGGCTTTTTGGAGCCCTTGGGGGGCTTTTCGGAGCCTTTGGGGGGCTTCTCCTTGGGTTTCTTGGGGGGCTTTTCCCCGTCAGCCTTCTTGTCCCTGTCCCTGTCCCTGTCCCTGTCCTTCTTGGAGCCCCGGGCTCTCTCTTTGGGTTTCTTGGTGGGCTTGGGCCCTTTGTCCTTCTTGGGCTTCTTGGGTTCCTCAGGCTCCGTCAGCCGCTGCGGGGGCTCTGTGGGAGCAGGGTGGGATGAAGGCACCCCCTGCCAAGTGTCCCCAGCCCCCCCTGTGCCCCCGCTCAGTGCCCCCAGCCCTGCCCAGCACTTCCAGTTCTGTCAATCTCAGTTCACCCCGCCTCATTTCACACCCCCTCAGTTCCCCCCGTGTCATTACCCCCATCCCAGTGCTCTCATCTTGGCTCCCCTCATCCCAGTTCCCTTCATCCCAGTGCCCCCACCTCAATTCTCCCCCATCCCAGTGTCCTCATTCCAGTTCCTCCCATCCCAGTTCCACCACTCCAGTGCCCCACACTCCATTACCCCCATCCCATTACACCCATCCAATCACTTCCATCCCATTACCCCCACCCCAGTTCCCCCCACCCCTTCACACCCCATTATCCCCCACCCCATTACCCCCATCCCAGTTCTTCCCTCCCCAGTCCCACATTCCACCCCATCACACCCATCCCATTATCCCCCACCCCATTACCCCCATCCCATCGCTTCCATCCCATTACCCCCATCCCATTCCCTCCCCCCCCAGCTGCCCATTACCACCCCATTTTCCCCATCCTACTACCACTCTCCCAGCTCCCTCCATCCCATTTCCCCATCCCAGTCCCTCTCCCCCAGTCCCCCATTCCCACTCCATTATCCCCATCCCGTTACCACTTTCCCATCTCCCTCCATCCCTTTGCTCCCACCCCACGACCCCCATCCCATCGCTTCCATCCCCTTACCCCCATCCCAGCGCCCCCCATCCCGTCACCCTTTCCCCCAGCCCCTCGTGCCCCCCCGCCCCGCGCTCACCACCGTTCCCCGCTCCCCTCTCCCCGCCGGTCCCGGGCTGAGCTCCGAGCCGCACATCGCTGCCATCCCCTCCCGCAACGCCGTCCACGGGCGCCAGGAAACCGCGCAGGAACTCTTCGATCTCCGCGTCCGTCAGTGCGGGAGCGGCGGGGCCCGGCCCGGCCCCGGGCAGCAGCGGGAGCAGCAGCAGCAGCGGGAGAAAAGCGGCGGAGCGGGGCGGCATGGCGGAGCGGCACCGGGCGGAGCGGGACGGGACGGGACGGGATGGGGGGGGGGGGGAGGGGCGGCACCGCCCTGCGGGGGGACCGGCGCGGGCCGGAGCGGTACTGAGGGCGTGGGACGGAGCTGCGAGGGCATCGCGCTGATATCGCGCTGATATCGCACTGATATCGCGCTGGTATCGCACTGATATCGCACTGATATCGCGCTGGTATCGCACTCACACCACACTGCCACTGCACTGGCATTGCACTGGCGCTGCAGGGGTGCAGCCCTGCCCTTGGCACTGCGCTCCATCGCGTCGGTGCTGCACGGGCACGGCAGGGCAGCAGCACCGCACAGCACCGCACAGCACCGCACAGCACCGCACAGCACCGCTCCCCGCTCCCTCGCGCCGCTCAGGACCGGCTCTCCGTGGCACTGGCGCCGCACGGGAGCGGGCACGGCGCCGTCCCTGCAATGGCACCGGGCTCAGGACCACCCCTGGGTGCCGCCCAGCATCGGGGTCACCCCCGTTGTCTCCATCCCGCTCCCCCAGTCCCTCCACCGGGCCCCGCAGGCTCCCCGGGCCCCACGGAGGCCGAGCCACGTGGCCGAGCCCCCCCGCGCTCGTCACACGCGTGGCCCCCAGCCCGGCTGTGACTCAGCGCCCAGACGCGCCGCGGCGGGGGTGGCGGGCGAGGGGGGCTGCCGTGTGGCGACCACAGCTTCCCAGTTCCTCCCAGTAACTTCCCGGTGCCCCCAGTTCACCCGACGCTCCCCGG
>NW_024885312.1:25046-33825 GCF_019232065.1 Centrocercus urophasianus
ATTAGAATTCGCAGCACAGCCCCCCCCCCCGGTGCGTCCCCATAGCGCCCCCGCCAGCAGGGCTCCGGGACCCCCAGGAACCCCGTGCCGCACCGACTCCCGGCTGGGGGTCTCATGCCAGCAGCCCCCCGTGGCCACGCGCGCAGGGCGGGGGGACGCGCAGGGCCAGACCCGCCCCCCCAGCCCCTCCCGGCGTCCGCACCCTTTCCTGCTTGAGTCAGCGGCATCTGACTGCTGCTTCCGGGTGTCCCGCGGCTGTTGGGGCGTCCGCCTGTTTGTCTGGGTGTCCGTCCGGGTGTCCTCCTGTCTGTCCATCAGGGTGTTCTGCCTCTCCTTCTCCTTCTGTGTTTGTCCAGGTGTCCGTCCGTCTGTGTGGCTCACAGGGGTGTCTGTCTGTCCGTCAGAGCGTCTGCGGTGGGGGTTGTGTCCATCTGTCTGCTGGGGGCATCCATCTGTCCATTGGGGGGTCTGTTGGGGGATGGTGTCCATCTGTCTGTGGGGGCATCCATCTGTCCATAGGGTGTCTGTGGTGAGGGTCTGACCACACTTCTGTCTGTCCTTCTGTCCATCAGGGCATCCATCTCCCTCTTGGGGTGCCAACCTGTCTCCCCAACTGTCTGTCCATCCGTCCACCACCTTCCCGACGCCATGTACACGGCCCTCCCCAAAAGGTCCCCCACCCTCCAAACCCTCCCCCCACCCCATAACCCCAAAGACCCCTCACCAACGCCCCTCTCCCCGCAGCGGTTCCCCCTTCGGCCCCGCGCCCACCCGCCCTGGGCTGCACATCTGGCGCGTGGAGAAGCTGCGCCCGGTGCCGGTCCCCGAGAGCTCGTGGGGCGTCTTCTTTTCCGGGGACGCCTACCTGGTGCTGCACCTGGGGTCCGAGGAGCGAGCCCACCTGCACCTCTGGATCGGTGAGCAATGGGGCGACGGGGCGGCGGGGGGACGCGGGGGTCCGGCTGAGCCGTCGTCGCCCACCACAGGCCGGGAGGCGTCGCAGGACGAGCGGGGCGGCTGCGCCCTGCTGAGCACCCAGCTGAACGCGCTGCTGGGCGAGCGGCCCGTCACCCACCGCGAGGCACAGGGCCACGAGTCCGATGAGTTCATGGGCTACTTCCCCCGCGGCATCACCTACCAGGTGTGGGGCTGGGCATCACCGCTCAGCAATGAGCGTCGCCCGTGGGCTCTCGGGTAACCCTGAAGGGCACCGGGCATCGCCAGCGGGCTGTCGGGTGGCCCTGATGGGAGCTGGGCGCCACCGAGGGGATCTCTGGTAGCCCTGGTGGGGCCGGCGGGTGCCGGCAGTGGGTCGGTGTCCGTGCTGGGCGCTCAGAACGCCGTGCCGGCAGGAGGGCGGCGTGGACTCGGCCTTCAAGGTGGCGCAGCGCAGCGCTGGCCCCGTGCGCCGGCTGTACCAGGTGAAGGGCCGCAGGAACATCCGGGCCGCAGAGCGGGACCTGAGCTGGGCCAGCTTCAACACCGGCGACTGCTTCATCCTGGACCTGGGAGAGGTGCGTGGCCGCGGCGCTGCCGTCCTCTCCCTGTCCCCCAGGTCCTTCTGCATGGTGCAGGAAGTGCAGTGCGTCCATCTGGGTGTCCATCCGTCCGTTGGGTGTCCTTATGGTCGTCAGGGCGGCTCTCCATCTATAGGCAGGCTGGCTGTCCTGCTGGCTGTTCATCTGTTGGGGCGTCTGTCTGTCTGTCAGGCGTCCATGTGTCCATAGGGGTGTCTGGCTGTCCATCTGGGTGTTCAGCTCTCCTGGGTGTCTGTTCTGAGTATTGCTCTGTTGGGTTCTTCACCTGCCTTTCTGTGTGTCCCTCTGTTGGGGCGTCCGTCTGTCAAAGCATCCATCTGTCCAGAACAGCGTCTGACTGTTTTCCCACATGTCCGCCTGTCCGTTTGGGAGTCCATTTACCGGGATGTCTGTCTGTCCTTCTGGATGTCCCTCTGTTGGGGTATCTGTCTGTCAAAACAGCCATGAGCCCATAGGATTGTTAGGCTTTCTGTGTGTCTAGCGGTCCTTCTGGGTGTCTGTCTGTCCTTCCACAGAGGTCTTCACCCATCTTTTTGGGTGTCCATCTGTTGCAATGCCTGCCTGTCCCTCCGGCTGTGCATCCATCCATCCATCCATCCGGGCACACGTCCCTTCGGGTGGCCTTGGACACACGTTGCCATCCCTGTCCCCAGGCCATCTTCACGTGGTGCGGGGCGCAGAGCAACGTCCTGGAGCGCAGCCGGGCTCAGGAGCTGGCTGCAGCCATCCGTGACAGCGAGCGGGGCGGCAAAGCGCGCCTGGAGACGGTGCTGGACGGCGAGGAGCCCCCCGAGATGCTGCAGGTGCTGGGCCCAAAGCCCACCTTGATGGAGAGCAGCCCTGAGGAGGACGCGGCGGCCGATCGGAAGGCAGGGATGGCCGTTCTCTACAAGGCAAGGCACGAGGGATGCGTGGGGCTGGGCAGGGCTCAGGGACCCCTGTGCTGTGGGCTGGTTGCCCTGCAGTGGGTCAGGTTGACCAAAGCTCCGTCCAGCCTGGCCTGGGATGCCCAGGGCTTTGCTGTGGGTACATAAGGGATGTGTGGACACAGCACTGAGGGTCAGGTTGGCGGTTGGACTTGGTGATGTGAAGGTCGTTCCCAACATAGGTGACTGTAGGATCCTTTGGGCTGTGCTGGCCATGGGGCTGGGCAAGGCCGAGGGACAGCGAGGCGGTCGCAGCAGGGACAAAGGGCCGGTGCTGGCTGTGGGGTGGGGGTGACACAATGACCACCCCAGGTGTCGGACGCAACGGGGCGCATGGACCTGAGCGAAGTGGCCCGGAGCTGCCCCTTCAACCAGAGCCTGCTGTGCCCTGACGACTGCTTCGTGCTGGACACGGGCGCCGGGGGGAAGATCTACGTGTGGAAAGGTGACCGGGGATGGGGCAGGGGACAGGGCCACCCCCCCGTGCAGCACTGACGTCCCCATCCGCAGGGCGCAAAGCCAACGAGCAGGAGCGGCAGGCGGCCCTCAGCGTGGCCGAGCAGACCATCGCCCGCATGGGCTACTCGCCCCACACACAGGTGGGTGGAGGTGGCCTGGGGGGCACGGGCCACGACCCCCCATCCCCATTGCATCCCCATCGCCGCCCCGCAGGTGGAAATCCTGCCGCAGGGCCGCGAGACGCCGCTCTTCAAGCAGTTCTTCAGCGGTTGGAAGTGAGGCGGCGCCGTGGGCACAGGGTGGCATAGGGACGGGCTGTGACCCCACTCTCACGCCCACCGTATTCCCCACACCTCCAGCCCTGTGCCAGCTCCAAGCCCAACCCAGCCCTGCACCATCAGCCCACCCTCACTGTGTCCGAGGTCATGCCATCCCCACTCCTCTCTTTAAGCCCCTGCCATCTACAAGGCCATTCCACCCCCATGCCATCTCTGTCTCCATCCCCACGGCACCCCGCTGCCACCTCCAGCCCCATTTCTCTGGCATCCCATCCCAGTGCCAACCCATCCTGGAGGCCACGCCATCCCCACACCCATCTTTCCTGGATCCATCTCCATGCCCATGCTGCTCCCATGCTGCCCCTGTGCCTCCCATCTCTGAGCCTGCACCATTTCCCTCGCCACATCCATGCCACCTGCATGGCCATGCCATCCCCATGCCACCTCCCTCTCCACCCCCATTCCATGCCACCCCTTCTCAGTGCCATCCCCATGCCCCACCACATGCCATCCCCAAGCCCACGCTGCCGTGCCACATCCCCGCCGTCAGCGCCGTGCCATCCTCACAGCACACAAATAAAGGCACGATGTGCACCCTGTGCCACACTGCAGCGCTGGAATGAAGGATGTGGGGCTGGGGACAGCAGGGGGCAGACGGCAGCCATGGGGCAAGGTGGCCCAGCAGCACCTGTGGGTGCTGAGGTGACCAGGAGGCAGTGGGGCACTGCAGCCTGAGCCCCCCTGGTGCCGCCCACCCTGCCTGTGCTGATCCCATTCCTCCCCAACAATGCCCCCAAGCCTGCGGTTTCTGATCCATTGCAGAACACATCCTGCTCAGCTTCCTCTTAATTAAGGGTTCCTCATTAGCGCTGTTAGAAAGCCGCTCTCCGTGCCAGCGCTGCACCGAAATGCCACCAGTGGTGCAGAACAACCCTCAGCCACGGGCTGCAGGCGGGGCACAGGGAGGAGGGCGCCCCACAGGGTCCTGACACCAAAGAAAGCCCTTTTATTGACCCGCGGCCAACAGCCGCCGCGTCCTTGATCCCAAAGCAAACCGGGGGGGAGGAAGGCCGCCGCCGCACCGCACTCTTCCTCCTTCACAGTGAATGGGGCAGGCAGCGCCCACAGCTTGAGGGGGGCAGGGGGGTCACGGAGGGGTGCTGCCATCGCCCCCCAGAGAGTGCGGGGGGCTCAGGGGGCACAGCACGGTGCTGGGGGAGGGGGGAGGAAGGCAGGAAGCTGGCGCTGCTTGGAAGAACCGGTGGTGGTGGGGGGTCTGGGCACTGCCCGCCCCGCTGCCCTCACTCGAGCAGCTCCACGTAGTTGGCAGGGAACATCCCAAAGTGGCCGTCGGGGCCGTAGCCCCGCCACCATCCCTCGTCGATCATCTCGATGTTGGTGATGATGTTCTCGGGGTCAAAGGAGATCTCGGTGTCATCGGCTGGGAGGGGGGAAAAGGGGGGTGTGGGACAAAGCAGGGGAACCCCCGGGCCCCCCATTCTGGCAGCACCCCCTCCATCTCGGAGAGACCCCTTCCATTTAGGAGCGCTCTCTCCTCTTTCTAGAGGATCCCACACCCCCGTCCTGGGGGAACCTGCCCTATTTCAGAGCCTCCCCTCCAGTTTCAGAGGACCCTCCCTCATTTCAGAGGACCCCCCTCCCTCCTCTGAAGAATTCCATTTCAGAGGGACCCCCTCGTTCTGAAGGTCACCCCATTTCACAGGGACCCCTCCTCTTACTGGAGGAACCTTTTGGGGGAACCTCCCCTATTTGAGAGGGCTTTCCCCAGCTCTGGAGGATCTCCCCCCTCACCCCCTCATTTCTATTTCAGAAGAAATCCCCTCTTTTGAGGACCTCCTCCCATTTCAGAGGACCTCCCTCAGCAGAACCACCTCAATTTTGGAGGAACCCCCCTCGTCCATAGGAGCCCCCTCTGCTCCTTTCAGAAGCAACCCTCCATTTTGAAGGAACGCCCCCCGTTTCAAAGGACACCCTCCTTATTTTGGGGGCAACCCCCCAATTCTGGGGCAGCGCTGCTATCCTGGGAGGAACCTCCCCAGGTTCAGAGGGGCCACCCCCCTTATTTCAGAGAAAATTCCCCCATTTCAGGGACCCCCCCCGTACCCGCCTGGTAGTCGTAGAGCGCTCGGGCACACAGCCCCTTCCCCGCCAGCTCGGGCTCCTGCTGGTACCCAGCTGGGTACTGGTACTGAGCTCCATCGTCGTGGTCCTGGGAAGGGAACGGGGGGCATTGAGGGGCGTGCAGCAAACCCAGTGTGGGCCGAGGGCAGCAGAGGCGCCCAGAGGGGATGCAGCCCCATAAAGCCGGACCCTGAAAGCAGAGGCAGAGCCCAACCTGAGGGGGTTCCTCGTAGATGGCTGCGCCGTCAGCTGCATCCTCGTACACGTTCTCCCCATCCGGGTGGCTGCCCATCGGGCTCACGCTGTGCCCTGCGGGGGAACGGCGGCAGCTCAGCCATAGCGCTCCCCCCACAGCGGGGGTCACGGAGCCCCGAGCGGTGCTTCTCATTTGGGGAGGGGAGGGGAAAGGGGGGGAGCTGGTGCTCAACGTGAGTCATTGCCTAAAACACCACGGAGAGAAGCTGGTGGGAAGGGCTGCACTGGAGCTTGGCCGACAGCAGCACCTAGCGGCGAGTGCAGCCCCACGGCACCGAACCGGGAGGGGAGGGGGGGGCGCCAAGGGGTCACAAAGTCACAGCGAGGTTGTGGGCACCTCCGGGTCCCTCTGCTCCCACCCAGCACCACGTCCAGGTGGGATGCAGATCTCCATGAGACTGGGTTCCAAACGGGACCAGGAAGCGTGGCACCGGGGGGCGGGGAGGGCAGCCCACACACCTGCGGCCGGCACCGGGGATGGGTCCGGGAGGGGGGGGGCGGGGGCCGGCACGGCGTCCTGCTCCCGCTGCAGGAAGGGGCTGCGCAGCTTGCCTGAAACAGAGAATGGGGGCTGAGGCGGGGCCTTGCCTGCAGCCAGGGGTGGTTTTGGGCACTGCCCTCCTTCCTCTCTTTGGAAACCCCCCAGAAAGCTGTCAGCCCCCACGGGGCACTGCTTGCCCCCAGTCCAATCCTGGTGCTCCAGCAGCATTCCCACCACGCTGCAGCGCACCCCCGCAAAGCAGTGGGATGGGAATAGCACCAAGCTGAGCGCCCATGGGGTCACCGCCTGCAAACCCTCCCCTGGCTGCGACTGGGCACCCACATCCCCCTGCCCCCCAGGACCCTCACCTGGCTGTGCAGTGGCTGCAGTGTCCCCAGGTGCCGCCCGCTCCCTCTGCACAAAGATGTCCCGTGGGTTCCCGGGGCGCTGCGCAATCAGTGACGCTGCCTCCTGCGAGTGGAGTGGGGCTCGGGGGGGGGTCCAGTGGGGCAACCCCCAGCTGTGGGGCTGTGGTCTCACCTGGGCTTTCTCCACTGATTCGCTCCTCCGCATGCGGCGCTGCCCGGCCTCACGCTCCTCTGTCTGCTGCTCCTTCTGTGGCACCAGAGGGGACAGTGACAGCCCCACCGCGCAGACCCCAAAGCGGGGGGTGAGCAAAGGGGACATCTGCACCCCAAAAGCCCCAGGGACGGCACGAGGCTCACCCACTGCTGCTGCTCCCGCCTCTCTGCCTCCTGCTGCAGCCTCCTGCAGGGAGACGGGGGGGGGGGGTGACAAAGGGGAGAGAAGGGGTGGCCAGGGATGGCAAGGGGCTGGAGGTGCTCAGGACTCACTTCTGGGCCTCGATCTGGCTGGAGCGTGCCTGGAACCTCTGCTCCCTCCCCGCTGCCTCCTGCAGCTCCCTCTCACGCCGCTCACGCTCCAGCCGCTGCCGCTCCTCCTCCGCGCGCCGCTTCTCCTCCAGGCGCCGGTTCTCCTCGTCCTTCTGTTGGATGTAGGCACCGCCTCAGCCCCGCCGTGCTCCGCCACGCGGCCCGCAGTGCTGCTCTGCAGCCCTCACCTCGGCTTTGGCCCAGAAGTGGTCCTTGTTGACCCGCTTGATTTCAGACATGGCGTTGGTTTTCTGGTAGACGGAGCCCTGCGCAGGGCAGGCAGCGGAGGGCTCAGAGCAGTGCTGCACAAATGACTTCTGCATCCCCCTTCAGAAACACGCTGACCCCACTGCTTTGTGCTGCCTTCGGTAGGGGTGGAAGGGACCCCACAGCCCATCATTCCCCGCATCCCCACTCCATCTGACCACACAAAAAGTTGTTCTCCATCTTGTTTCTACCTCCCTGTAGGTTCTGCTGGACAGGAATCCGCCCCCATAGGACCCACCCAACAGCAAAGGGCACCGCAGTCCCACCCCGTGGGACCCCCAACACCAGCATCAAACCATCTCCCCGTACTCGGTGACGTCACCCCAGCCCCAGACCCACCACAGGGCCTTGTGGCCCGGCGTCCTGGAAGCGGCTGCTCTCTTTGTGGAAGCTGTAGTTGGCCCCCGAGGCCTTGGCCACCTTCTGCATGATGAGCTCGGGCTCCACATCCTCCTCTGCTCGAGCGTTGATGGTGACGTGGGCACCCTGCATGGGGACATTGGGCTCGGGGTAGCACCGAATCGGCTTCCACAGGGGACAGAATGGAGACAGCAGGAGCCAAGCAAACCTTCAGGAAGCTGGCAACGGTGCTGACGTGGTTGGCACAGGCTCCTTTCCGCACATCATTGACGCCTTCACCCGTCTGCGTGGAGAAGCAGTGGCAAACCAGCAGAGGAGCAATGGAATGAGCAATGGAAGAACGATGCAGAACCAATGGAATGGAAGAGCAGTGGAAGAGCAATGGCACCATGAGCCCCACCCCAGCGGCTCCTTTCCACCCCTTTGATTTGGGATGTCCCACACGTCCCCATCCCAGCTCACCCAGTTGACGAGGACGTATTTGGGCAGGCCGGAGTTGGGGTCCTTCACCCTGCAGAAGGCGTACATCACCTTGCCGCTGTTCAGCTCCTCCACCATCTCCTCCAGGCCGCCCTCTGTACCGGGACAGGAGCAGGGCTGGGCCAGGGGCATTGGCCACGTCCTGGCCACCCCTCAGTGTCCCCAGGGCCGCAGGGAGCGCGGGTGGCACCGGGGGGTGCCCACAATCGCCAGCCTCCCCCCAGCACCGCGCGCATGGGAACCACTCAGCAATGAGGAAACCCACAAGAACGCGCTCACACCCCCAAACCGTTCCCCATAAACGTCCCCAAAGCGGAAGGCGGCGGTGTCACAACGGCCAGCCCCAAAGCCAGACCCCCCCACACAGCAGGAACGGGGCTTCAACCTCCCGAGCGGCAACCGAAAGGAGTTATGGGGCGGAGGGGGCGGGCCGGGCCGGCACCGCTTCCCCATTTCCAAGGCAGGCACTCCGCGCTGGGCGCCCTGCTCACCCCCGCTGCCGGCCACGCGCAGGTCGTTGCTGTTGCCTTCATAGGTGAACAGAGCCCTGTGGGATGGGGGGGGCTGAGTCACGGCCCCCCACCCCCAAAGCCCCGCACCCACACATCCCGAGCCCCGACCCCCAGGCACGCAATGAGCCCCCCGCCCTAAATCACCCCCGCTCCACAGACCCCCCCAGACCCCCAGCTCTGGGCACCCC
>NW_024885313.1:0-17693 GCF_019232065.1 Centrocercus urophasianus
CCGGGAGGACATGGCTGCCCTGGAGAAGGATTACGAGGAGGTGGGGGCTGACAGCGTGGAGGGCGAGGAGGATGGGGAGGAGTACTGATCGATTCCAATGAGTGCCTTTCTGGGCTGCTGCACTGTGGGGCTCAATAAAGCTGCAACGTTCACAGGTTTGGCTCTGGCTTCTTGTCCGTGGGCTGTGCTGGGGGTTGCCGTCCTGGATCTCTATGGGAGTGGTCCGCTCGGTTGCGCTGTTCGTGCACACGGCATTGCGCACCGCCCTGTGCCCCCGCTCCGGCCGGCTCCATGCTTTTGGTCTTCGAAAAGCGACAGTTTCGCGCTGAAACCCGGAAGTGGCGTCCCAGTGCAGTTACCGCTCTGCACCGCCAGTCCGCCCAACTCTGCTGCTCTAGGTCCTCCAGACGGCCTCACGCATGCGCACAACGGCACGGAGTAGCGGCGCCCCGCTGGTCGTGCGGTGCCTCCCCTCGGCCAGCAGGGGGCAGCATAGCGGTGCCCGCGGGTTCGGGTGGTGCCGGGGGTCCGCGGCTGCTTCGGGCCACGTGTGGAGCTCCGGGAGCGGCTGGGGGGTCCTGGGTGCCGATGGCGACCCTTGGAGTCCTCTGGGGGGGGAAGGGGGTCGCAAGGAGGACCTTAGGAATGCTCTGGGCTGTCCCAGGGTACACGAGTGTGTCCAGAAGACCCCCCCCTCCCCCCAGCACACACCCCCCCGTAGTTCCTCACTGTGTCCCCAGCAATGGAGTCGACTCTGCAGCCGCGGTGGCTCCAGAGTTCGCCCCTCCCGACCCCCTCCCACTGCTCCCGATGTTCTCGGAGCCCCCGGTTCCCCCCGGCCCCTCCCGCCCTCCTCCGATTCCCCGCCCCAGATGTGGCCCCGCCGCCAGATGCGCGAATGGGGGGGGAGCGGAGCGGGGCTCCCTCTGGGCGCTTCCACCGCCCCCAGCACAGCCTCACCCCCGCCCGCCCCCTTCCCCGGCCCGGGATGGAGCCCGGAGCCCCCGCGGAGCCGCGTTGCCGCCTGGAGCCATGGCTGCACTATGAGCCCGGTCCGGCGGTCCTCTGCGCCCTCGGCTGCGTCCTCGGCCTTCTCTATGGCTGCGTTGGTGAGGGGTGGGGGTGGCACAGCGCCGGGGGGGCACCGCCGGGGGTAGGGGGAGGAGATACCAGGGGGAGACTGTGGGGTTTGACACGGGGCCACCTCGGGATGAGTCCATGGGGGATGGCACTGGGGACACTAAGGGACACGTTGGGGACAGGACAGTGTGCGTCCCTGGGCATGGGTGGGATGGCACAGGGGAACACACTAGGGACACGATGGGATGCGTCCATGGGGGATGGCACTGGGGACACTATGGGACACGTGGTGCATGGACAGGGGCTGGCACGGGAGGCACTGTGGGGTGCAGTGGGGCGTTTGCACGGAACACATTTGGCAGTGGGGACAGGACAGGATGCGTCCACAGGGCGCAGCTGGGGGGTGGCACCGGGGACACCGCGGCGCAGCCCCCACTGAGCCCCACATCCCCCGCAGGCCATCGCTGCTTCAAAGCCATCATGTTCACCTCGGGGCTGCTCCTGGGCTCCAGCACCATCTTCCTGCTGTGCTACAAGGAGCGCGTGTTGGAGACGCGGCTGAGCCTGGAGGTGAGCGCAGGCATCGCGTTGGCCATCGGCTCGCTCTGCGGGTTGGTCACCGCTCTGCTGCGCAGCGTCGGGCTCTTCTCCACCGGGCTGCTGCTGGGGCTGCTGCTGGCCGCGGCCGTGCTGGCAGCTGCTGCGCCGCTGGTGCCGCCGCTGAGCCCCTGGGTGCTGGTGGGGGTCCTGCTGGGCCCGGCGTTGCTCTGCGCCCTGCTGGCCCTGCGGTGGCCCAAAGCGCTGACCACGTTGGCCACTGCCGTCCTCGGCGCTGCCGTGGTGGCGGCGTGTGTGGATTATTTCGTGGAGGGGTTTGCTTTGGTGCTCCACGTCTCCGAGAGGCTGCGGATGGCGGCGGTGGGGCAGCTCTGCTGGTACAGCTGGGTCGTGCTGGGGCTTTGGCCGGCGCTCAGCCTGCTTGGTGTCCTGCTGCAGCAACGGTGAGGAGAGTGGGGAGGGGTGGGGTGGGAATGGCTGTGGGGAGGAGGTGGGAATGGCAATGGGATGGGGTTAGGGATTGGGATTGGATGGGATGGGGTGGGGTGGCTGTGGGGATGGAGGCTTGGATGGGTTGAGATGGAAATGTGAATAGGCGTGGGGATAGAAGTTGGAATGGGATAGGATGAGGAGTGAACTGGGATGGGAACTGTTATAGGGTGTGCATGATGAGCGTGGGGCAGCGGAGGTGGGGAAGGGGACACGGAGGGTGATGGAAATGATGAGGGAGGTGGAGACGGCAATGGGGGCGGCATAGGGACCGAGGAGATGGCCATGGGGCTGGGGGTGATGGCAGGGGCCGGTGCCGAGCCCCCTCCCTACAGCGATCCTCAGTTGGCGCCAGAAATGACTGCAGCTGCTGCACCTCCATCAGCAGGAAGCCAAATGCCAGCAGAACCGAACCCCCTCCAAGTGCAGCCACCGCCACCAGCCTGCCCCAGTGACACACGGCTTGTGCAACACGTTGGCCTTGGTGAGTTTGTGCTGGGGGAGCAGGGGGGGCCCCGCACCACCGCTGACACCCCTTTCCCCCCCCAGAGCTCGTGGGACCTGCAGCTGGAGAACGCAGCCCCCGGACCCGGCTGGGACCCCCAGTGATGGCTGTGGCTCCGCTGTGTCCTTCACCACCCCGGTGCCTCCAGGCCACCTCTGAGAGGCCCCTGTGCCCCCCACCCGCTGTGGGTTGCTGTCCCCCCACCACGCCTGCCCTTTTAAGCAGGCAAATAATAACAGGGCATCCTCGTAGGGTAAATGGGAGCTCCTGCCCCACAAGCAGCCCCACACCCACTGCGACCCCTGCTCCCTGTCAGCTCCAGAGAGGTTCAGCTCCACTCTCCCTCCAGGGCAAGGAAAGACTTCATAGCAAATAACTCCCCACAGCAATTTCTGTAGGACGCACACAGTGCTGTGCACGCACTGCTGTACCTGAGCTACAGTGTTCTGAATGCCTCCAGCTGCCCCCAGCTCCCCTCTCTGACTCCCAAACCTGTTATACCCCCATTCCTGCTGCCACGAGGCCCCCAGCTCCACCGACCACCTGAGCTGCCCATTCCTGCATCCCCCAAACCACCAACACCCCCATCTGTGAGCCCTGTGCTCCCTAGACCCCCCACACCTCCTCCTCCATGCTCCAGCGACCCCCAATCGCCTTATGGACATCATCTCTCCCATCTCAAACTGCCCAGCTCCATCCCCATGCAGCACCTCCATGATCCCAGGACCGACCACAGCTCTCCCTGCTCAGCCCCACGCAGGATGAACCCAAACATGGCCCCATCCCCCAGCAGAGCCCAGCGCAGGGTTGGGGCAGAACGAGCGCCGTCCCATACGCCGTCCCTCCCGACGGGCAGCAGGACGTGGGCTGGTGCCAAGCCGGAGCGCGGGGCCACCCAGAAAATGGGGCACAAGAGGGGGCCGACGCTCCAACGCTGCTCACGGGACACAAAGGCAGCTGTGTCCCACGCAGCTCCCAGAAGTGACGCTGGCGTTGGCACGGCTGCGGCTGGGCGGGCTGAGGGGGCTGGGGAGCGCGGGGGGATCCCTGCAACCGTCCTCAGCAGGGAAAGGCAGAGCTGAGCTCCTGCCGCGGGGTCACTACTGCAATTTTATTATTGCGCTCTTAAAAATAAAAGGAAGAGGACGACAGGCCGTAACACAGAATGCGAGGGGCTGGGGAAGAAGTCAAGGAAGAGCTGCTGCCCCCGCCTCCCCCGCAGCACCAGCCCTGCCCGGCTCCCCCGAATAAACTTTAAAAAGGAGAGAGGTATCTGAGAGTCGCCGACTTCCTAACACCGATAGCTGGGAAACAAAGAAACAAACCGAAAAACAACTGTTGTGGAAAAACGACGGCACCCACCCAAAACAAAACCCCGGGAAAGAGGGGCCGGCGCTCAGTCCAGACAGCCTGCGCTGGGGACGCCGGCCCCACGACGGCCCCCCCTCACAAGTCCAGCTCCAGGTCCTGCAGCTCCTCCTCCAGGGCTTTCCTCCGGCCCAGCTTCTCCAGCTGCTCCTTGGTCGGCTGCTTTATCTCCCCAGAGTCGAGCCGCTGCTGCAGCTCCTCCACCTGCCGCAGCTTCTTCCTCAGGTTCTTGATCTTCTTGCTTTTCTCTGAGGCTGCGGCTTCCCCGTCAGCGGAGCTCTGGGCGCTGCAGGCCGGCTGCGGTGCGGCCGCTCTCGTGTCTCCGCCGCTGCCCCCCGACAAGGAGACCTTGTCCAGCGATTGGATCAGTTCGTCTGTTTCCCTCTCGCCTTTCTCCTGCTGCTGCTTCCTCTTCTCCTTGCGTTTCAAGTTCCTTTTTGCTGTTTTGGACAGTCCGCTCTCCCCGCCCTCCGCTTTGTTGGGCTGCTTGCCGGGCTGGGCGTTGGGCTCCAGGCTCAGCCCCGGGGGCAGCTCAGGCTTGCTTTTGAAGAACTTCACGTATTTGTTCTCATACCTGCATGGGAGGAGATGCAGTGACGGCACTGCTGCCCCCGTGGAGCTGCAAACCTCACCACCTCCGGCCTCGCCATCAGCACAGCACAGCCCTGACCCAGAGCTCAGCTCCAGCACTGCCCTGAGCTCCTCAGGACGTCCTCATGGCCGTGGCTCAGCCCAGCTCTGCGCAGAGGAGCAGCCAGATACGTACCATCAGGACTCAGCTAAGGGCTAAGGGGGTCAGAAGTGCTCAGGCACCTGGAAAGAGACTGAGACCTCAATTCGTGACCTGGTTCAGAGACACCGGGGTCTCCCAGCCTTGCCACGCACCCACAGCCCCAGCGGGGCGCAGGTAACAGCACAAAGTGCCCAAATTTGGGATCCTGGGCACACCGACACCATCGCTCTGATGCCAGCAATGGGGCTCCACCCCAGGACCCCACACCTGCCTGCCTGCCCCACTTACACCGGCACCTCCTCCTGTGGCACGTAGCCCTCCTTCACGCGCCGCTGCTTCCGCCAGGTGCCGTCAGGGCGCTGCGTAGAGGCGATGTACTTCCCTATGGGGGAGAAAGCAACGTCGGGTGGGGCGCACAAGGGGCTGCTCCTCCCACGGGGCTGGGGGCTGCCCGGCACCTGGTACCGTTCTGGGGGGAAGGGAAGGGACTGGCCCTGCAGGGACATGGGAGGATGGGAGTAAACACGGGAGTGGGAGATGTGACCCCACGGAGAGCATGGGGGGACTGATGTAACCCCATAGAGAGCGTGTGGGGGGAGATACTGGCCCGTAAAGAATTCAGGGTGAAGATCTGACCCCAGAGGAAACATAGGAAGAAGATCTGACCCTACAGGCAACACAGGGGGAGGTCCGAGCCCACGGAGTGCGTTGTGGGAAACGCCACGCAGAGATGGGGCCGCGGCGCGGACCCACAGGGAAAAAGCAGAACGGAACCGAGCCCACGGAGAGAAGGGACGGAGCCCACCCCGCGGAGCGCAGCCGCCCCGCCGCCCCCAGGCGCGGCCTCGGCCTCACCGCGCCCTGCAGATCCCCGCTCCGCAGCGCCGAAGCCGCCCGACCCCGTCCCGCAGCGGCGGGCCCGCACCGCGGCGCACTCACCGGTCTCATCAGTCACATAGGGAGTCGCCATCTTGCGTGCGCGATACACTTCCGGCCCCCACGCCCCGCCCCCGGAAGTGGCGGCGCGGCGTCCGGACAGGGGATTGGGGAGATTCGCGGGCGGCGGCGGCCATTTTGTTTTTAAAGGCGCAGCGCTCCGTTTTGTGCGGAGTCGCTGGGTGCGGGGTTGCTGCGGTGATGCCTGGCTAGAAAGTGCCCGCGCTGCGGGTCCGGGTGACCGGGGGATAATCCGCCTCAATCGAGCCTTCGGGGCCGGTCCCGCCCCGCTTCGGCGTCACGTAGGGGAACAAGGAGGGTCGGGGCTCCCCGCACCGCAGCATCATGCGGTTCACTATGGGGGCGGGGGGGAACAAACTGCCTTTCCTTCCAGCGCCGCACCCCCGGGGCAGTCCGGATGCGGCCCGGCCCCGCGCTGCGATTGCCGCGGGGATTTCCACACGTGCCCCCTTCTACTTCTTCCCGCTCCCCTCGGCCCCCCCCCCTCCGGTCCCAGCCCCCCTGCCAGCCCCCCGGCCGATTTAAGGTACAACGGAGGCGGCCCCCGTGAGCGCGGGACAGGTGAGAGCCCGGCAGGGAGCGGAGAGGAGCGGACCCCGCCCCGGCGCTGTGCCCCCCCGCCGCACGTGCTCCCGGTGCCGCCCTGAGCCGTGATGTCAGAGGGGCTGGGCCGCGGCGACAGCGCGCGGGCACCGGGCCGGACCGAGTGGCGGCACCGAGCGGAGCCCCGCAGGTACCGGCGGGCACCGGGGGTGTGGCGGGACAGCGCCGGGAGGGAGGGGCGGGGCGAGGCGAGACCAGTGCTACCGGGATGAGCCGCATCGGGGTTGGCTGCGTCGGAAGGAATCGAACCGGAGCGAACTGAAGCAGGCAGTGCGGGGCTCGGTCCGATCTGAGCGGAGCGCATCGGGCTGAGCTGAACCGACGGCACCGCGCGGGGAACGGGAGGGAAGTGGCACCGGCGGGGTACGGCCCGGGCTGCACCCTGGGGCGTGGGTTCGGTGCCGCCGCCCGGTTTCGCGCCCCTCCCGATCCGCTTCCCGGTGCTCAGCGCGGTGAGCTCCGAGCTGCGTTCCCGTCCCGTCCCTCCTCAGCCTCCTCGTTCCCGGGGCGCAGCGGGAGGAGGAAAACGGGGAAAGCGAAGGGCCCGGCCCCGCCCGCCCCGCCGCTGGGCTCCGCCGCTCCCACCTTTGCGTTCCGGAGCCGCCCCGGGCTGCGCGGACACCGGCAGGGCGAGAGGCGGCCCCGGTGCCTCCTATCCGACGGCAGCCGCCTCGCCCCGGGGTCCTCGAGGGAGAGAGCGCAGCCCGGGGGTCTCGGGAGCGGAGAGGGGCCGTGCGCGGCTGCCGCACCCCCCCCCCCTCCACGGTTCCCGTTCCTTGCCCGTTACTAAATAAGGGAACCAGCCGCCGCTCCGGGGGGGGTCCCGGGGGCCGTGTCCGACCTCGGGCCGGGGGGGCCGGCATCGTGCCACGGCTCGGTTCCCCCAGCGCGGGTTCCTGACGCAGCCCCGGTGCGGGGGGAGAAGGGGATGGGAGTGGTGCTGGGATCACCCATGGGTGCTCCGGGAGGCGGCAGGAGGGACGCGCACGCATCGTCCTCCTCCCCTTTGGGTCACATTTGGGGTCCCGGGGGACTGCGGCTGTCGCTCCGTGTCCCACATCCCCTCCCCCCAACCTCCGCCCGGCGCCGCTCCCGGGCCGCGCTCAGCATCTGCCGCCCGGTGCCACGCAGGGAGCAAAGGTCAGCCTTCGCCCTCGGGGCCGGCACCGCCTCAGCGCGGGGCCGGGAGGGAACCGCATCCCCGCGGGGTGCGTGGGAGGCGGCCGGATGCGTGGCAGCAGGATGCGAGCAGCCCGACCTGTGCGTGTGCGAGCGAGCTGCCGCCCGCCCGGCCCGAGGGGGGGGGGGGGGGGGGCGGGGCTGTGTTGGGGGCTGTGCCGGGGCAAACGGGGCGGGGAGAAAGCGGGGAGACCCCCGCCGTGTCCCCACCGCCGCCCTCCGCCCGCAGGCAGCGCAATGGAGGAGAGCGCGGAGTGGGGCACGCTGAGCCCCGAGGAGTTCGCCCAGCTCCAGAAGTACCTGGACTGTGAGTTGGGGGGGGAGAAGCAGCTCGTGTGCGCGGGTGTGGCTGCACGCTGTGCGTGGCTTTGTGCGTGTGCGTGGCAGGGGTTTTACACGCATGGGGCGGCCGCGCACACGTGTGCACTGCGATGGAGCCGTGGGCACGCAAGGCGTGGGTGTGCCTTGCACACGTGTGTGCATGCATGCACGGTGTGCGCGCGCCCCTTGCCGTGTGTGCGCTCCCCGAGCATCCTTGCACACGCCTGTGCCCGCAGACAGCAGCAGGAAGGTGCAGGACGTGCTGCAGGAGTTCTGTGGTGACGGGATGCTGTCCCAGCACCTTCAGGGAGAGGTGAGCCCCCCCCCGCACCCCAGGGGCTGCTTGCTTCCCCTCCGCAGACCTCCAGCCCCCCTCTGCCCCCCCCCCCCAGTGCGTGGACTTCGAGGGCTTCAAGCTGTTTCTGAGGAGCTACTTGGAGGCAGCTGATGTCCCGGACACGCTGTGCCATCACCTCTTCAGGTCCTTCCAGAGCGCAGGGCAGCCGGGCGCTGGTGAGGACATGGGGGGGGGCTGGGAAATGGGGGGGGGGGCCAGGCCCCGGGGGGGGGAGCGTGGGTTCAGCCTCATCCATCCCACAGATGCTGATCTCGTCTGCGTTAACGATGTCTCCTGCTACTTCTCACTGCTGGAGGGCGGGCGCCCCGAGGACAAGCTGGAGTGTGAGTGGGGGTCCTGTGGCACCGGGAGGCCGGGGGGGGGGCACCGCCATCTGACTGCTGTGCCCCTCCCTCCCCCCGCAGTCACATTTAAGCTGTACGACAAGGATGGGAACGGGCTCCTGGACAGCTCGGTGAGGGGACAGGGCTGGGGGGGGCATCTGGGACCCCCGCCATCACCCCCACCCTCATCCTCGCCACGCCGTGCTGCAGGAGGTGGAGCGGATCATCACCCAGATGATGCGGGTGGCCCAGTACCTGGACTGGGACGTCACAGAGCTGAAGCCGGTGAGTGGCCCCGCATCCCTCCCCACCGTGTGCCCCCCCCCAGACCCCCTGAGCCCCACGTCCCCCCAGATCCTGCAGGAGATGATGCGGGAGATCGACTATGATGGCAGTGGCACGGTGTCGTTGGCGGAGTGGCTGCGCGGCGGTGTAACCAACATCCCCCTGCTGGTGCTGCTGGGCCTGGAGGTGGTGAGTGCGGGGGGTGCGCCGTGCCGGGACCCCCCCGGGGTTGTCCTGACCCCCCCGCCCCCCACCCTCTCAGCACATGAAGGATGATGGGCAGCACATGTGGCGCCTGAAGCACTTCAACCGTCCCGCCTACTGCAACGTGTGCGAGACGTTGCTGGTCGGGCTGCGCAAACAGGGGCTGTGCTGCACCTGTGAGTGGGGCAGGGACCGGGGGGGTGGGGGACACGATATGGGGTGAGGATGCAGGCGGGACAGGGAGGGGATGGGGAGGAGGACCGCGGTGGGGGGAGGCTGGAAGAGGGCTGGGGATGAGGACGGGTGGCTGTGGGATGGGGGGTGCACAGCGGTAAGGACAGGGACGAGGATGGGGTGGCGTCCCTCCCTTGGGTGGGATGGGGGCGCTGGGGGGTGGGGATGCGGTGGGAGGGACCCCCGCCCCAGGTGTCGCAGGAAGTCCCGCCCCCTCCAGCTGAGGAAGCCCCGCGCCCAAAGCGGGCGTGGCTACTGCAGAAACCCCACCCACCCGGGTAACACCGGGCTGCCATTGGTTCCCGGGGCGGAGGGGGCCGTGCTGCGATTGGCTGAGGGGCAGTTTGGGGAGGTGGGAGCAGGGGCCGAGCCCCGCCCCCTCACGGCCGCGCCCCCCAGTCTGCAAGTTCACGGTCCACGAGCGCTGCGCCCGCAAGGCCCCCCCCAGCTGCATCAGCACCTACGCCAAGTCCCGCAAGGAGGCCGGTGTGAGTGCCCCGGCTGTCTGTCCATCTGTCCATCCATTTGTCCGTCCGTCTGCCTGCCCGCCTGCTCCATTTGCCGGTCCGTTTGTCCGTGGCTCCATCTGCGATCCGTCCGTCCGCTCATCTCTCTGTCCGTCCATCTGTCCGTTTGCCCATCCGTCTCCTTTGTCAAGCTGTGCAGCTGCCTGCCCGCCTGGCTGTCCCTCCGTCCGCCTGCCCACCCGTTCCTCCTCCTGTCTGTCCGTCCCTCCGTCCGTCTGTCCCACCACCTCCCGCCATGACTGCCCACGCAGGTCCAAGCCCACGTCTGGGTGAAAGGGGGCTGCGAGGCCAGCAAGTGTGGCAAATGCCAGAAGAAAATCAAGAGCTTCCAGAGCCTGACGGGGCTGCACTGCGTCTGGTGTCACCTCAAGGTGGGGATGGGCGGAGGGGATGTGGGCCCCCGTGGTGCTGGTTGGTGTCACAGGGGGGTCCCCGTCTCCTCCATCCATCCCCAAGGGATGGGGTGGCTGGACGTGGTCTCTGCCCCCCAGATCCACGAGGATTGCAAGCCCGCTGTGCCCCCCGCTTGTGACTGTGGGCTGCTGAGGGACCACATCCTGCCCCCCTCCGCCATCTATCCTGTGGTGCTGGTGAGCTCAGGGGAAGGGGGGGGATTTAGGGGAATGAGGGATGTCCCTGTTTGGGGACGTGGGTGTCACCTCCCTGCTGGGGGTGCAGGAGCGGCAGAACAGCCAAAAGGACGAGAGTGGGACGCCGGGTGAGGACGGACCACAGGTCTTCACCACCCCTGAAGGACAGGCGCTGCGGGTGAGACACGCTCCCCTGTTACCCCTGTGCCCCCACCCGTATCTGTGTCCCCCTATGGGGCCATGCCTGGCACTCAACCCCCCCTCCCCCAAACCCGCAGGTCAGCCCTGTGCCCGACACCCACCCACTCCTCGTCTTCGTCAACCCCAAGAGCGGAGGGAAGCAGGGAAAGAGGTGAGGGGCTGGGCTGGCGCCGGGCGCGCTGTGGGGCCTTCTTCCACACACAAATTTAGGGGGAGATGGGGGTTGGACCCCCCCAGCCCACCTTCCCTTCTCCTGCAGAGTGCTCCGGAAGTTCCAGTACCTGCTGAACCCCCGGCAGGTCTACAACCTGCAGCAAGGAGGACCCAACCCGGGGTAAGGGGGGAATAGGACGGGGGGTGTGTAAGTGCTGGGAGGGGGGCAACCAGCCCTGACCTCCCTCCCTGCCTTCCTTTCTTCCCTTCCCTTCTCCCCAGGCTCAATTTCTTTCGGGACGTGCCAGATTTCCGCATCCTGGTGTGCGGCGGTGACGGCACCGTGGGATGGATCCTGGATGCCATTGGTGGGTCTGCAGCCCCCCGTCACCCCACACCCCAGGATTTGATGGCCAAATCCTCCCCCCCCCCTCCCCCCCCCCCCCCGCCCCTCACTGCACTTCTCCCTGCAGACAAAGCCAACCTTCCCCGACGACCACCCGTGGCCGTTCTGCCCCTGGGCACCGGCAACGACCTGGCGCGGTGCCTGCGCTGGGGTGGAGGTGAGTAGTGGGGTGGGAGGTGGGCAGCCCAATATCCCCCAGCCTCCCCCCTGATCCCGTGTCTCCCCCAACGCCACCCGCAGGCTACGATGGGGAGAACCTGGTGAAGATCCTGAAGGACATCGAGGGCAGCAGCGTGGTGCAGATGGACCGCTGGCACCTGCGGGTGCTGCCCACCTGCCCCACCGAGGCTGGTGACCCCGTGCCCTACGAGATCGTCAACAACTACTTTTCCATTGGGGTGGTGCGTGGGGTTGGGAGCTGCTGGGGAGGGGGAGGCGCAGCACGGCCGGGTTTCACCCCTCCACACTGCGCCCATCTGCCCCCTGCAGGATGCCTCCATCGCGCACCGCTTCCACGTCATGCGGGAGAAATACCCCGAGAAGTTCAACAGCAGGTGAGTGCTGGCCCCGGGCCACATCCTGCGACCCCCCCCGTGCGTCCCCATATCCCCACCACGCCTTGCTCCCCCCGCAGGATGAAGAACAAGCTCTGGTACCTGGAGTTTGCCACCTCCGAGACGCTCTTTGCCACCTGCAAGAAGCTCAAGGAGTGCCTGAGCATCGAGGTGCGCCTCGTCCCTGCATCCCTGTTCCCGCCCCCCCCCCCTCCCGGCGCTTTGCCCTCACCCCGCCCCCCTCCCCAGTGCTGCGGGACCCCCCTGGAGCTGCGGGGTGCGCTGGCGGGGGTTGCCGTGCTCAACATCCCCAGCATGCACGGAGGCTCCAACCTGTGGGGTGAAACCAAGCGCCCGCTGGGGGAGGCGAGGCGGCCGCCCGGTGCCGCTCAGCCCCCGGCCATCACCGACGCCGAAACGCTCAAGACCTGCGTGCAGGGTGCGTGGCGTGGGGGAAGGCGGTTTGGAAACGACCCCTCCCTCGAGGCTGGCGCGGTGCTGACCCCTCCTCCACCCCTCCCCTTTAGACCTGAGCGACCAGCGGTTGGAAGTTGTGGGGCTGGAGGGAGTGCTGGAAATGGGGCAGATCTACACAGGGCTGAAGAGCGCAGGAACGCGGCTGGCCAAGTGCTCCGAGATCACCGTGCGGTGAGCCCTGGGGAGGAGGGGGGAGAGGGGGGAGGGGGTTGTGCCCCCCCCCCGAAGGGCTGTGGGTGAACCGTAAGGGGGCTGTTGTTGCAGGACGCTGAAAGCCCTCCCCATGCAGATTGATGGAGAGCCCTGGATGCAGCCACCCTGCACTGTATGCATCCCCATGCCGGATGGGTGGGGGGGGGGGGGGTTGGGGGGGTGTTGTTACTTCCCCTGGATCCCCCAGTGGTTCTGTGCCCTCCCCATGTTGCCCCCCTCCCACACTCATCCTCTCTTACAGATCAAGATCACCCACAAGAACCAGGCGCCCATGCTGATGGCCCCCCCGCCCCGCTCCTCCAGCTTCTTTGGCCTCAAGAAGGGCTCTGTGGAGGGCTAAAGGGGACCGGACCCCCCCACCCCCCAGCACTGGGCAGGGCCCTTCTGTTCTTCCCCATTCTCCCCTGTGCACCCAGGGATGGGTTCCCCCACGGGGGGGTGGGAGGAGAGGCTGGAGTCCCCACCCCGCTGGGCCCCCCCACACCCGTGCCCTATTTATTACACCCAACCCCCGCGTTTCAAGTGCCTCTTGTAGTAATAAAGCTGGCGGCTGGGCCCCCCCCATCTCCCCCCATGCAAACAGATGGAGCACAGCTGAGTTGAGTCTTTATTAGCAGCCGGTACTCGCATCCCCCCCGGTTCCTGGGGGCTCGGGCCAGGCAGGGGGCTCTGTACTGGGGGGTGGGATGCAGACCCCCCTCCCCCCCTCCTAGACAGTGTTGGCACGCAGCAGGGGGCTGCTTTCTCCACTGGGAGCCCCCCCAAAAGCCTGGCGCAGCAGCAGACGCAGGGCAGCACCAGGGGGCAGCCAGCTGTGGGGCCTGGGGGCTGGGGGGGCTGCGGGCAGCAGTGGGCTGTACTTCACACGGCTGCAAGCAGAAGGGAGAGGGGGTGATGCTGTGATGTCTCCGTGTCCCTCTCCCCCCCCCCCTTGTCCCAGTCCTCCCCCCCGCTCACCGGTAGGTGTAGGCAGCCGTGCCCAGAGCAGCAACGATGAGCAGCAGCCCCACGGTGAGCGTGGTGCCACCGGCAGCTGGGGACGCTCCTGGGGGGGCAGAGGCAGCTCAGCAGCAGCCCCCCATCTCCCCCTCCCCTTCCTCCCCCATCCCCTCCCTCTCCCACCTCCGACAGCCACACGGGTGCTGGCCACAGCCAAGCCGTTGCCGTTGGCCAACGAGACGTTGAGGCAGTAGAGGCCGGACTGGTTGAAGTCCTGGCGCAGCACCAGCTGGCAGCCCGGCGCCGGTGCCACGGCCGAGCACGTCTGAGTCTGCGCTGTGCGGCACTCGGCATCCGCCACCACGGTGCACACCTCCTCGGGAAGGCTGGGGGGGGGTCAGTGAGCTCCCAGGACCCCCCAGCCCCCATTGCCATCCCCACGTTCTGCCTAGCTCCAGCCCGTGGGCTCCCAGCTGTCCCCAACCCCGTGCACCGTCCCCCCATCTGCTCCCATCTCTGGCGCACCGTGCCCGGCTCTCCTCACCTCCCCTCGCACGTCACCGTCAGCTCCACGCTGTTTCCGCTGCCTTCAGCGTCCGCGGGCAGCACCTGCACGATGGCCACGCTCTCGATGCCCTCTGTGAGGGGACGGGGTGTCACATGAAGGCTGAACCCCCCTGGCCCCCCCCCCCCCGGCCCCTCAGCCCGGTGCTCACGGACGATGTTGAGCTCAGTGGAGAAGCTGCCATAGCGGTACAGGACGCAGCCGCTGGGCTCAGCCTCGGGCGCCTGGCGCTTCACCAGCAGCAGCGGCTCCGCTGTGGCTCCAGCCGTGGCACTGCCAGAGGACCCGGCTGTGGCTCCAGCTGTGGGATCTGCTATGGATTCAGCTGTAGCTGCAGCTGTGGGTCCAACTGCGTCCCCATCCGTGGCTGCAGCTGTGTCCACAGCCGTGTCCGCAGCGGTGGCTCCAGGGGTGGCTGCGGCCACGTCCCCTGCTGTCCCCACACCTGCAGCAGCCCCATGCAAAGAAGCGGCTGGAAAAAGGTTTGGAGGGACCCAACCATTCCCTCGCAGGACCCCCCAGGCCAAAGCCCATCTCCCTCTGCCCCGTAGGAACAGCACCCACCTGCCGTCACGCTTCCCTCCACTGCTGTGGGGGCCACAGTGCCCGGAGCGTCCCCACCTGAGGACACTGAGGTGGGGGGCAGGGGGTCTGCAGTGGGGTCTGTAGCGGCTGCTGCACCGGGCACTGCAGTGCTGAGCACCGGGTCGGGGATGGGCTCGGTGGCAGCACCGTCTGAGGGCACGGCCACTGAGACCCCCGTGGGTTCTGCTGGTGCCCCGGAGGCTCCGGGTGCTGCTGCGGTGCCGGGTGCTGCAGTGGTCCCAGGTGCTGCGGCGGTGCTGGATCCTGTGGGGGTGCCGGGTGCCGCGGCGGTGCCGGATCCTGTGGGCCCTGCAGGCTGCGTGGCCGTGGGTCCCAAGGAAGGCGCCGGCCCAGTGGTGGGATCCACAACCGGGGGTGCAGAGGTGCCGCAGGAGCTGAGCGGAATGGCCGCCTGCAGCACCAGGCGGGCGGCAAAGGAACCGGCCTGCAGGTAGGTGTGGGTGACGGTGGGGCTGCGGGAGATGAGCGTGCCGCTCTGGTCCCCGAAGTCCCACGAGAAGGAGATGTCAGCATCACGCAGGTAATGGCTGGGGTCGTGCAGCCGCACGCTGAAGGCCACGGGGCGGTTGAGCACGAAGCGCCCGCCGTTCCCCGCTGCCGCCTCCAGCTGCGTCACGTCCACCGCAATGGGCACCTGGTCTGGGGGACACAGGGACATCAGCGTGGGGACGCTGCGCCCGCTGCCAGCCCGCCCACCCCGCCGCCACGTACCGGTGATGCTGAACTGCGTGCTGGCGTGGCCGATGGGGATGAACTTCTGGCGGCCACGGTAGTGATAAACCACCACCTCCATGGTGTAGGAGCCCAGGGCCACCCCGTCCGTCCCCACTGTCAGCTGCGACGCCGCTCCGTCCACCACCTGCCAGTAACGCCCTGCGGGGACACCGCGCTCAGGCACACCGTGCTCAGGGACATGGGGACATCCCAGCAGTGCTGGGAGCTCGGCACAGAGCCGTCCTCACCCCACGTCCACCAGACGTAGACGAATCTCCCACGTTTGCCCCAGGCGCTGCGGGGAAAGGGCTGCCCGTCGGGGAAGACGCCATCCGAGCCCTCGGCCAGCTGCTCCGGGAACACCGGCTCCCCCTGCACCACGCGGGTGCCTGCCGGGAGCACAACGTGAGCGAAGCGTTGCTGAGCCCCCGGCTGTGCCCCCGGCGGAGCCCCCGGCTGAGCCCACCATTCACGGTGCAGTTCTGGCTCCACACCACGCGGCCGTCGGGCAGCGCCGTCTGCGTGCTGGGGAAGCGCAGCGCGATGGAGAAGGTGGCCCTGGCGCCCGCCATGGTGGGAGCATCGTTGCTGATGTCGAAGGTGACGTCGCCTCCTGTCAGGCACGGGGACGGCGGCTCAGGGAGCAGCGCCGCGGCCGTCTGTCCCCGTGTCTGTGTGTCCCCGTGCTCACCTCGCCAGCAGTCGCTTTGCTGCGCTCTCCCCTCCTGCCACGGGCGGTACCTCGCTGCGTCCCAGCTCCGGAACGGCGCCGGGCGGCCGGCCCACACCGGGCCCCGAAAGCCACCGCGGCTCCGGCTGCCGCCTCCTGCGGGAAAAGGGACACGGAGGCCGTGGCATCGCGCTGGGACCCCCCGTCCAGCCCCAGAAACACGTGATGGGCTCAGGCTGCGGTGCGGGGCAAAGCCCGTCACATGGCGCTGCCCAAAGCTGTTTCATGTGACGCTCAGCTGAGCTGCAGCGCGGGGCTGGACGGGGTGAGCGCTCCCCCCGTGTCCCTTCTGTGCCCCACTGGCTGGGGCACGCGGTCCCCACGGGATCCCCATGGCATCGCTTGTGCGCAGAGGGATGGGGGTCCCCGTGGGGTCCCCGTGGGCACACAGCAATGGAGATGCTGCTCCCTCCTCGTGCTGGGGCCTCCCCACAACACGGGGCTGGTTGAGCCCACCCTGGGGGCCCACACTCACCGCAGAGCGCACCCCGAGGCCGATCTTGCTCTGGGAGACTCAGTGCCACCACCCACCCCCGACCCGTCCCCATTTGGGGTCCCGCAGGTAACCCACGGCTGCCCCACGAAGCCCACGGGCAGCTCACAGCCAGGACCACTCCTCAGGTACCCCGGTTGCCTGAAGATTTCCCCCCCCCCCCGCAGCCCCACTTACGCTGCTGTGCCGTGGCCAGGGCCAGCAGTGCCGCCAGCAGCACGATGGCCCCTTGAAACCGCATGCTCCCTGCGCTCCGGATCCGGGAGAGGCGAAGGCAAGCGGCGCGGGGGGATAAGAAGGGACCCTCTTTACATAGCCCCACCCCGAGGGACGGCCCCAGGGAGGGCCTGCGGGTGGGCACGTGCGTGCACGTGTGGGCATGTGTGCGCGCACATGGCTACGGTCACACGGCTCCCGTAGCTCCGCTCGGAGGCGGTGGGTTCGGGGTGTGTGAGACCCCCGCGAAGGGCTCGGCACAGCCACTGCCCCCCGCTCACAGCACAGCAGTGCCTGGTCCGTGCGCCGGGTGCCGCAGGGAGCTGGGTTATAGGGGCGACCCTGGAGCCCCCCTTGGGATGGGACACATTCGCAGGGAGACCCCCCCATACTGCACCCACACAGGGACCCCCAGCTGCATCGGGGCACTGCAGACCCCCAGTTGGCCCCAGCCCACGTCAGCACTGGCAGCTGTGGCTGGCAGGATGCACAAAGAGGGCCATGAAGTACTGCGCTTGTGTGCATGGGAACCTCGTGCGTGGGACTGCGTGCGTGACAGCATGACCGCGGGGAGGGCGTCCGCGGGACCGTTTGCCTGGGAACACCGTGTGTAGCACTGCATTTGCAACACCGTGGGCAGCCTGATAACAACCCGGGCTCAGGGCCTGTACCGCAGTCAGGGCGGCTGCTCTGCCATCGGCGCCCCGGGGAAAGAAGGCTCGCGAGGACGCAGCACCCGCGAACGCCGCACTCGTGGGTCGAGAGGCGCCCGCCCCGCGCCTGTCGCTTTAAGAGATCTCCCGCGCCGCCCCCCGCCCGGCCGAGGGCTCAGCCAATGGGACGCCGCGAGGGGCGTGGCCAGCGGCCGGCGGGAAGCGGCGCGGGCGGGGCCCCGGGGTTGTGGCGCGCCGGGGAAAAGCGGCGGCCGCGATCGTTCCGTGCCCGGCCCGGGACCCCGGGACACCGCAACCCCGGGCCGCGCCCCCACCGCCCGGGGCCGCCCCCCCACCCAATGGAGAACTTCCAGAAGGTGGAGAAGATCGGGGAGGGCACGTACGGCGTCGTGTACAAGGCCCGGAACAAGGTCACGGGCGAGGTGGTGGCGCTGAAGA